>NC_139346.1:195189743-195609743 GCF_055883805.1 Amblyomma maculatum | reverse complement strand
AAGTCTATAAACTATAGCCAAAACAAGGAGGTATTAAATCACGCGCAAACCTTGCGTCTAGCTTGAAAAACACACTGCGACTGAAAGCGCCCACCTTAGCGCATGTTTAGAGCCAGTTCAGGGGAACTGCTGTGCTGTGTGTGTTCTTTCCTATCGCTAGCCCAACTATTCTTCTCCCGGCGTTGTTTCTATTTTCACAGTTGCGAGTTTCCAGCCATGTGCATCCGCAACAATGCACATCTTTTCGGAAGCTTGGGGGGATAGAATTAGTGATCCCATACGAAAAATCAAGCCACTGTGTAAATGACATCCGTATTCAACGCCAATCGTTCACGTTTTGGAAAATGAAAAGGTTTTGCACCGATCAAAACTTTTTTTTTTGTCATAAATATTGACTCGAAGAAGATTTGACAGCTATGCAAGATAAAGTTCGGAGGAAAAAATAGTAGCCAAACCTTGCTGAGATAGCAGAGGAAGCATTGTTTTACAGCGGTTTCCTTTCTTCTACAAACTGTGACACAGGTATTTGCATTCTTGAGTAAAGTCAAACAGTTGTGTCTTAAACGATGCTTTGTATCTTCGAGTAAAGTGAAGGTTGACGTTAAGAAGGAGGAGGAGGAGGAGGATGAGGATGGGGGTGATAAAGATGAGTCTAAATTCTGCGTCAGATTTGACTTCGGTACAGTAGGGGTTGTATATGTTGCCGGGTGTGGCGGTAACGTGCGCGCTGTGTGCAGTAAGTGAAAATCTCTGAAGGATGGCGCATCGTACTGACTGGTATGATAACGTTTTTTTTTTTTTAACACACTATAATCAACCTGAGTAAAATATTCGTTGAAAAGGAGGCAGAAAAATAAAAAAAGAATTTCAGAATCTCCCCAGGTAATTACTACTTACCTACAAACTTTTATGTAACGGGTAAACAAGCTTTTAGAATAAAATGCTCATTCTGGTCTGTCGCTCTCTGCCCGTGTTGATTCCAGCTTACGCGATTATGACGTAAAAAAATATTACAAAAGTAAAATATTTTATTAGCAGCCAGTCTGCAGGGTGCCGTGAAGTTGAATCCCGCGGTTACATGGCTATTGTGATTCCCAAACAGCTGTCTCGCCATTAAGACAGAACGTCTTCCATCAAAACTTTAAGCAGAGCTCATGGATGCACTTCCCGCTTTCTCTCTCGTCTCAGCCTCGTAATGATGGGCTCCTGATAATGCTGTGGCAGTAGATAACGGGATGATAGGTCAGATTACCCGCAAAACATTACAGAGGACAGCTGTGATTCTTGTGCCAAAACCGATTTCGCTATTGAAGTCCTTCCGATACTACAAAAGCTGTCAGCACATATTAAGAGAGCTTTATAAAAACGAATACACTAACCCCATTATCGAACCTCCAGCTGCTCACCTCGACCTTTCGTCTACTATAGAAATCTCAGTGAATATTCTTTATGTGCCGACTACGATTACAGTGAACATGGCTCGCTTTGCATCCACTCCAGCTTTAGCCACCGGCAACCGCTAAATCTCATGCTGAATACTGACAGGAAAGTAAGCCCGAACTACTCGACATCTCGGTAGAGAGCTGATAAATTAAAGAAAACAAACAAAAAATCATGGCAAGCACAATATTTGCCTAGTATATTCCAAATAAAAAACAATATTCGATATTGCGGACGGAAGCCACGTGTTGCGCACGGCTTAAACCCTAAAAGGAGTCTCCGGTGAAAACAATTCAGGCCCCGACTTCAAGAGATCTTGAGAAGAAAGCTTTCAGGTCGAATTTTGTTGAACTAGACATATCGCGTAGCTGTACTGAAATATCAGTCAGTTGTTTGATCAGTAGTGTAGGAGCCTCTCGTTTTTGTAACTACGTTTATGTACTGTTATGTTGTTAGCGTTATATAGATTTCAGTCTCATCTATTGATCCTTGTCCATCGTCCTCCGTGCTTCCGTGAAGAACCGAACAAAGAAAGAAAAGCAAGACAGCTAAACTGATTTTACTCCGCCCATTAAGATTTTTAGTAGTCAGTGCATATTTTCTTTGTTCAGTTTTAGGCAAGTCTGTCACGTAACGTCCGTAACAGAAACACTTTTATCAGAAGTTTTTAACGCTGTTAATTGACCGATTGAAAGCATCGTATGAATGTTTATGCGCAGTAGAAAAGTTACGGGCAAGCGTCATCGAGCACCTGCTGGCATTCTTTCTTTCAGCCGGGTCAGAAATAACAAACCAACCAAACTGAATGGCTAAGGATGGTTTGCAGTTGGGCTAGATCACGGAAAGCAACAGATCGAAGTCTCGTCAGGGGCGAAGAAAGCAGAGAGCAGCGCTCAATGGCCAATGGCCTCTTGCGGTGGTCGATGTCGATGCGCTCTTAACGCAGCCACTGGGAGGAACCTTTCTCCTCTCCAACGGGAGCATAGCATCGCAGCTCACTTCTTTCACAAATAGCGTCCCCTGTGACAATAGAAAAGGCGTGATGGCGCAAAAAACAAATAGGCGACGCCAGCATGCGGGTGGTCGATTTATCAGACTGGGTCGTACATTTCTCCTTCGGAAGACAAGAGACCGCTCGATAAGGTAACCTGTCTATCTTATATAATATCGTCGTTTATTAGAAAGATGCAAGTAAAAATAAATGCACGGGTAAGCTGTGCAGGGCCTATTGTGTCTAAAGTGATTTCGGCGACCATGGTAATAAACTTCAGGCCTCTTCAATGCTCATGGCAGGATTGTTATTCAGTGAACCACTCCCAGACCCACAAGAGCACGGTGTATTCTGTAATTCAGCTCGCAGTCTCGTCCTATAGAGTCTGGTGAAGCAAGCATAAAACACGTACACGCATGCGCCCGCGTACACTGTACACTCTGCACACGTGCGGGAAATACAAAGCTAGCTTACTGCCTGATAAAATGCGTCGTCACTGTGCAAATATTCATGCGATTTCAGGGTAATTTTGTTTCAAGAAAGTTTCAGGCTTCAAAAGGTTTGTTATCTATACGCGCTACTCTACGCATACATCGCAATGTGCCGCAAAAGCGAAAAGATCATTTCAGCTCATGATTAACAGCGCATTCAGGAAATAGGAAGAATATGTTTGCCTAGTGTACACAGGCAAGTCCTATCCCTGCATGCGTGGTTATTTTTTTTATGCTGCAGTTCAAACTGGATTATTGTCTGTGTTACGGAGGCACCACGATTGTAGATGCAGTTTAGTGAAAGAACGCAATTTAGATAGCTTTTTAGACAATAAATTGTTCATCGATTCTTCCGGATACACAATTTAATGGAAGGGCGTTTCAACGCCTGTTCTTTTTAGCAATAAATTGGTTCACTGCTCGAAACCTAAAATTCATCGTTAAGCAAGACTTCAGGTACTGTGTGACCTTGGTTCGCTCCCCATTTACAAGGCAGAAGGACCTTTTTTTTCTTATAGTACTCATTGGCATACAAACGTAAACTGCCAATATATGTTCAAGACCATCCGTCGTAAAGTTTAGCTTTAACCAAACCTTACTAACGTGCCTGTCCAGCATAGGTTAGCATGTCTGACTCGGTATTCAAAGGTCCTTGTTTCACTCTTTCCTCCTGGTGTAACCCAGAGACCTCTCCCCGGTCCGAGACGAAGAGCCCGCCTCTCGCAACTCTGTCGGGGTCTTTCGGCGGTTGATCGTGCCCGCGCGCGATTGTATTTTCCGCCGGGGAGACCGCCGCCGTCACCTTCGTCGCCCGCTGATCACACGCACTTACTGCTTCGGACCTTGAGCGCAAAATCACGCCAGGTGAGCAGAACACTCCTCTCACCTCCTTGCGTGCGCTTCCCCATTCTGTGGTCCTATTTCACCCCTGTACGCAAGCGGCACGTTCACTCGCTACGGCGGTTGCATTGAGTGCAGCATTTTGCTGCGTACTCGGGCAAAACAAAGCCTTTTCGAATACGTAACTCGGTGTTTGTCCCCTCTGGCCTGAACCCGCCATTGTGCACCGCGGGATGGGGGTCACAGCTCTGTCTGTTAGGCTGGCACGCCGGGTCTAGAAGGCGACTTCAACGTCTAGCCCCCGTTTGGCGTATTATTTCAAGAGTAACCCCTATAATGTATATGCGAATATTTTTTTTTTCGGTTGTTCTGAACATGATCTTAGTACGTTTTAGAAATACACAAATTTATGCTGCCCTTTTGATGTGCTTTCTTCATAAGTTAAAACGCATCAGTTCCAACTGTGCATTGTGCGTGTATTTCCGAACTGAGCTATTTAGGCGTTATTGTTAATAAACCATGTTATATGCTTCATCACGGGAATATCGTTTTGCTATTCCCGGTATTCTAGGTTCTCAAGGATATTCTTTTTTGCATGTTCAAGAAAAATAGAGACAGAGCGCTCTTACAATGAAAGTACAATTCGCTTCTTGAAGTGTAGATGCATACACCGACATTATATTTCTTATAACAGTATACTTATCGTAATGAGGGAGTAATTACCCAATGACATTCACCCAAACGCAGCCATACGGCTACAGAGGAACGCTTTATTTCTTTCTTCTTAAATGTTCTACCAGTACTCATCATAGTATCGGAGCGGCTGACGCATGCTGTCCTTAAGCAACACAGCATTAAGCAAAACAGCAAGCCTTTACCGGTCTTATCAAAAGGCTGAAATTCTTCACTCAAACCAGGATCATTCCAATGCAGCTATCGAGTCAAGGTTTTTTTATACAATGTTCTTAGCTATCCTCTGATGTAGAGCCCTCACCTAAGGGCGCTTGAGGTATCAGAAATAAATACACATAAATTTCCAGCAAATCACAAGTTTGCTACTTTATATAGCGCCCTCGTTGCAAAATCATGCGTATGAGCCCCGTGCTTTTTCTGCCGGAAAGATAGCTTGGCGAGGAAACAAAAAAATCGATGTGGAACAGACGGGTCAATTCACGAGCGAAGCCTTTGCTCGAAGTACAGACGTAAAGAGAACCTGGAGGCAGCAAGACCACCTGGTGCGCCCTCCCTCGGAGTTTCGTGGCTCTTTTATTATATGTCTGTATTTTTTCTTATCCGTTCCATACCTCGGTGAACACTGTTTACGATAACGGTAATCATGATCGCCCGTGCCTGCAGAGCAAAGAAAACAAGCGAAGAAACAACACAGCGCCGGAAAATCAACAAAGAATGATAAGCAGTCCCTCCGAACATCAACAACTATTAGAGCTGCAGATCTTGACTCGTAACCATAACGAGCGGTGAAAGACCCAGCCAGCGACGTGGCATTACTTGAGGCTGCAATGAAGGCTCGCAGCAAAACACAGAAGCGTACGAAAGATGCATTACGATGAAGGCAAACAAGTTTAGGACCAAGTGAACGCAGAGAACGAAGATGCTATTGTTGTCAAGCTTAACTCGAGGGGTTTCCAGTTTCTATTACTAGCACTTAACGAGCACGTCTACGATTAAGACGACAATATCTGCGATTCTCTCACATAATCACGCAGCGCATCATTTGTTTGAACAGGACTCCTTTTTAAGCCTCTGTAAGAGTTTTTAGTTCTCTCGGAAATGAACAGGCTTAACGTAGCAATTATATCAGCAAATATATTTGGCAGTCCAGTTTTTCAAACTTAGTATTTTCTCTTCTTACAGTGACACAAAACATTACTTCGGCGCATGAAGTGCAATTCCTGTCAAATAATGGATCGTCTACTTTTTCTTTGTGCAGCAAAGAGCTGTTTAAGTTAGACCTCTTTCTGTAATTCTTATCCCCCTTTTTAGGCTGATAGTTACAATACGACAAGTTTTCCCGTACTTGGCGACAACATGTATTGTTGAAATAGCATGTACTAACGAGAATTGCAGCTAGGGTTTCTGACACTTTTATCCTGTTCACGAAGTGCAACCATAACGAGCGCAACCATAGCCTTGTGGTGAGGCAGGGCCGCGCCGCTCTCTTTAGAACACACGTGGAATTAGTCGGGCTTCGTAGTAATCTATTTATTTGCTGTTTTAGAACTGTGTGCCAAAGCACTAAAAATGAACATAATGAGTGTCTCAATTATGATATGTGTGCAGACGTGGAGAAATGCGGAGCAATAACGTTGAAGTCAGACTTCAAAACTTCCGCCATGCTGCTTTACTCAAATGCACAAGAATAAACTAACACCTGTTCTGGTAATCAATAGCGCGAAACTTTCGTGCCGGCAAATATGCATGTGCGGCAACCGGAACCATTGAAATCATTGCATTCATTACGGCAGCACCGTCTATAGCACCAACAATTTTTATGTAGCTACCAAGCGCGTTTATTCCAGTTACACCTGCCCCGTGGAGACACCTGACCCTTCATATACTTTTCTATGTGAGTAGGAAAAGTGATTTCCGCACTATATTTTTGGCAGCAACTGAAATCCCACTCTCTTGGTTCTGCTTTCTACTTTTTCACACAGCAGAAGAAGTAAAACTGAAAAACCTCCAGCGGGGTTTCTCCTCATTCTGCGAGTATTGTAATTTGCAGAAATAAAAAAAAAGGAAAATTTAGAACGAACCGCTCCTAGCTCTTTTGTAAGAATATATCGACTTTCATTCGCGAGGCAAACTTCAGTGCAGGTTCAGTTAAAAGAGAAACCTTTTCCGCAAAGCTGATTTATTCAGAAGTAGTTACAAACAATACCTTTTCTAATTTTTTTACAGCATTTTTCACTTCTGCTTTCTTCCTAGATACTGAATCGTTTATAGCATATATTTGTGCGCCACGAATGCCATAGAGGAGCGCTTGTGAACTAAAACAGGTACGGGTTATGAAAGATCAACTAATGCTTTATAGGCGTTCATGGATCGGTTGTTCCTCCCACAATGTGCTAACTGGCAGGAAGATATTGCATCGAACTTCGAACTAAGGTTCCGAAGCGTGCAGCGTGAGACCATCTCGCGCACTACGATTAAACTTTGCGACATTTCCTGCCGCATCAGTTTCAGCTTGCGTAGAGCGCACTCATGTTCGTTAACTGGATACTTCTGAGACCAAGATATGAGACTTCAATCTAAGGAAGACTACCCTTTACATCTGACTCACTGAAATATCCGGTGGCATTATTTACAGCTGCATTCGTAAAGAAACACGGTCAAACATACACCGTTGCATTATTACAAATTTCCTTGGAGACCTTACTTTGAGATTATAAAGCACACTACTGGCTGGTCATGCGAACTACATTTATATGCAGTCATGAATTCTAAAGAATGGAATATTTATAACTGAGAAGTCAGTGATATCTCTGCTTTGTGTAGCTCACCTCACTGTTCACTTTTTTCATCGAGCTCGCCGTCAACATTGCTATAGTTGTTAAAGATGCCCATTGAACCATTTGCCGAAGACTCTTTAAAACATTCGGAGTCCCGCCATTCCTTGCGACGCCCTTCGGAGTAATTGAAAAAAAAACAAAACAAGCCTGATACCCTCTCAATAATTGCCTGCTCAGAGGTAATCGGATGGCAGAGGTCAATAAGGAGACGCATGCGCGAGAGGAAATTGACTCCGAGGTCTGAGCTCGATCTCTTTCTTATGTGTACAGTGCAGAGTGCAGTGCAGCCCATGCTGTACAGTGCAGTCGAGTGAAACGTAAAACGTTAATATCCCACTGTGTGGCTCGATCCACCTCATTGTGGGAAGTGCCACGGTCGAGTACAGCAATGGAGGCCGTAAATGGCAATCACACAGGTGAAAAAAAAAAAAAAAATCAGCTTGACGCGACACCGTGTTCGGTTACAGGACATCAAATGAACATGAGAGCCGACTGAAGGAATGGTGTTCTTTATCAACTATTCCGGCCAATGATTGAAGCGTTGCCATCAAGTCGTGCTAGCATAAGCAGTGTGCTGTCTTCGCTTCAGTCTTGCTTAAATTTCTCCGTTTTTGGTCGAGACGTGAAATCGTTTAATTATTTGCCGGAGGTTTGTTTCTGTGTGCTCGAAGACTATAAGGCTAAATTTTTTATGTGCTCAATGCATGTTTTTATTTTGGGACAAGTGCCCAAGTTTTCTCTACGCGTCGGTAGCCAGCATACTTGCTTGCGTGGCGTCAAGTTAGGAAGAAAATACTGGGAGATTTTCGGGTTTTCGTTAAACTCCATCGTGTTAAAGATAAAACATCATTGCATTTTGCTTCTCAAAGTAATGCTGCTGCATGAAAATACTTCACTGTTGACCTGAATGGGAGATCAGTTCTAAAACGTCCTTGTTGATCACATCAGTTTGGACAGTGACATAGTTGAAGGGGTTCGTTTATAAATTTATAGAGTTTATGCCACCCCATGACATCCCCACTGCAGGTAATAAAAGAGATACTTTGACAAATCCTTCTTAGTCTCTATTATGTGTAATGGCATCCAATATTACATATGAATCTTATCGGTGGCCAATTCGAATAAAAACTGCCTGTTTGTCACCTTGTTTCCGAAATGAATACTGAGTTCATTTGGGTTGATCACCTTGTTTGCTTTTCTAATGCGCCAGCTTGAACGTTCCAGAATCAAGTGGGCGTCTGCAGGAGTGCCTATGCGATTCCAATGCCTTGCTCTGGCGCCCCTGCTAGACTTTTTAGAAGACTTAATTCAGTCCCATGTATCAATACCGGCCGTTGGATACTGAACAGAAGCTTCTACTACTTGCAAAATTATTCCTGATAATGTAGCGCACTCTGTGCGCCGGTTATGGTATGTGTGGCGACATTCTGTATAACAGGGTAAAACGAAGATGAAACGAGACAATTCAAGCATTTAGAAAAAGGTAATCGAGAACACAAAACAACTCGGCCTTCAAGCTCTTAGCCTATTCGAATGCAAATCCTTGCGCTTCCAGAAGTACTGTTCTACCGCTATCATCAATGATGAAGTGTCCTCGAGAGAAAGCCCTATGTTACAGAGCAGAAAAAAAGTAGTGCTTCACCTCTTCTTTAAAGCAGATTACTCAAGAAAACTTGATGGTGGAACGATGATCTAGAGAGGCGACGTGAAAAAAATACTGAAAAACCTTTACGTTTTTACGCACACATGTGGGAACAGATGATTAGAACATTACCAAAAAACGAAAAAAGAAGTTTAGGCCTCATACAGAAACAGTGCGCGTTTTTCTAGCAGAACTGTTAATTTTTTTTTCACAAAAGGAGGAGGGGGTCTTGGACAGGTAACGGAATTGTCACATGTCCCAGCCCCCTCCCCCCCCCCCCTTTTTTTTTTTTTACTTTGACCTGCTAAATACTGGAGGAGAGATATTGGGAAAAAACAAACTATGATGTATGAACATTTCCCCAAAGGTGCGATTGCAGGCAGCTTAGACTAACACAGACGGCTGGTCATCATAAAAGTATTTCAGATATTTCACCGGAGCACACTCACATCGGTGTTTCAGAACGGAAGGCTGCGCGTTTGGGCAGTGTCAAATTGTATGGCGACTTCGCATATATGCGTTGATGCACAAGAAACCACTCAGGTGGTTAAAGCCGCAGTCCAGCTCTAATATTAAAAAATATGTTGAAAAACTTTCGAAGAGACGATTTGTTATAAACGATTGTAACAAATTCTTTCGGATATTGAGAAATGCACATTCAACATGCCAGCGATACATTTGTAGCGGCGGATATTGCAGAGTTCCAGGAGTTTACTCTAATGAGCGTAAAATAAAAAGGTGTCCTTACTGTCATGCTCAGTGAGCGTTTGCCGCTCTCCGGCACATAATGCTAAACTCTATGGATGTTCAAAAACTTATTCATGCTTAGTTGAGAAGTGAGCACTATGTATAGAGGCCAGTTTGTTCAGTGCAGCATATTCTAGGAGATCACAATTCGGCGACATATGCTCTTGAATACTATAAACACTTTCATGTCATGCGAAGCATACATCTAATCCCCTGGACTGCAATGAGGAAGTTCAATTTTTTTAATTCCTGAACAGGGTATTAACGTAACAATTCATTTCTTATACGGAAATTTAAGACAAAGTATGATATCTTGTTACTTCAAATTTGATGAGCTGCATTTCAGTAGTTTTCACCTGTTCATAGAGCACGGTAAAAACAATGACCTCTTAGCAGCATTAGCAGTTTCAGATTTCCTTTCTGCGATTTGGGAGGGCAGCACATACTATTTATTTGAACACACTAATAATTAATCCCTACGTAAGACAATAGCTCCAAGTTATCACGAACAAACAGCATCAAACAATCTTTGCAAGAGGCCGTCTTTGAGGACTGCTGGATGTCCGAGTAGCATCGACACACTTCAATAGCGATGTAGCTGTGGATCGTCTCTCAAAGTTCATCGATTTTCTGCGGTGGTGTAGGACAAAGCTTCCTTCTTGTTTCCTCGTCTATAGACGGCCGATTCTTTTAGACCCAGTCTCCTCTCGCATGGGTTGAGCTTTGGCGCTGCGGTTTACTGTGTCGTGTTCCCTCGAGCTGGAGATCCGGTAGCTGGCTTCGACATGATCGCTTCTACCCTTCTCATCCCCATCTCGATTCCACCCGTCTCGCTCAAGCGGCCAGCGGACAGCCAGCTGTCATTCTTCGCTCTCTCTTGTAAGCTATTGTTCGTTTTTCTCTTTGTTGCCTTTTTCTGGAGCAAAAATTTTTCAACTGCTACTTGGCCACAGATGGTTCTTTGCGGGATGGTTTAGTCTTGGCAGTGCCAGAAAATTGATTTGCTTTTGGACTTGCGAACGTTCTCGTAATGTGTTTTTTTTTTTTATATCAGCATTAGCGCCTCACATTTGGACGAAAGCACGGAAGCACGGCTGTGAATTATGGCATGCTGAATTCAAAGCGCGCATGATAGCATATTTACTTGTAGCGTAAAACTAACACTTGTAAGCCTTTTCTAATATGCTGGTTTGGCAGTCTATGGCTCAAGTACCTGCAGTGCAAACAGTGCGAATACACCAGGATTGAGTCACGTAAAACTGAGCTGAGTGCACTCTCCCACCACGTTAGGACACAGCGCATTGCCTTGTCACCTTGAGTTACCTATGTGTGTTTTTGCATTGTTTCTCATTGGGTGAAGCGATAATATATTGCAAAACTAAAAAAAAAGGAATGTCCCGCATTGGCTCGGAAACAACTGCATAATGACAAGAAAATATACCAAACGTGTCCTTCAAGGCACTCCAGAAACGGCAAGCAAGAGGGCGTGCAAGTAAAACTGATCACTATACTGAGTCCAAGTCACGGACTACTGGCCTAATGGACAGCGGTACATTAGTGGCGCGTATCGAAATGGAAGGTGACGGCAAGGAATACAATAAAGACACCGCCCAGTTACTTTCTACTTCCGATCGCTGAGTGATAACTTTTTGGAGCTTTAGCGCTACAAAAAAGTTTTAAAGACATCTTTTCATAGAAGTTCGCACGCTGTGAGGTAGGCATTTCTACTTTCACAGAAGGAACTCTGAGTGCCACTTAGCCTATTGTTCATATTGTTCAGCAAAATTTGATTCCCTGGCTCCTTCTAGTTGTGAATTGACTTTGGTCCTGTAGTATAAGACGCATTTGTCGCTAGGAAAATTAGATTTGGAAAGTGTCTAGGCAGTCGACTGAGGCTTGTGACGACCTGAGAAATGGTTCAGCTGCTGCTGTTTTTAAGCGAATGGGTCGGCGCTGGAAATTGATGTCGAAGTACGCATTCTCAAGTCTTGTGCAGAAGTAAGGCACCACGGGAACCATGATTCCCACGTCCAGTATTGTCATAGGCACCGATGTCCTTCAAGTGACACAGCTACTTGGACGCGTGAGTAGCAGCACAGAAATCTGCCAAAATATAACACGGTCTAGCGGCACGCCTTCCGCAGCCAACTCGTATTGAATGGATTCCGCGTGGCCTTCTGAGCTCCCAAAGCCGTGCGGATTCTGCGACCTTCATTTCCACCCCAACCTCGTCGTCTCAGATGCCGCATCTCCGACGCCGCACGCGCGCTCTCATACCTCCGAGTACGGTAAGAATACGCCATAGCGTAAATGCAGTGCGCGATAAATATAGCAAACAGACCCGTGCTACTCGGAAACTAAGGTAAGACATGCACATAATCTTGAAGAATGCGCTTTACGCCGAAGGCGAAAAAACAAGTAACAATCTCCATAGAAGAAAGGTGAAAAGTAAAAGAATGAACAGCGGCTTGTCCCTGAAGACCGAGGCTAAGATATTGACTTCCGAAAGATTGCTACCTGTCTGCTGTCGCGAAAAACGGGCCATCATATATCACCAGGATGGCTCCACTCCCTTTTTGAGCTAGTGCCAAGACGAGCACTGAAAGTGAAAGCGAATTGTGGTCCGCCTATCTTACAATGAGAGGCTCTCGTAATGAGCATCTGGGGAGAGCGACACACTCTCCTTGTAGATACAATAAACATCGAAATGGCACGCGGAGTGGCAGTGTGCATCTCAGGTGATTTTAGGTCGCAGAAGAAAACATTGTGCAGTGATTGAGAATGTATTCTGCACACTATTTGACAGAAAGGTGTGCGTCGCGCCTTTAATTTCCTTGTTGGCTGCCCTTGATGAGCGTGAATTGTAGATAGTTTATCTTTGTTTGCATTGTGTCACAATTATGAAAGAAATTAAGAAACAAACATCAATCAATCAATCAATCAATCAATCAATCAATCAATCAATCAGTCAATCAAATCAATTTATTCAAGGAATAGCAAAAAAAACATACATCAAACTCTTACTTGCTGATTTATTGATGTATTATTTGCCATGATACCATACCTGAATTGGTATACGGTTGAGCGTAGAAGAAATTGTAAACGACCACCAGGAGAATCGAATGAAATTCCTGAGATAAGGGTGTCGGGCATGTTGGTACTCTGGGCTTAAATAACAGCTTGATATAATCCAGTTCATAATCTAGAAGCAAGTACCGAATATTTACGGTAAAGCTCTGTTAAGGTATAGACGAGAGTAAATGAAAGCAAGTGGCACAGCAGAATAACAGTGGTGATGACGTTGACATAGATTAAACAAGAACAAAGTACTTTTTTTAATTGCGCCCCGAGCAATAAAATGGCAATAACTGGCATCATTATAGTAATGGTAAATGACACGTCCTGGAGTCGTCTTTCCCTGATCTCATACTTTAGAATATTCAACAGTAAAGTTCTCCTTTTCTTTTGCACTCACGAAAGGAACTCTAGAACTGTGCGTAAATAGTTTGAAATGGCTTTTGATAAGAACATAAAACCATCCGGCAATAAAACGGCGAAATCCAACAGCTGTTCGTAAAAGAAAATGTTATTTAATATTTGTTTGGCTCTCACATACGATGCCTCGTGTTGTCAGTCTGCAAGTGTGCAATAACCGAACGGAACGTACAGAGCAGCAGTAATTAATATCTTCCCTTACCGTAACCTTACCTCAGTATAGGAGAGTGCAGTGCTTTCATAAGCCAAAATTCTCGCTTTTACTTCATCTACGTTACGTGCAGACATTCAGCGGTGCGCAAATAATGGATATCTACGCAGTTTGTGGAAGAAAAGATAACACCTCCGTACTTTAGTAAAAACCAGCGTTTGTCTCGGTTGAAAGTGTACTTTAAAGAAATTTCCCTCAGCTTGCGAAAATGGCTACTATAGATTCAAGTCCACCTTTTTTGGGCATCACTTTTCATTTTTCAGCCTCTGCGAGTATTGTAATATACTTTTATGAACATACTGGTGTTAATGATCTGAATTTCTGATGCGTGCAAAAACTTGCGCGTGAAATTTTTGCCGCGCTGCACCGAGTAGTTGATATACTGCCAAGGAAAACCGGCGTATGTGCTTTTGTCAAAACTTATGAAGCGGTTATGGAATGTTCTAAGATGCTTTTACAAAAATCTAGGTAGGAGTGGCCTAATAATGCATTGCGCAGCAAACGTTTTCTCACTAATTTTTCCTTACCCTTGCACGGAGTGCTAAAACTAAATATGCGTTCATAAACAACTCGCGGAAAAACAATCGTTTATCCAGTATTTCAGGGTGTGGTTATGATATAATTTTGGTACCGGAAGAGATCGAGCATTAGTCTGGTGAAATATGAAGTCTGGTTGTAGATTACTGTGCGCTTTGCATTTTGAGCGCTAAGTAGTATCTGAAGATAAGCGGGAACGTACGGGTCGTAAAATACGGGGTAAAATTATCTGCTTCCCACGATGGCAATTGTTCTTTTTTTCCATTCACCAGTAGAACAGTTGCAAGAGAATTCTCTTCGGTCGTGAGACTTGTAGCCTCGTATATTAATATAAAGGGCCAATAGTCTGACGACCGACGCGTTGCGCTATTGAAGCCACGAAGACTGGCATAGTGTGGGTGCTTAGCCAACATTTGAGCATTTAGGAACAGCTGTCAAGATTTCATAACATGCGCTCGATTTATCGTGACGACCTCAACTACAGTCTATATACCAAGAAACAAAACGGGAAGTTTGTTTTGTGCTCAGCTTTTGTCCGTCTAAAACTGTCAAAAAGTCTGAATTCGAAGCCTGCGGATTCGAAGCAGCCTAAAGCCAAAGCGAAATGCTAACTATATACAAGAAATACAAGGCGCCGACAAATCAGAACAAGATTTATGAAGCAAAAAGGTCCAAGCAACTGATAACTGGCAGGAAGGAAAAAGGTATAAATGAGCAGCTACAGGCTAAGCTGCGGCATTTCCTGCGGTGGAGGAAAGACCTCTGATTAACGAAGATGAATGAATGCTCCGCTGAAGAGAGCGTCCAGGTGAAGCGTGTAGGTTAAGAGCCACGTAGCATACATATAGGTGGAGGCATGAAACATAGAAGTGAAGTAGGCAGCCATGGACAACGCAGACAATGACAAACGATGTGTTTCCGCCAACACAGCGGGAATGCCCGGAATGGGAGGCATTTCGCTGTTCGCCAAGATTCGGGCTGGTCGACTGGGCAAAAGCTATTACTCAGTACTTGGAAACCATTAAAAGGAGCAAGGCTATGAAGGAAGGTAAAGCAGACAAAATGAAAGAAAAATCAGCGGGTACTAGAAATGAAGACACAGTACAACAAAGGTGATGAGTAGCTCTGCACAGAAGTGTCTTACGAAAGCGCGTGCGTGAATATATACTGTTCAAAACAAGTTCAATAGCCAGCGGAAGAATATACGTATACTTAAATAGTGCTGCGATGCAGATGCTCCACGCTACCCATCCCTTTTTTAAATAAGAGGAATGCTGTTGTGGTGTTCATGATTTGGAAGTATATACGCAGCAAAAGAATTACAGAGAATTGCTTTTTACGGCAGTGTTGCTCTAATGAATGAAAAGGTAGAGTTAAAGAGCATCCGCGTGTGTACGCAAGCACATGATGGGCTCCTAACAATAATTGTTTTAAAGGGGCCCCCTACAAAGTACAACAATAAAACAACATGCCGCTATATCGTGAAGGAAACCCCAATTATACAGAGGCCGACAGATGTTTTTTTTTTTTTTTTTTTTTTTTTTTTTTTTTTTTTTTTTTAGGATTCATGCTCTTTCGTCCGCAATCATCCGGAACGTAAGCCCATGTTAGAATAAATTAACTTCAGCTACGGGGTTTGCTCTGAATGCATTATTTCGAAAATAAATTGCACTTTTTTTTATCGGAATAACCAGTCAAGCAATAAAGAACTAATTTTAGAAGTAGGATTTCCTTTTTGCGGTTTCAGCTTTATCAATTTCCTGTCTAAGTACTTACAGCGTATAGGTTCAGTACTTATAACTCGTGCCTAATTGTTTCAGGGTGAACTTGTAGCTGTGTTTGTGATCGCTGTATCTCTCGGCCAGGGTACCGTGCCATTTTTGCACTGCTACTGGCATCCATTGACATTTTCCCATATGAGTAGGTCTCTTATTTTTCTTATCCATCCCATTACGAGCGGGACACTGTTCTTCCATTAGCTGGGTCACTGTACCTCGATGTAATCGTCTTCGCTGGCGCGGACGCTGTTTGCTGTGCGCAGAATGAAGGGAAGTTGAGAGGCCATAGCCAGATGGCGCGGCATGCCAATCATGTTCTCTCTCGTTTGTTTTGCACCGTGAATGAACATGGTTGTTTGTGCTCACTCTTTATTTTGTTACTTCATTAACTGCAGGAATGGCTGTGTCAGTGGTCAGGGTTGGTGCTCTTCTTTAGATCAATACAGTTCATTCTTTAGTGTTAACGCAAGGTTTGCACAATTAGATTAGCTTTGTTTTGTCTTCCCAGTCCATGTAATGTGAAAGAAGCTTTTAGTAACTGCCATAATAAATGGTGGCTTTGTTGACCTGTTTGCGCATAAATCACTTGACTGTTGTTCGATTCCACACCTATTGTTTTCAATCAGGTCTTATTTAAAGTTTGTTAAGTAGAAAATGGAATCCATGTTATTTTAAAACCAACAATTATAGCATTGTTAATAGACGCGTTGCTTTCGGAACTTTCCAATGTGCTAATTACTGTCCCGTTCAGCCTAGAAGCTTCCAAAATTCTATTCTCCAAAAGCTGACAGTGAAGGCTAAAGGAGAGTTTTGTCCTTTATTTCGTTAAATTATTTCCCTGTAGTGCACAAAGAAAGCTTAATTGTTATTCACTTTGGAAGAAAGAATATCGGAGCAGTGAGTTGAGTCTTTCGCTACTTCATTCTCGGGTTTGTAGTTAAGTGAAAAAATATCGCAATTACCTTTTGGTCTTGTTGAAATGCATGTCGTAAGCGATATGCCCCTTTTTCTTCTAGGGCACAGCGTGCGAACTTCGGGTTTCAGTTCCAGAACACACAGGAAGCAACAACCGACCAACTGGCTCGCCCGACTCCTGCCTTACTGCTACCGACAGCACGCGTATTCAACTCTAGTAGAAATAAGATCCTAAATCTGTTTGATACCAAACTGCCTATATCATATATTCTCATCCAATAACGTTGTAAGATGATAAAAACCTTTTTAGCTGCCCCAAAGCGTTCTTTCTGTACGGATGGTGCATATTTGCAGAGCGCGAATGTCATTTTGTATTTGATTATAATAAACGTTTCTATGTTTGAACATTTGGCTAGTGTGACACTAGCGTGGCTCGAAGCCTTCATAGAAGGGACCAGATGAACAGCTCTGAATTCAAAACAAGTAATCTTTAGCAGAAAGCTACTCAGGAAATATGTTCGTAAAAAAGTTTCGTGTTTAGCAGCCTTCCTTGTTGGTAACTTCAATAGCAAAATATTTTCTCCCTCTGTTTCAACTCCAATGTAATTATTCCTATGTCAATGTCAATGTAATTGATATTCTTGTTAGAATGAGCGTGACTAGCCTGACTACTGTAATGCTAACGGTCTCTGGTTCTAGGAAGAAGGCGTTCCCACTCTATTTACTTGGTGTTGCGGCTTTTCGAGCGGTTTACCATAAAGGCTGTAGTTAAGCTTATAGGAATCACTGGGATTCGCTGTGCAGAGATAGGTGACTTTTAAGTCGCCTAACTGTTGGGTTCATGACGTAAACAACCTTTTCTCCAAGAAAGTAACTCCACAATAATATAAAATAATTTATTAGAAGCAGCGAAAAGGAAAGCTAGAGTAGGAATCTCCAAGACACGTCTATGTGGAATCTTTAAAATATGACCGCCATGCGGATGGTTGAACCAAAGTGCGACAGAAAATTTTACGCGGGACGTATATAGCTCGTTCGGTGAAAATTCAATTGTCATGCGCCAGTTTCGGCTCGGCTTTTGTAGAAAGTGTTCAGAAGGTGGTGGGGAAAATGAAGACTTTTGATGAGGTGGTGTCCATTCCCTTACGGTGCGGTTTAAGTGTTCTCTGAAAGCTGACAGACAATAAACCTTTTTCCCCAAACACCTACTGAAACAGATATGCTCAAAAACTCGAGACATTAAAGAGTGATGTTAAATACTCTATGCTGTTTCCATTAATACGAAGCTTAAGCGTTCTCCTATTTGTTTCTCTTCAGCCTATGCATCTTCTGTCGGATCGCTGTTTTGGTTGACCGGGTTACGTACACTACTATAGCGGCACTGTATCGCCCTGACGTTTACACTGCAAGAATTCTGATGTTTCCGCACCGGAGGTGGGACTACGTGCGTCGTACATCACGCTACCTGGGGGAAGAACGTGGATCCTATCAAGTGCATTTTGACCTTTACGCGATGTTATTTTTTTACGCTGTTCTGGCCAAGCTGCTTTCGGAGAAGAACTTTCCAACTTAAAAGGTGTTATGACCGCTTATAGAAAAGAAGTGCTTGTTTTGGTCTTGTCTCATTATTCACTCACAAAGTGACTACGAGAACCCTTCTACTTGCGGAGCACTCTTATTTTCCCCCTGTGTTCTTGCTTTTATTTGTATCCCTTTCTTATAGGGTAAATTCTGCTGACAGAATATTTCATGTTTAAGACTACAGAGTTTTATTTCATCAAATTTGTGACTCTGACGTCCATTCAGAAATTAAATGGCTTCGCGCTGTAGTCTAACGCATTTAGATTGAGCGTTCTCTTAGGCTACTTAGTATTTGAACTACTTGACGAAAATAATGCTTAAGTCTTCAGAAAGGTACATATATTATGGTGAGGCTACCCAAAAAAACATAAAATAATGTGCCTCTGCCCGAAGCGCCAGTATGTTTGTGCATAATAAAGACCTATAAGTTGTAGAATTATGTCCTTTAATTATTTTTTTTCATTACTTCGGTAAGCCAGCCTGACAGAATAATGTTGTTCTTGTATGCTGCCCTAAAACAAGGATATTACTGAAACTGCAAAAATGAGTATCGCATAAAAACAAGCAATGCTCTACAATGAGATATGCCACAGAAAGTGTTGAGAAGCATGTTATATTTTATAAACATAAACATTGATAAACATAATTATTTCGCGCATCATAACATTGCACAGCACCTATCACATATCGCAGGTCTTGGAGGATTGTAGTTTTCGCTTATTTATGGTCACATACGTATTCCACTAGTTTCCTGTAGCAGACATTAACACTGGGCTCGAGCACAAGACAAATATTAAAAGCATGCTTTTGCTATGCATACGAAGGTCCGACATTCTTCGTAAATATTATTATAGATGTGACATACCATCCAACATTTACCTCAGAATTAAAAGGAATAACCAAGAAAAAAACAACTCCGCAGGCATGAAAATATAGATATTCAACTTTCTGGGGATATGATGGCCAAATGATCTCGAAAAAGATTGAAACGGCCTTCATATTCACTGGAAGAACGGTTTCACTTCAGTTTAACTAGAAGGGAAAAAACGCAGCCAAAGGAGAGAATATGTTCTTCACTAAACTAAATTAAAAAAAAATGGATACAAGTGAAAATATTAGAAGCAGCTCGCCCCACAAAGAAATTACGAACGCAAAAGCACACTTTTAAAAGCCTTCTTAGTACGCTCCACCTCGTGGAAGAAAACATGCTACCAGTGTATTACCCTTAAAGTATCGCGGTTTTCCTTAAAAGCTTCGACAAATAGCACATCTGCCTCCTTCCGCACCGTCCTGTGCGCTCGTCAAGATATTACGTTGTTCGCGGTATTATGTGCGTGGCTCACTACTATCGGAGCTCATGAGAAAGAACCTTACGTTCTGAGGCCAGGTAATTCACTCCATTACCGCAAATAATGTTCCACTAGCAGGGGAGCATGAAAGCGATATGATTAGCTGCCATTAGTTGTGTCAGGCCGTAATGTGCGCTGACACCGCGTAAAAACAATGCAGCAGAAATGCTTATCCCGTCACTATCCCGTCAGGCACAGTGTCATGACATTGAGAATGACCTAGCCGCAGGTTGCAGCAAAGGAATCACGGGGTGCTACTCCAAGTCGATTTACGTCTGATATGGAGGCCAAACTTTATTTTGTGCAGTTCATATCAGCGATCGTAATCCAACGGTGCCGTCATAACGTGCACATGCATACGTGTTTCGTTCTTCTTTCAGCACTCCCAAAACTTGACAGGAATTCCAAAGCAGTAACATCCACAGAAAGTAGCAAAATTCCCATAAAGAAAGGTGTTAGGCAAGGAGACACAATCTCCCCAGTACTATTCACAGCTTGTTTAGAGGAAGTATTCAGAGACTTGGAATGGGAGCAGTTAGGGATAAGGGTAGATGGAGAATACCTCAGTAATCTGCGATTTGCTGATGACATTGCCTTGCTAAGCAACTCGGGGGATGAACTGCAAATAATGATGGATGACCTAGACAGGAAAAGTAGAAAGGTAGGCTTGAAAATCAATATGCAGAAGACTAAGGTAATGTTCAACAGCCTCAGGAAGGAACGGCAGTTTACATTAGGTAGCGAAGTACTGGAAATAGTAGGCGAATATGTCTACTTAGGACAGGTAGTAACCGCAGATCCGGACCATGAAAAGTAAATAACAAGAAGAATAAGATTGGGATGGAGCGCATTTGGCAAGCACTCAAAAATTATGACTAGCAGCTTACCGGTATCGCTAACGAGGAAAGTATAGAACAGTTGCATCTTACCTGTACTCACCTATGGGGCTGAAACATGGAGGCTAACCAAGAGACCTCTACTTAAGTTAAGGACAACCCAGAGGGCTATGGAACGAAAAATGGTAGGGGTAACATTAAGAGATAGGAAGCGTGCAGAGTGGGTCAGAGAAATAACTCAAGTTACCGACATTCTAGTGGAAATTAAGAACAAGAAATGGTCATAGGCAGGACATGTAGTGCGAAGAGAGGATAACCGATGGTCGCTTAGGGTAACAAACTGGATTCCAAGAGAAGGAAAGCGTAGCAGGGGGCGGCAGAAAGTTAGGTGGGCGGATGAGGTTTAAGAAGTTTGCAGGGGTCAAGTGGATGCAGCTCGCACAGGACCGGGTTAATTGGAGAAATATAGGAGAGGCCTTCGCCCTGCAGTGGGTATAGTCAGGCTGATAATGATGATGAACATGCTTTGTTTGCCTCTATCGGCGCCAGTACGTCGCCCCGGCTACTCGAAGCAGGCACTAGACGAAACAGCAGCTACTCCTTGCATGCGGCATTGGGTCGAACGTGGTGTGCTGCGCGCCCTTCTGTACTCTTTTTGCACAGCCAACTCTGGATCCCGGAGAGACCGAGCACTTGACGCAAGCGGTGGCGCAAGCTTGGTACTGCCATGAATGGCAGGCTCGAGGGATCCGTTTAGGGAGCGACGCATTCGTTGCGTAATCAAGCACGGTGCCTGGCAGTATCGAGGTGCGTGCCGGGGCTGAAAGCACGAATACGCTTTCAAGACCACAGCAACTCAGTGCAGTAGGGGGCAGATCGAAGAGTGCGCGCAGGCATTCTGATCGATGAGAGCCTGAGCTGGGAAATGAACTCAGTCTATAGGGGCTACGATGAGAACGAAGAAAGAAATAATTAGATGCCCGAGCAAATTACCGCACAACAAGGAACCTCAGAACACGTGTGCGCGTTGAATGCCGTTAATGTGGGCTGACTTAGTGTGGCGACAATATTTAGGACGAACAGCCTCTAAACTTAATTGATCCTGCTGTAAATCCACCATTAGTGGCCCATGGTAATTTAGCGCGAGTATATAGGCAGTGGTAACCTCGCTGCATGGGGGTATTTTCTCTTTGGAGGGAAACCTTGCCCTCGCCTCATGCGCACCTCGAGTTACAAAACTTTAACGACTACTTCGTAGTTGTTCTGGCTTTCAACTTATTCCTCGAAGTGAATATGACGAGAACAGACGAGAGGCTTCGGCACTCTTATCAGTTAGCTAATACACGTCTAAATGTCAAAGATAACGTGGTCAATGATCTAAGGTCCATATAAAGGCTCTCGCTTTACGAATAGTTTATAACGAATCGTATTATTTCACACACCACGTTTGCCGCTGCGGCTCAGTGCCTACGGCGCTACGGTGTTGTGCACGGAAACGATGGCGCAAGTTTTCACCGCAGCCGAGTCGTTATAAGACGGATGCAATACGCAAAAAAAAAAAAAAGTGTTCATTGCTATGCGGTGTCAGTGCACATGAAAAATGTTCCAGATGGTCAAAATAGCTCTGAAGCCCTCAAAAGCGGCTTTTTCTCTCTTTCTTCTATAAATCCTTCGTTCTTCAGTCTTCTGAATGCTGGGCTGTCGTATCTGTTCAAATTGTTATAGACCTTTTCATCGGGGGTGGAAGATGTCAAAACGCCTCCTCTCTGGACTGTTGCAACCCGGTTCCCCTGCCGCTTCCATCGTACTGACGTCATGCGCACAGCAATATGGCGACACCCGGAGAGATAGGTGCGGCGCTGTTTTGCAACTCATAACTAACTTCAGTGTTTTTTTTTTTTTTTTACTATGAAGAAGTGATGTAGACAAATGCTTCTCGTGCGTGAAGGGTATTTGGGTTGCACTGCCCACGCCATTAAAGAGATTTAGCCTGCCGCAGACATATACTAGCGTAGACGTATACCGGTTTGTCGGACCCTCCTGTGCACTCGCATTGGCAGGGGTGTGTGAAAATGTGGCCACTGCATTTGAGGGGTCCGGAAAGTCGGTATACGTCAAGAATAGTACATTTGCGGCAGGTTAAAACTCTCTAATATTGTCGCATCTTTGTGCATTTGTGCACCGCGCGCTTATTCTCTCCCACTTGTGGATTCTTTTGGAATAACATCACAAATGTATTACCAACTAGCCTGCACTTTAACGCTTGTGGATTCTTGCTCCTCAATTGACACGCGGGCGTGACAATTACTTTCCTTTTTACATCAATTGACAAGCTTTTAATGCACTTTATTTTTAAGGCGATAGCCTTTGTAGGCTCGTGGGCAGTGGAAATTGTTTTGCACAAAATTTTTGCACTAAATGACAGTTAAAAGAACTCTCTCTCCACTGGGAATAGAACCACTATCCTTATAACCTCCAGCCGAATGCGCTGGCCCCTGGGCCACGCCGGTCTTCTTCTTTTTTTTTTCTCTCTATCGCATTTGAAAACTTCCAAGCAAGAGAAACTACAGCAGCTCATGCCTGAAATACCTAGGACGCATAATACAAGCTCTTCATAGCCCGATAATTTCCCACTATAACAAATGCCGAAATTCCGGCAGACACACCCAACCATCGAGATGCGGTAGCCAACTGGGCGGTTGTTCCAGGGCAGCATATACTCGATCCACGCACCAAAGCGCACTGCTCTCAGAGAAAAGACTTCGATGATCATGATGATTCAGCATGAGGCTTCATCATTTAACTTTTTCATAAACTAAACACACCAATCGACCTAAACAAATCATAAGGCACACCACAGTTATTCCGAACGGGCAAAAAAAAAAAAAAACAAAAAAGAAACAAATACTATACGGCGTGATTTCGATGTCCTTTTTTAGCGTCCGCTCCAGTATGCCCCGGAAAGCACAGCATCACGGTACGCAATACACCCGTGGTCAGTGGTCTCTGGCGTGTTACATAGGCGGCGATTCAGCGACCATAGTACAAATATCTGCTTTGTGCGAAGCCATATGCCTTAAAATGAAGCGTTGATATGTGCAATATAAAAAAGAACGTTTTCGCGGAAGACTGAGTGACCATAAGCTCAACCCGCTTTAATATGCTAGTGACAAGAAACACCTGCTAAGGTTGCGGATGCAAAGGTATGGCGAACAATGACGTAAGAAACTGGGCTATGTGTCTTCATGGATAGGCTGTACAGGCAATCTAAAGAAAAGCGCTCGTGCTCAACCGATCGTAATTCTCTTTGCCTAGCGTGGGGATAATTGTAGCGATGGCAACGACGCTGCAGTCAGTGATACTGGTAATGATGGTAGTAGCGAAAAAAATGACTGCACACTTGGTTGACAATTATGACAGTAGCGATAAACATGAGGATGATGATAGAAAGGGTGACAATGACGTTGCAGTTAGAGTCCTGTAAAGTGGCTTTCGCCACTTTCGCTTTCAAGCCGACTTAAGCGCGTTCCTGTAATTTTTGCTCCTTCGTTTGGCAGCTTAAGCGCAATTAATGCGCAGATCTCAAGAGAATCGGTCTTATGCCCAGCCCGATAGTTACGTCTGCAAAATCAAATTACAGTGTGTGGTGCAATATTATTTGCCGCAATGCGCCGGGAACATGCAGGGAGTCCAGGAAGACGGAATTTGGATGGAGCTCTTTCGAGTGATTTTTTCTGCTATAAATTATCGCCATCCTTTAGACTGCAAGGCAAAAACGGAAATGCAATTTTACCTCTGTGTGGATGTGCCTACTCAAGAAAGCCCGAAATCCGAAAGCAACATATTTTCCGAATCCGCCAAATGAGATTTCAACTCCCTGCCGCGTAGACGACGGATATCGATGCATTTCGACAAAATCGCAGAAACGTTTTCTGTGGGGCCTCTGGTTACAATTCTGAAAAAAAAAAAAAAAAAAAACTTACGCAGGTTGCGCAGATACGCGGAGGGAGGGGTTAGAGAAGAAAGGGTTTCGAAACATACCGACGGAATATTTCTAAAGCAAAATTACGATGAAATGTAAGACTAATTGTTATGATGGGCTTTATTCTGTACCTCGCCTTTGTTGCCCGTAGATTTCCTCTTGCTTAATGCTTTTCTTCGAGCTCGTTGAATATCCAATTATGCTCGCTGCCCAATTCAAGAACGCCCGCAACACGAACTCTTAAATGATAGGAATCTTCTTTTCGTAATTTCTCCACGAGAACCTTCCTATTTATGTGGAAAGTATGGAAGTAATAAGATGTAAAATGATTTAACTCTTTTCTCAATTTTATTAAAGTGATGTTTATGAAAAAGGAGCTATAGCTTTATTATTTTTTTATCGCTCCTCGCGTAAGGAGTTTACACATTACTGGTATTCCGTCCCTTCAGTTGCTGCAATCATGTACTGCATTTCAGTGAGCCAAGAATAGCTTGACGATGTCGGAGCCATTCTTTAAAATGCAATAATTTAAGGCCGAATTAAAGATAATGTGCTTTCTTGGGCGCGATTGCTAGAAGCCGCCATTATCTTTATGATTGGAGTCTGACTGAAATAATGACTCGGGTATTCACTTTGGAAAACGAATTCAGGTCAAACATAAATTTTCGGCTATGGAGGTGGGCTGGTCTATACGTTCCTAAGCTTTTGGCGCTGAATGACACACTTGGGCTGGCTATGACGGTATGCCATTGAGATGTGTAAAATAGTAAAGGTATCAGTAATCAAGCGAAACGTAAGCCGCCCTCACACTATCGAGAACCGCAAGTGGCGACGTAGACGGGAGCAGTTAACGGTGTCGCTTGGTATCCTTAAATACGGAGCCTTAGCCTAAGCGTCCTCCTTTGTTTTTTCTCTTGTATTGTGTAATCTTGAAATATATTGCATTTTGTATATTATTTAACATCTCAAAGCCGCATAGTTTGTGCGGAATGCAGTAATAGATGACCCTCGTTTACCTCTGACCACCTGGAGTTCAGCAAAGTAACATCACATCTTATACGAGCGCCCTGCGTTTCACCCTCGCCGAGACGCAGCTGCAGTGGGCGGATTCAAACGTGCGTTTTTTATAGTTAGCAGTCGAGGGCCTTAATACACTAAGCGACCGGGGCGAGGCGAAGAATTTTAATGGGAACAAAACACGTGTTGCATGGAGGCGACAACTGTTTGGCATGTGTTTGACGACTCTGCCACGCACGCGCCACCTTGCTGGTGACAAGAACCGCCTGACAACTGTCATGGCTAATATATGAAACAGCCACGTGTCACCTCACACGGTTTAAGGGTGGAAAAACAGAAAAAACAGTCACCTTTTCTTTGTTGTTTTTTGAGCGCGGGAAGTGGTAGATGCGGAAGAGTCGGACATAACAAAAGATTTGAAGTAAAGAATTATTCTTATGTATATAAAAGTTTGTATGCTAAGAAACAGCGGAAAATACCGAGAGCCCCTAATGTGATCCTCAATCCCGCGTAAGTGGAGTTGAAAAGAAATACGCATTCGCATTGACTCTGCGTCGTGCAAAATAATCCCTTGTAGATCTCTTCTTCGAAAATCTAGTATTGTTTATTATTGCAAACATCATATAGGACACCATTCTTTGACTGTTTTCCTTCTTGGTCTGCTATTATGTTTGCAAACTTGAGCGGTTTATTCTGAGGGCGTTTGCTTAAACATGTTCTCTAAAAAATGTAACCTTCACATCAGAGCTTGAACGCTGGAAGAATTGTTTTTTTTTTTTCTAAATTTTGCCTGCATCTCAGGTATTATGATAATAAGGAGGTAGAATACAGAGCTGCCTGCATTTTGATCCTGGCTTGAAGCTTTTAAAATATTTACGCCATTTTGATGCGCTCCGATCTTCAGCTTCTGTCTTCTCATAATCGATCTTTTATGGGGGAGCTCAATTTAGGCTAGTGAATTAAAAGAAAATTACTGTTTGCAGTCAGAAGGTCTTATTCGTACGAGGTACTATTTATTTGCATTGATTACTTGAATATATAATGCCACAAGCAACCTACGGTAGGTTTTTTTAACAACTGTACAATTACTGAGTGAACACATTGCTCTTTTTGCAGATCTGCGTAGATATGGCTTGTGATTTCACGGCAGAGCTTATACTGCCTGTCGTTTGCGTGTTCATCTTGTGTTGCGCATACAAAAGTGTTCAAAAAAATTATTTTCTGGTCCACCAAGTAGCGCTAAAACTTCATGTCGCACGTAATCTTCCGAACTGCCCTATTCCGTAAATTTTCCCATTTAATGGCAATAGAGGCACCCAGGGCAGGGGAAAAGTTTCGCCTGTAAAGGTTACCTTTGAAATACCACGCTTGTAAACTTTGTGCATTGAGTGTTTCTGGGTAGCTGAGCATTAATTCGAGCTTAACTGCGCCTTCCCGGCAGAATAGCAATACAGCCCTGCTGATGCAGCAAAGAGCCACAACCATATCCTAAACAAATTTTGATTTCTATGTTCCGCACTGAGCGTGTGTGCGCAACTTTTCAATTTCGCTGCACGGACGGACGTAGAAAGAATGGAACTGCACTTTACGGAAGCGCTTTTAGGAGAAGCGAGACGTCAGAAAAGCGCGCATCCTCGCTTGTAATTAAGTTTTTTGCCTCTCGTCACGCTACGCAGGCTGAGAGCGATTTAATGCCCGTAGCGTCCACTGTTTCCGCTAGCCTCAAATCGGTTGGCCGCTTCCGTCATAAGCAAAAATTCCTTGATGCACTTAAAGATTGGCGCGTAGCAGCAGATAGCGTTTCGCTAATGAAGATTTCGTTCCCTTTGCGTCGAACCGTTCCCACTTAATTCGCGCTGTACGTATTCTTTCCTCCTTGGTTCAAGTTGGGGCAAAAGACAAACCGCCTCTTTTGAAGCCAGCGAGTTGGTCTTTTCGCACCTTTCCGCTTACGTTATGCTGAAATTTATAGCTGCAAATGTCAAGGCCTAATTCCCCCTTTCGATGCCATTAGCGCTTGCATAACGCCACACGACACTGAACGATCAGCATGCAGTGAACTCATATCTTTCTGTCCTGGAACGCGCCGTACTTAGCGATGGGACAAGATTGTAACTAATAACGAAAAAACCAGTAATCGCTGCTTAAAAAAAAAAAAAAAGCGTTCGGTATATATCTCTCTAAGTAGTATCGAGCGCATCCTGTGAGTTTTTGATTTACTGGCCACTTTTGGCCATTTTTTTTTTTCAGAGAATTGTGCAGCGGTTTCGCACTCACGGCTCTCAGACATGCAGATGTCAGCTATATTGCCGACAATTCGATTTGCAGCGGTGGTGCAGTGGTTAGGCTGCTCGACTACTGCAACCAGGGATGCGGGCTCTGATCCCGGCCGCAGTGGCCGCTTTTGATGGAAAAGCAAAGCGCCCGTGTACTGTGCGATGTCAGTGCACGTCAAATAACTCCAGGTCGTCGAAATTTACGGAGCCCTCCACTGCGACGTCTTTCACAGCCTGAGTCGTTTAGGGACCATAAAAACTAAACCAAATCAAACCTATATCCGGCAATCTAGGTGTCCTTATGCAGAGTTTGAATTATCTGCACGTGATAACTACCTCCCATTACAAAATTTCTTTCCTAGCAGATGGGTCAGGCTGTTTTGCAAATAAATTTCTACCGACCACAAACTGCAATAAAATGTTATAATAATACTCACGCATCAAGCAGTGAACAAGAACTCAATTACGACAACCATACAAGAGTTGGTGTGAGGATACATGAATGTAATAGGACATATTTCTTGCTGAAATATTGAATTCGTATATCAAATACGTCTGTTTATGTGTGCGTAGTAATCTCTTACTTCAATTGTCTCATTTCAATTTTAATATTGCGTACCTTGCCACATGCCCGTAAGTTCCATACAAAAAAGAAAAAAAAAGTTACATATAGCAGTGCCAAATATTAGTTTTGATTTATTTGTGTGGTTTAACTCCCCGAAGCGATTCAGGCTATCAGGGACTCCGTAATGAATGCCTTTAGAAATTTTGACCACGTGGGGTTATTCAACGCGCACTAACGTCGCACAGCACACCGAGGCTTTGCTTCTCGCCTTCATCGAAAAGCCGCCACGGCCGGGATTCAATCCCGCATCCTTGCGCACAGAAGTCGAGCGCCTTAACCACTGCACCCCTGTGGTGGAGGCAAATTGAGAAATGTGCGTTCCTATTTGCGAATGTGTGTATGATAAGTTATATGCCTGTTTTTTTCTGGCTACAGAGTCTTTTTTTTTTTTCTCAGGCTTTATACAAATCATCACGCCTTTTATTTTTCATTGCTTCTTGCCTGTGGTTTCTGACATTTTTTTATTTATCGCGTTCTTTTCCCAGCGCACCCGACAATTCCTCACCGCTTATTGACGCACAAACCCCTAAGGACATGGAGGGGTCGCTGCAATCGATATCGCGCTGCGCAATTGCCAACACCACATACTCTGCTCTGCTAGGCACCCTTCATGGTCTGTGGCCCCTGACATCGGCTTGATTAGAGACTTTGCCGCAGGCGCTCACCGTCATTGCCTCTTCCGGCGCTGCTTGTCATTTGCCATTTGTTATTTGGAACTTTATGAATTTACCTACTTTATTTTTTCGGCTCCAAATATTTCAACAACTCATTGTTGTGTGCGTTTTGTAAGCTATAATTCCCTGCAATGTTAACCTATCTTAAACTTGCACCGTACCACTCGAGGTCTCAAAATGTATTTGTCTTTAACTGCAAGATTTACCTGGCAAAATAAAGCCACGTCCTCTACGCTGAATGCGGCTCACATATCAAAGCCTTTCTCGTAATGCCACATTTATTGACCCGAGGGCACACACAGTGCATGACGGTTGCCGTAGTTGAGAGTAGAGGTGCTGATTATTTGCGAACGTTCGCGGGTTTTAACATTCAGAGGTCCCACTGACCATCCGTAACAATATGTGGTACACAAAATGGCCAACGAAAGCAACAAATAAATTCTCTTAGTCGCACTGGTACCTCTACGAGAGCCTCTGTCATTTTGATGGTGGCCGTGATTTGACAATAAACTATTTCTATTCTTTCTTTTTATAATATGAAAGTTGTCTACGGAGGCAAGCAATTTGTTAAAAGAAACAGCCACGATAATATTTCTTGATTCTACGCTTGCCAAATATTCCAGCTTGCTTGCGAGAAAAGGTCACTCAAATGTTCGTACTCGACATCGAGTGGTCTCTCGTATATGAATATGAAGTAGGCGATTTATTCAGGAATAGAAAAAAAAAGGCTGACCAAAAAACAAGCCATAAATGTTTCGCTCGTAAGTATACGCCAATCGTTAGCCTATACCACTCCCTTCTGCTATGAATAAGTTATACAAATACGCTCCCTTCCTTCGGAGTGAACCGAGAAATGAATGGAGCCGAAGCGAGAAAAACAAAGCCGTCACGGAATGGCGATAGCGGCCGCAGCCAAGCAGCGCTGCCTGACGCGTTCCGACGAATTATTCACCACGGCAGACTAAGCAGGAAGGAATATGTGAAACATATTGTGCACTAAACTAACATACAGCCAAAAGCAGTACGAAATCAATGCCTTATTGGCAAGAAATAAGAAGGCAAATCCATACCGCACGGAAATGCTCCTGTTTGTGTTGCTCAGTCCTTCGAAATTCTATGGCTGGTTTAAAAGATGTTTTCATTGGGTTCATTTACCTACTAAACAGGGCCTAAATTTGTTGCTTTAACTCGATATTCTCTGATGTGAGTTAGGACCGTACTATGCGAGGAAGAAACAGAGCTGACCATTCAACTGCAGGCATCTATGCCATTTATTCATTCTTCACTAACAGGAAACTGCGTCGATAAGCAGAATGTGATTATAATATATCAAACATCTTTCATGTGCAGCACCGAATTTTGATATGCGCTCGTACTTCCTTTCTTTCTCGCGATCTAGAAGCAACTATCTACACCTCCTGCAATGAAATGAAAAAGCTGATAAGCATTTATGTTTTTCTTTTACAAAAATACGGAAACGGTTTGGTTTGGTGAGTTTAACGTCCGAAGGCGACTTAGGATATGGGAGAAGCCATTGTGAAGGTCTCCGGAAATTTGGACCTCCTGGGATTCTTTAGCGTGCACTGGCTTCGCAAAGCACATGGGCCCCTTGATTTTCCCCTCCATCAAAAAGAGGCCGCCGCAGCTGGGATTTGATCTCGCAACCTTGGGCAGAGTAGGCGGGCGTCCTAACCACTGCACCACAGTGGCGGGCAGAATATGAAAAAGGAAAGCTGGTGCACCGTCAGCCGAAATCTTTGATTTGCGCTAGATGTGGGAATGACACTGCACGCGACGACAAGCCCGACACTTTTCTCTTTGTTACGGGTGTTTTATCTTGTTCTTTTCTTTACGAAACTGCATATGTAATCTTTCCAAACTGATAAAACCCTAATTAGTGGCTTTGCAATTGCAGTCTTACAGCACAAGGATTATTGGACAGCCATTTTTTGTAAATGGGCTGGGCTGTATTTCAAAGTGAGTTTTTCAGAAGCGATTAACTTTGGAATGAAAACTATTACACATAAATGGGTTGAGATAACTGTTGAGATAATCTCGGTACTTTTAACGTGATCAAGCAATACTGTCGGTGCTATAACCACATCTTCTCCAGTACGTTGAGTGGAATATATCATTGATCTTCCCGGGCTCGCTACACTATCAGCGTTTGCGCCGTTTCACCATTCCTAGGCCTGTTCTTGAAGTCTCCCCGCCGTGCCGCGTCTTCATTGCTATATATAGATAACACCCGGTGGGCGGCTACGATGCCTATTTCGCGACCCGCGTGCCTGTCGAACTGCATACGTTTTCGTGCGCTTCATGGCTCCTTCGAAGTAATAAACAGATTCGGAATTTTTTAGGTTCAAGGGAAAATGACTGCCTGTGCACGTAAGCGACAAAATCCTTGTGCTCTTGCATTCTGCGCATGTCAGCTCAAAGCACAGTTCCTTAGCAGTTAAGCTTTCAAAAACTGTCCATAGAACAGAAAGGGCTCTCGCAAGGGACGACCCGTCATATCCACTTCTGAGATGGTTTTGTCTATCCTGTTTTGCTCTTATTCGCTGCACACCAAGCTACAAGTCCATTCAGCTCGTCACAGTGGTGGAGTGTGAAGTTCACGACATACGACATCACTGTCCTGTTCCGCTATGTTTCTCCTAAAGACATCGGATCAGCGCTAGCGAAAATTATTTCAGTGCACTTTTTTGAATATGGGCAGCTGCAAACTCTGATTCTTAGTGTGCATGAGCTTATAGGGCATAGTAAAAGACAACATTTAGAAGCAAAAATAGACGTCGTTTTGAAGCCTCGTTGCGTTATTCGCACGCCCGCTTTTGATCCTCTTTGGGTCAGACGTCTATTGTCAGCATGTATATGCGTACACGTTCCAGTCAAAAAAAAAACATTTCCTCGTTCCTTTTTCATACGCGGCTCTCACGAATAAATGTGCGTTGTGGAAAGGTAAAAAAAAAAGGAAAAAAGGAAATGCCGAGAAAGCACATCATTCCGCGATGGATGACTACCATCGAGGAAGAGCCACGAAGATAATGTAAAGGTTCGCCGTCGTCACTATTTCCGTTTCCCCCAAATACGAGCACCCACTGGTTGGGCCGAATGCAGCACAGCAGGCATCATCCCCACACGAGACGCACAGTTTATAGTATAAGTACACACTGACACTGACACATAAACAAAATAAATGACAGAACTGCCCCTATAAAAGCGCTGAATGTGCTGAACGATAACTAGAGAGAAAAGAACGAACCTTCACTGATTCTAAGCAGTATATCTTTCTGAGCTTAAAGAAAGGAATAAAAATATCAGAATTTAAATTTTGTGTATCCATGTAATTTTCCTAGTATACTTGAGTCTTATCTTTCATTTTGAGTTATGCCTTGTCGAAGATAATTTGATATCGGCCCCAAGCCTCGTTGGGTGAAATTATTGTTAGTTGATATGACACAATGAGGCATATTCAGAACAGGTGGAATCTATGCTTGGCGAAATTGAAAAGAAAAAAAAAAAGGCGTGAATTGCTGCCTGTTTGGCGGAGTCGTTTTTTATTCTCGTTGCCTCATTTCTGTTTATTTTCGTTCGATTTTACGTCACTGCTTATTAGGAAAGCTTCATCTTCGAGACTTTCACGCTGAGTCCTTATTACGAGAGCTCCGTGCGGATTTTGAAATGACAGGCGTTTTTTTTTTTTTCAATGAAAGGTATGCGAGGAAGCTGCAGTGAAGATTATAATTCGTTTAATTTTAAGATATAGGCAGGAACTGCGTGCGACTAGCTCAAAAGAAAGTAGCTAAGTTTTATGCGAACGAGACGCAGAGGAATACAACAGAAATAACTGCGGAAGCGAAATAGTCTCCAAAATTGTTTCTGTCACCTATAAAAAATAATTCATCAGAGTAGCTAGGGTATTTAACTCGTTCTCATTCATAACACTCCTCTTCCAGCAAATCAGAGGGGAGCGGCCTGCACAACTTGTTCGGCATCGCAAGGGACGCAGTTTAGGCAGAATCAAGAGATACTACACTACAAATGGCTAGCTGCCATCAGGCTGGCAGCTGACTAACAAATTATTCGTTGTTACGTTCCTCGCTAGGCCACATTGCGCGCAAAATTTCTAAGACATATCCAAAACATAATTTGGATATACAGTACAGGTGTAACGTAGAGCACAATACACCAATCCCCCACCGGAAACGTCATGTCGGCATAACCGTTTCAACGACCACTGCGTTGAACTTACACGCTGGCATAACTTGCTATTTTATCCTATTTTGTATTTGACTCGCTTAACTACCGGATCTATCCACAAGCAGAGGAATGATGGGTCCCCCCAAAATGCAACAAAAACAGAGCAGAGGATGCCGGAAGTAATCATGGGAATAAGATGGTTCGCTCAAAATATTCAATGGCATTCACGTATTCTGAATCCCATGTATAAGGTGGTGGTACTTTTGTACCCTCGCATAATGTCCGCTCAGATGAAGGGACAAAAATTTTGAGGGAGGAGCATTTTTATTTTTCGGGTTTGAGGGGCACGTAGAAAGCGATTGCTGTCATCAGGAGGCGCGTGCTGCATAACCCACCGAACTTCGTTGGGCGAGGCCAAAACTGACAGATTCCACCACTTCGCGGATTCTGGGCTTCTCCCTAAAGTCTCCCATCCATAATGCATGAGACCCAAAAACGCCTCAGAAGACCTCAGTCATTGATGAGAGCAGCAGAGCCGTCGCAGTCTTCGTGTGGAGGCGTGATCCACTCACCGCCCATTCTGGCAAATCACCACTGCTCTGCATGGATTGCGATCTCATTGTAGCTGCAATTCTTATTTTTTTTTTTTGACAAAGCTTTTCTCTGTATATTTCTTATGTAGTGAAAAGGGGAGCCTTCTGAAGGGCATGGCGGAAACTTTTTTCTCATTACAGAGCAGTCTAATACGCCGGCAAGTCATTTCCTTTTGTCTTCACACCTTGCGCTGATGTCCAACTAGCTGCGAAAAAGGATGCATTCTAAACGGAATAGGAATTCGAAGAACATTGTAATATACGGTAGTGATAAACTTTCCTGGTGGACAAATGAAGACTTCCAATATTTTACTTCAATAGTGAAGTTGAATGAAACTATATTGAAGTTTCGATATAGATGCAAAGTGTTTAAGGCCCTCTCTCTTCCCTCTAGGGAGAGTGTATGACTGTTGCTTGTACCTACAAAATGACGTTTTTCTAATTGTACTATCCCAAATGTGTTATATACCATAGTATCACATCAGTCGAAGACCAGGCACTCCTAGCCGACTACTTAACAGCAGTTTCTAGCTGGTGTTGTACTTGGCAAATGGGTATAAACAGTTCAAAATGCGGAAAAATGACAGTAACACGAAAGAAACAACCGCTCCAATGCACATACAAAATCAATGGCATTCCGATCAACTCAGTGACTCAGGTAAAATATCTTTGGGTAACCATGACATCCAACCTGAACTGGAGCGCACACATCCAGTCCATTGTCTCAGCAGCGTCCAAAAAACTTCGGTTTTTAAAGCACCGCCTAAAGCATTGCACGAGCTAAACTAAACTGACAGCATACACATCACTTGTGCGTCCAGTGCTCGAATACGCCGACGCTGTATGGGATCCGCACACAAAAACGGATATAAAAATTCTTGAAGGCGTCCAGAGGAAAGCACTCCGGTTTATTTACCACGCTTATGGTCGGCAGGTCTCGGTATCTGATTTGCTCAACAGATCTGGGCTTCCCACGCTTGAATCCCGTCGAAAGCAGCACCGACTAAAAATGTTGTTCAATATCATACATAATAAAACAAAACTGAATTTTCAGAGTTACATGCAATACAACACAACACGCCCCACCCGTAGCAAACACGAACGGACTATCTTGATGCCACGATGCCGAACAAAAGCATATTCTTGTTCCTTCTTTCCACGCACCATTTTCGAATGGAACCGACTGCCAAGCGATATCACCAACCTGGTATCTTCAGAATCTTTCTTGTCTGCTGTTTCGGCTCATGTATCGCAGTAGCGCGTCTAGTACACAGTGTATTTTGATTTCCTTGTTTTTATTCTGTTCCCTTAGTCTGTTTGACGTCGGATGATTTGCCTGTACTTTTTTGCTTCCCGTTGGTCTTACTGAATTTTGTTCTCGTACTGTAATCGCCCTGTGTTGCTGTTATTTGGTTGTTACTACTTTGTAATTTTTTTTTTCTTTTTTTCTTTGTGCACTCCTCCGTTTTGCCAAAGGGCAGTCGGCAGTATTTATGAAATAAATAAATAAATAAATAAGACCCGAAGAATTTCATCACAGTATTAGCGAAACTGAAGTGCAGCATTAAATAACTAGACTTAGTACCGATTTTAACATGGAGACGCAAGGACGTTTATTTTTTTCTTCGTAGAGGTAGGACAGCCAGGGATTTTATAACTACGCAAATCTTCAATGAACTAAAGAAGGGTACCAATTCGGGATAGTAGATCTCAATGCCGTGCATTAATGTATCGTAATGAACGCTTCAGTGACTCTTCTTATAGTTCTTTGGCATTGCGTGGCTGATTCACTGCGATCCGAGATGTTTTGTTCATTTTATAAAGTTAAATTTGATTGTGGTGCTTCATTCACGCTCTCCCTTATATTGGCATCACTTGCTTTCACTTTCCAGTAATATACAAATAAAATGTTGAAGCAAAGAAATATTTTAAATAACAGAGCACAGTTTGGTTTTCAGAAATCTATTCCGTTGTTTTCATTTTTTCGTGTATATGAAGCTATGTTTACAAAATAGCCTCACCGCTCCCAGTGATTGTATTCAGCCTTGTGATAAATGATACTGGAGGCACATATATGAGTAAGCTTTGGTACTTTCCGCTGAATAGAGAAAGCACAGTTCCGAAAGCATTTACGCGAAGCAAGAATGTGTGAATAGATTCTCTAGGGAAAGTACAGCTGCATTTATTCGGTTTCCAGCTAACTACAAAAGAGCTTCATTCAGTTAGCTCTTTGTGACAAGCGCCGAAATCGTACAAAGATAAAGGCCACTGACCAAAACAAAAAGAGCACAAAACACGGTGCTTAAATCATTTTTTTTTCTTATGCGCTTGGCGCAAAACATTCGTTGCAGGCAAGTGCGTACAGCACTCAAAACAAATATAAGAACGAGGTAACGAGAAGAGTTTACCCTCGTTCGCTTCTACGACGAGTTTATGTTTGTGTAGATGTGTTCGCAAAGCTGTTTCCAAATGGTCCCTGCTGTGACACCCGCTGACGGTTAAGTTGTGCAGGCTGTGCGCCTTTTTCTGCTTCCCTCTTGGCGTAGTTGCTAACGATGCAAAACAAAAAGCGAAACTGGAGACTCAATTTACTTGCACGCAGCTCAACGTGACCTGACTTAGCTTTTTGTAATCTAATTTGCTAAGACCCGGTTGTGCGGAACAGAATAGAAAAGTGGAATTACGCAGGTTGTAGTATGGATCAACTCCGGCTTCTTGGAGACCACGTGTACGGAAAGAGGGCCTTTGGGCAGATGTGTATAATCTGCGAAAATGCACACACTTCACGTGCTGCTATCGCGGAGATCCTGACGGGTACATTTCATCGTAATAAGCACAGAAGTAGGTCTAGAAGGTGCTATTATGCCCACTGATCGAGAGTGCTAAAATCACAAAAAAGAGGTGGCCGAAATGAAGAAGGACGGAGGCGGATGCAGGCGAGCAGGTAAACTGTTCGTGCTACTTTAGCTTAGCAGCTTTAGAATGGACTACGCCTAGGTTTCAGCTATTTCCAGATCTAACCCGTCATTTATTGATGTCGTTACAGTTAGAAATATAAATGTTTTCAGCTCTGAACGAAGCTGTAAACAGTTAATATTTATTTACTTCAGTAAAAAGTTAATCATCAAAAGTTAATTTTTCAAGTTCTAATCTATTTGGAAAAGTTGAAGCCAGTTGTAATAGCGAAAGCAATAACCGCTTAAAAATAAAATCAGGCCTGCCATCGATAATTCATAATATCCCGATAACTGGTACAGAAAAGGCATAGTGCATAAGTTTTCGACATAAAGACGAGAGTTCGGCGTTCTTAACGTCTATTTCAATTTTTTTGTTTCGAGTAACTCAACTTAGTGACTCTTTTGTCATCTTGCGTTTTGCAGTATGTATTTAAGCTTATGTTGAAGGTACTGGGATCTATATTCATTCATTTGCTATTTCGTGCAATTCTAAAGTGATTAGGTGTAAGAAATGCTAAAATGTCGATTCCTTGCTGCAATACCAAAATCAGGAATTTATGAAATGAGAAGGCGAGGCCTGGCTTGCACAGAATTTCGCATGAAACACTCTTCATATAAGCTTCCGTCGGTCATCACAATAAGGTCCAGTAGCATTATAAAACCCTAATATAGAATAAATAAAACTATGCACTCAGTTCATCCTAGGAAAAGCTTTATTGATGGTCTGTGCTTTTATAAAGTCTGAATATCTCCTTTGGGTCATCGCAGAAACACACGCACCTGTCTGAAGTACCATGCAGCCCACGAAACTCAAGTGCCTTTATTTTTATAGACACGTTGAGAGATTAATTACTAGAAACACGTTTATTTCATATTGAAATGAACCCGAATTCCTTAAGTGGAGGCTTGGAGAGGACATATGTTTGTACTTTTGCTTTGACTCCTACACAGCTACTGGTTTGGTTTGCTTTGTGAAGTTTAACGTCCCGATGATATTCAGGCTTTCAGACACCGTATTAGTAGAAACTTCCAGAAATTTAGACCACCTGTGGTTCTTTAATGTGCACTTACATCGCACAGCACAAAGGCGCCTTGCTTTTCGGCTGCGTCGAAAAACGGTCGTGGCCAGATTCGATCCCACATCTTTGGCCGCAAAAGTCGAGCACTCTAACCACTGCGGCAAGCTGGAGCGGACAGTTACTGGTTCTCTAAAATATCTTATATACCATTTGAAAAATAGAACGGGTTTCCACTTGTTGAATTTTATTTACGGTAAACCACACCTACTTAGAAGCCGGGTAATTAAAGTTTCACCAATTCATGTACTTCAGACTGAACGCTTTGAGGTGGCGTTGAATGACTCTAATGTTTATAAAAAATACAGACTTAAGGTGTAGCTTAATTCTCTAAGCAACGAGAGACAGAGCTATATGTAAAGCCATACAGACAATCAACTGTATCCGTACTCCGAATAACAATATTCCTTTTAAAGCAATAAACAACAGCCCGTCCTTGCGAAGTACTAAATACTACTTTGAATACATGAAACAACAACAAATGGCTAATATAAACAATTCGAATCTCTTTGGAAAAGAGTTCACCGCTGATATCCCCGAGCGAGAGTCTGAGCCGGAAGCAGTGTGCGCTGATGTGCCACGTGCGCATTGAACGTGGGCCTCATATTATATGATATTCAAGTTGTGGAATGCGTTCGAGGCACCGCAGGCATTTCCGCTCTGTGCGGAAGAATGCGTAGCTTCGCTATTCTGCGGCTCAGTTTATGACCTCATTACGGCGAATTCCGACGTTATGTTGCCAGAATAGTTTCACTGCCATCATAACCATCATTAGTTACCGTAACCACTATAATAAGCGGTTATTTGTGTTTATTGTATGGGTGTTAAATGTGTCAAATTGTGGGGTTTGCGCGAAGTGCGTATAATATTCCGTGGAACAACTAACGCAATAAAGACCATTTAATGAGCACTCGCTGGCGGGTAAACAACTCCAGATGCCTGAACATATTTTATTTCCTTTCCCATAGGGTGCAATATTTCACAGTGTTGCGTTTGTACTGAAACAAAATTCCCTTCCGACAATGCTGCTTTATAAAGACCGAAAACGTCTATTGTTATATTATGTCAAGTATATTTTTGGTTTAAAGCAATGCTACTAGAATATTTTCGGCGTCATTGCTATCAGAGAGACAAGTTCCAACTAGCTTCGAAAGTTTGCATTGCCAAGTCTATTCCTGTTTGTCAGGTAAAAGCTATATATTCAGGTTGGTGTCATCGTATAATAATCAAACTTCAATGCACAATTACGTTTACCCTGGTGTAGTAGTCGTCACGAGCTGAATCGATTGACCATATATTTCATATTCTCTCTCCGAATTCAGCAGATTAAGTTAACTACTGGCGCGTATTACAGCTACAAATTATGTTGGTGTACTGAGTTGCTTCAAAACCTCAACCATGACGCTGTTAACATTCTGCATACATTATGTCAGAAGATTTGGACAACCCTGCAGTGGCCACAGGATCGGAGGAGGTCAGTGTATATCCCCATTCCAAAGAAAGGCAGTGCCAAAGATTGTTCCAACTACCGCACGATCGCGCTTATTTCGCATGCTAGCAAGGTGACGTTGAAAATTCTCCAAGGTAGGCTGCAGCAGTATGTGGATCGGGAGCTTCCGGACGTGCAAGCTGGGTTTCGCAAGGGCAGAGGAACTAGAGACCAAATTGCCAACCTTCGCTGGATCATGGAAAAACCAAGAGAGTTCCAGAAACCCATCTACTTCTGCTTTATTGATTATGCGAAAGCGTTTGACTGCGTAGATCACAGCAGATTGTGGCAAGCTCTCCAAGAGATGGGAGTTCCAATTTAGCTCATCTGTCTCCTCAGGAACCTGTATGAAGGGCGACAGGCTACAGTCAGAACTGGGCATGGTCTTACTGATTGGTTTCCGATCGAGAAAGGAGTGAGACAAGGCTGCATACTGTCGCCCTGCCTATTTAACCTATATGCAGAGTGCATCATGAGGAAGGCCGGTCTGGACGAGTCTTCAGCTGGAGTGAAGATTGCTGAAAAACATATCAACAACCTTAGATATGCGGATGATACCACTTTAATGGCAGAAAGTGAAGTGGAACTCAAGAGACTTCTGATGCGCGTACAAGAAGAGAGTGAGAAGTTTGGCCTTAAACTGAACATTAAAAAGACAAAGATCATGGCATCTTGCCCTATCAAGTCCTGGAGCATCAATGGACATGAAGTGGAAGCTGTGACAGATTTGCTGTTCTTGGGGTCCAAGATTACCTCGGAAGGAGACTGCAGCCATGAAATTAGGAGACGCCTGCTTCTGGGAAAGAGAGCAATGGTTAGCCTTAACTGCCTGGTAAAGAGCAGAGAGATTAGTCTGCCAACCAAGATCCGTATAACTCGTGCTATGGTCTTTCCAGTTGTGATGTATGGATGCGAGAGTTGGACTGTAAAAAAGGCTGACCGCCGAAGAATTGACGCGTTTGAATTGTGGTGCTGGCGAAGACTCTTGAGAGTTCCTTGGACTGCCAGAAGGTCAAATCAGTCGATATTGTCGACCATAAACCCTGACTGCTCATTGGAGGGTCAAATTCTAAAGTTAAAGCTCAGCTACTTTGGTCATCTGATGAGAAAAGAGGAGTCGCTTGAGAAAGATTTGATTTTGGTAATGGTTGAGGGTCGCCGGAGAAGGGGTAGGCAGCGAACGCGATGGTTAGATGGCATCCTCGAGACACTGCAGATGAAGTTATGTGATGTTAGGAAGATAGTGAGAGACCGGAAAGCGTGGCGTGACATGGTCCATAGGGTCACGAAGAGTCGGACACGACTGAACGACTGAACTGACTGACTGACTGACTGACTGACTGACTGACTGACTGACTGACTGACTGACTGACTGACTGACTGACTGACTGACTGACTGACTGACTGACTGACTTACTTACTTACTTACTTACTTACTTACTTACTGACTGACTGACTGACTGACTGACTGACTGACTGACTGACTGACTGACTGACTGACTGACTGACTGACTGACTGACTGACTGACTGACTGACTGACTGACTGACTGACTGACTGACTGACTGACTGACTGACTGACTGACTGACTGACTGACTGACTGACTGACTGACTGACTGACTGACTGACTGACTGACTGACTGACTGACTGACTGACTGACTGACTGACTGACTGACTGACTGACTGACTGACTGACTGACTGACTGACTGACTGACTGACTGACTGACTGACTGACTGACTGACTGACTGACTGACTGACTGACTGACTGACTGACTGACTGACTGACTGACTGACTGACTGACTGACTGACTGACTGACTGACTGACTGACTGACTGACTGACTGACTGACTGACTGACTGACTGACTGACTGACTGACTGACTGACTGACTGACTGACTGACTGACTGACTGACTGACTGACTGACTGACTGACTGACTGACTGACTGACTGACTGACTGACTGACTGACTGACTGACTGACTGACTGACTGACTGACTGACTGACTGACTGACTGACTGACTGACTGACTGACTGACTGACTGACTGACTGACTGACTGACTGACTGACTGACTGACTGACTGACTGACTGACTGACTGACTGACTGACTGACTGACTGACTGACTGACTTTCATTCTTGGCGGGCAGTAGTAGTTGGAGCACTACCAAGCACATGTACGAAAGGAAATCCTCTGCACTGCGTGCATGTGCACGCTTTGAGTTTCGTTTCAGTTGAACGGCTTAATTCAGCGCTCTTTGGAGATGTAATTATTACTATAAATTTTTGACAACAGTTGACAGGGTGATTATGATAATGTGAAGAGACATTATCAAACTTTATTCAGGGATCAAAGGAGCCATCCTAAATGATGTTGTCAAGTTTTCAGCAATGCAATAAATTGTGATAATACTGAACATTATAAATTTACTTTACCCAACTCCCACAGCAATCTACTGCCGATATCAGCGTCGGTGAAAGAAAGAACGCTTCCAGCCTTAGTGCAAACACGAATTACATCTGCAGCGTTATTATTTTTATCGACATTAAAATCACGCGGAGAGAAAGACAAGACGTTCTTGCATCATAAGAAATTTCGCATTACCTTGCTATTTGCGGCAGCCTTCGTTTTTCCAGCCCTGACAGCAAGGCAGGACTTCTTTCTCATGAGACGCAGAGAAAACCAGCCTAACTACAAATTACATTTCCCAAGGATGATTATATAAAAAAAAAGCAGTCTAAGTGCATTTTTTTATTGTTTTTACTATACCTTAACGCGAGATGTTCTGAACTGGTTCTGGACATGTAGTTCGAGCTGTGTTGTACGCAAGGCAAAGGTAACAATCACGCACTAGTAGGTTCAAAATTGAAAAAAAACAACAACTCCATAGTCGTTTTTTTTCTCAGTCGGTCGCAACGACTCTCACCAGCCGTAATGACATGGCTTGAAACCTGAAGAAGGAAGCTGGAAAACGAGTGCAGCAATAGAATCTCCCTGAAGAGTGCAACTCGCTTGCTTCCAGACGCAGTCGAATTATAATATTGGAGTTAAACGTTCAGCAACAGAATTTTTTCTCTAATTTTAGATCATATTTATGCTGCGTTCGTCTTCCTTGAAATACATTTAAATTATTAGCAAACATGATGTTTTGAAGTTGTTTTTTTTGTTGTTGTTGTTTTTTATTGCATCTTCTAACTTACCCTAGACATTTAAAAGCTCATGCTCCGATAGATAGTTAATGGTGAAGATTACCCGCATGATAAGGTCAGAAGCTTCAGTTATTCATTTACCAACTACAACTTTGCCACGAATAGGCAGATAAGTTACGAACATTTACTGCCCTCCCTTTCCCACTCGATGTTCGTGGAGAGCTCCTGTGGGAAATGTTTAGCCCTTCCAAGAACAAACCAAGTGGAATAGTGTAGAAGGATGCTTAAATTAAAAATAAAAGAAGTTTTGCTGAACTTCTATGTCGCAACAATAGACATGATTCAGTGGCGCTTTATTTGACCGCCCCGCCGGGGTGGCGCAGTGGTTACGGCGCTCGACTACTGTTCCCAAGGACGCGGGATCGAATCCCGGCCTCGGCGGTAGCTTTTCGATGGAGGCGAAAAGCAAGGCGCCCGTGTGCTGTGCGATGTCAGTGCACGTTAAAGAACCCCAGGTGGTCGAAATTTCCGGAGTCCTCCACTACGGCGTCTCTCATAGCCTGAGTCGCTTTGGGACGTTAAACCCCACAAACCAACCAACCTTTATTTGACCAAAAAGATAACAATTGTTTCTTGAAATAATGTGCGACAATGACAAGCGCATTGTCGCATAATGACAGGGAAAACGCCCCTGAAAATGACAATGACAAGCGCATAAGTTATTTGTCCTTCCAATGCAATCGTGAAAGTTTAAACCGCTAGCTTGTATTGGCCCTCACATCTAAGAAAAAGTAATTGTGAACATCTATCCTACGCTGCGTCGACACAGCAGCAGTAACCCTCCTAAACTGTCAGTTCACGTCAAAGTGTTTGCTGCTACTAATCATGAAAAGGAGAAAAGCTATTGTGCATTAAAATCACTTTGTACAAAAAATGCAACGGTTTATTTTAGGTTTCTAAAGAAGATGAGTATATTTAACACTGGTTTCCTATAGGGCTTCCCGCTTTCATGAAAAATCAGTGCATAAAACATTTTCTAACGCCCTCAAAACCTATCAGCTTTTTTCACCGCTATCTGCGCTTCCTTGCCAGACGTTTCTTCGACTTCAGCTTTCAGACGCATGATAAGTGTGGCATGCAGCCTGCTACGGCAACTCATCTCGGACCTTCCTTGCAAGCGGGTTTCGTAGCAATAATGTACTTTGAAAGGAGAAGCCCACTTTACAACAGAGGCGCTCCCGTGTTTTGAGACGAGAGACGTCATGTCTCAGCCCCAACCCCGAATGAAAGAATCGATTCAACAGGCAAACTTATTGTCTAGTTTCAGAAAATCAAATGAAGTCAAATTAAACTATATTTTGGTCGCGGGTGGCGGATGAGTTAGGTGTCGGGCCTTGGTCGCGCATGGATTTGGTTGCGTTCATTGATTCATAGTGGATGCTCAAGTTTCTATCTGATTCATCTGCAGATTACTGACGATGCCAAATGTTTCTTGCAATCACTGGGGGGATTTATTGCAATCTCACGGGCACGAACAACGCCACCCGCGTTTTTCCTAATATGACATGTAGAGCTTTCGAATTTGAAATTCAATGCCGTTCATTTTTGTGCAATCAAATCAAGTAGGCCTAGAACAGGGGTGTGCATAAATAAAGAATTAAACGCAGTCGGGTTGCCTCTGTCTTTTAGGCTCTGTATTTCAAGGGCTCCTAAGTGTTCCACCTAAGACGGCCAGCAAAGGTTTAAAATAGAAATTTTTAGAACAGCGCGTTCTGCGGCACTACATTGTGAGCGGTGCTGCGGGTCAGAATGCGACAAAACTGAGGTAATTGGCGACCTGCATAATAGTATTGACTAGCACACTTTTTAAATATTACGTTGAGGTTCTCTTTTACTGATAGGTTCGCGGTCCGTCGTAATTAATATTCGTATCAATTTTACCATTATCTAAGAAGCCCTCCTCATGGTTGCGCAATCTAGAATTCCGGAGCAGGTGACAGTAAACCTGATTAGTCGGGGAAAGCTGGAGCAGCAACGCCTACGAGTACGCATCGCAGAGTGATGTAGCTGTGACGAGCTGGACCGCTCCCCGCTCGCGTGCGGGGCAGCATAGAAAAAAGAAAAGATTGGCTTGCCGCTGCAGGGTGACACGTTTTCGTAGGCGCGGCTAAACCTGTCTGCCGTCCACTTAGTTCAGCTGTCGCTCGAGTGGGATTCTGAAATTCCCGCACTGCAGTGACGGTGAGACTGTCATTTTTTCTTTAATCTAAGCATTATAAAGGTAACCGTTATGGCGGGCTACAAACCTCTCACTAATCTGGCAGAAATCGTTAGAAGAATTGCTCTCTTTATTGATTACCTATCTTGCGAGGTAAAATATCTCAGCTCTGTTATAATGCACAATGCTTCTGTTAGTGCAGTTTCATATAGTGCGCTGTTGTAAATTAAAAAAATCTAATTTTGAAAAATGTCTGAAAGTATTAACGAAACATTCTGCCCATTTGACCTCAGCAAGAAAATAAAATTAGTATAGCAATTGAACCCCGGTCGTTAAGCTTAAGATAATACGTTCAAGCTTAAGGGCTTTAATTGCTAAGTGAGCTTCTTCAAATGAACTCAGCAAGTCAGACTTACGCTCTAGAAAAGAGATATTTTAAGATCTCAATTGGCGTAACCAAAAAGCGTATAAAGCGGGCTCCATGTGAAATTTTTATGGCGAGATGTAATGTTCAGGTAAACAAATAAATGCTTGAGGTTAGAGAAGAAAACAAAATATTAGATTGTTCAACATTATAGGTTGATTTTCGTGGCTAAAACTTGATCGATCTGTTAACATAGATAAATAGGTTGTTCAATTTCAAGTGGGGACAGGTGAGTTAGTAAGGCTAGCTCGATCATGAAATCAAGATTAATCTTACATTTCTTAAAAGGTCTTCAAAAGAAAAGTTCTGACATTTTCACAATGTAAATGTGAGCTATTAGGGGACACTATTTACGACAGTAGTTAATTGCAGGAGGAACTACTCGTAAGTCATTTCGTGTATTCATTTGAAAAAAAAAATTATTTTTATAATATATACATAAAAGATGCAGTGAAAAGAAGTATGAACAAAGACTTACAAATGTGTAATACAACTAGGCACGGCAGGGGCTACGCGAAACATAGAAAATTGTGAAAATGAGATGCGTAGTTCTTGAAGCCGCTGAACACTTTCCACTGGCAAAAACAGCGTTGAAATGTTCAAAAAAAAAAAGAAAAACAATGTCCACAGGGAGACAGCGCTTCTTACGACCGCCAGGTTTCAATTTCTTGCTTCCATGACAGTAGGGGTTCAATATTCGCTCCGTAGAAAGTGCTTCGGGCACTTTCTGTCAGCTTACTGCCTTCTCTAGTCTGGGATGCGCTGAAAATAAGTTTAATAGAAAAGTTCCATGTATTCTTTACCACAACGCCAACGGCTTTGGGATCCAAGGTGGAGTTGGAGAAATTTTGTGCGAATGTTTGCTCGAAGCATCAAGCCTGGATATGCTTTGGCAGTGTCCGGTTATCCTAGAAAATTGCAAAACTTTCAGGAGATATGAAAGGCAATGCCAGCAGACTACTGGTAAGATTACTTGACAACGTTTTTCAGGCAGCTTTCTTTGTACTTTAAAACAAGAAAGAAAGGTTAGACGCATGTAACAACAAGATAAACATTTACAGACGAAAAAAGAAAAAAAATTCGAAAAAGTCGGATTTCTGGTTGCCGGTTCACATGACAGGAGGAAACTTCCACCTTTTCCTAAAAGCGAGCGCTCTCGTTTAAAGTTTGTTTTTTCGTGCTGCCATTCCTAAATCCGTTTGTTTACCGTAAGCATACCGTAAGAGTTGTGTGACGGTGTACTGTATACAGGCCGTATAAAGCGGCATCCAAGGACAAATGCAGCGGTGTGGACAGCCGTCGGCTTGATGATTGTACTACATTCACTGAAGGAAGGATTATTTTTAGGAATAAACATATTATGAACACGCCAACATTCACAACTAAAACTTGAAGCGTCATAAGCTCTGCTTTCACTTGTTCCTATTTACTTCTGTTCTATTTCTTATATCTTTTCCAGTTAGCAGCGCAAATTAAGCCATATTCGCCCCATGCGTTTTTCTTTCTCTTACAGGTAACGTGCCAATCAAGAAAAGCAGGCAAGCTGTCGTGCTAGACGCCGCTTTAAAGCAAAAAACAGGATTAAATTTCTGCTATGCATTTCTTTGGTGCTTTTTAGTACTGAGCTTTCAATTTTCATGTTTATTTTGTTCACATACAATCTCTAGGAGTTCGGAATTTGTGAGCCGAACGGCGCAAACTCTTATAAATAAAATGAAACAGTTGATTGAATTTTATTTTCTATTTACCAGACTTACCCTTTCGATTATTTGGACAGTGCTTTTCCTGTCATTCATCTTTCTCGTTATTATCTCTTTTTAGTTTAGTTCTGCTTAAATTCACAATATACTTGTCTTGAGCTACTCTTAAAGTAAGTTAGCCACGTATCAAAGTTAGATATAAAAACAGTTTAGCAATATGTCATTTAGCAACTTGTTTTTTGCTTCAAAACTGGGCACATCCACTGGTACCCTCTGCGCTATTTCAGTCTCTCCGACTGTTCCATTGGAGACATACCGCTGTAGATATTATACGTGAATACGCACGCTAGTCTCAGCTAATACGGACCTCAATGCGTAAGCCTTTATCCCCCATCTTTATCAGCTGCGCACTCGCAAAACGTTAGCTCTATGCCTTCGTAGCTCACTACCAAAAAGTAGAAGGCTAAGACATCCAATCGATATAGTATCAGTGAAAAAAACTTGCTAGAGTGAAAATCAGCTGAAAAACCTTTAAGAATTTGTAACCACACTCGGAGGAGAAACAACTCGTATTTTAGTATGATCTATATGGATAAAATGTTTCAAGTACACATACATATAGATATCATTATCCATTTTAGTTTTTTCGATAGCTCCGTCTATGCCATATCTCTCCCTGGGCATGAATTTGGGCAACTAGTTTGGATAGAGCAATCCAACAATATTCTGTCACCCTTTCTATAGCTTACCTAAATCTTCAAAAGGAGATTTAACAATACTCTCAACCTTAGCCATGTTGTGGAGAGTTTGGTGCTGTGACTGATAGCCTCCTAGGCCTACGCATAATTCCTAGATAGATCTGAGCGTTGATATGCATTCTCCTGCTTTGCTTCAAAGCAAAGAAAAAAAAAAAGGTCAATCAAGCTTGATACTTTTCTTTGCGCTTGCTTCTTGCTGTACCATGCACCAAAATTTTCGGTGAAATGAGACGGCCGTAATTGCCTTGTTTTCTCTCTCTTTACTTGAGTCGTAGTGCTTTTGGAATTCCAGGAAGTAGAAGCTTAGTTTGATTTGTACGGTTTAACGTCCTAATGCAACTCAGGCTATGAAAGACGCCGTAGTGGAGAACTCCAAAAAAATTTCTACCACCTGGGGTTCTTTAACGTGCACTGACATCGCACAGCACATGGGCGCTTTTCTTTTCGCCTCCATCGAAAAGCGGTCGCCGAGGCAGACATTTGATCCCGCATCCTTGGGAAGAGTAGTCGAGCGCTGTATCCACTGCGCCACCCCGGCGGGGCAGAAGGTCGAAAAAATGCGAAACCAAAAAATATTTGAGGAAGCCTAAGCTTTGCCTTTAAGAATCCAACACGATAGCTTTTAAACCCCAAGGTTTTGAGTACGGTTCTTGAATGTATTAGCCTTTAAATCGGACGGCGGCTCGCGCCATCTGTTCTGGCAGCGCCGTACGATCGAAGGAATTTTTTAGTGTGCGCCGCATCGCAGATAAGCAAAGCGTAAATGTTCTTTGCTAAACACTTAACTATCACTTTCATAATTAATTTATTTCTAATGACGCACCTAAACGTTAGATGACAGTCATAAAGCAATACATACTTCCACTTTTATTCGGAGAGAAGCTTGCGGTTGTGTGGCGGAGTGGTTGCGCGCTTGCCTCGGACTGAAAAGAAATCGTGTTCGACTCCCCGGGTTTTCGTAAAACTTTTATTGTATCGTTACTTTCCTCTGATTATCGCGTTATAACTACGACGCCGACACCGGATTTTCAGCAACACCCCGTCCTCAACGCTGTCTCGTAAGAAAATAAGAAAAAAACATGCCAATGTCCGAGCCTTCACTGCCTCCTTCAGCATTCTACAATAGCCCGCACCGAAAAATGCCAAAGGCGCAGAGGCACGTCAAAACACTGTCTCCAACACATTTCTTGTGAAGGCGTCTTCCGAACGTCTGAAGGGCGATGACAATATGCTCTTTTCCCTGCTAGCGCTGAAATGCTGCCCGACCAGGATACTCCCCGCCGGCTCGAGCAAGGGCGTCTTGAGTGCGGATCCTGGAAAATATTCTCCGCATACGCGACGAATTTTTGGTTTGTTGGTTCATAGGAAGGGAAAGGCGCAGTATTTGTCACACTTGCTCTGTGGACACCTGAACCGCGCCGTAAGGGAAGGGAGGAAGGAGGGAGTGAAAGTGGAAAGAGAGAAAGGGGAGTCGTAGTGGAGGGCTACGGAGTAATTTCGACCACCTGGGGATCTTTAACGTGCGCTGACATCGCACAGCACACGGACGCCACTTCGTTTCGCCTCCATCGAAACGCAGCCGCCGAGGCCGGGATTCGATCCCGGGAACTCCGGCACAGTAGTCGGGCGTCTTACCACTGCACCACCCCGGCGGGGCAACGCGACGAATTCCTCCACTGTCAGCCTGCGGGCTTCGCCAGCTTCCATCATTCCGCACTTTCTCATGTGACCACGCATTCATTTTTTTTTTCTCTAAATTTCAGCTTCGCGTTTCCAATGAAAAGCACACTCGACAGGTTTTCATCCCGACAACTTTTTATTCAATCAATCAAAGAACCACCATGTGTTCGTTTCTTTGCTTACCGCGATGTTTGTGCCCAACGTGTTTTTAGCCTGCCAACCGCTTGCACCTTGTAGGGGTCTTTTTCCTTTCAGGAAGCCAGTATTCTCCGTGAACTGCGGTTTTCATTTTCTGCTACACGCTCACTTAAATGGGCACCAAATTCTCGCCCATAGCTCCATCGCCTCCGAGGGTTGCAAATGTCTGCGCGCTCATAATTGCAGGCATAGACGCCATGCTAGAGAAATTGCTTTCCCTTTTGGTCCTTTTTTTTTAACTTCTAGTGTGCCAGTTGAGAATGCTTCGGGAATATTTGCGGCCCCTTGCTTGTGCTGCAGATGACTTTCAACATGTTCACGTACCATTTGAATGAAACGCGCGTTTTGTTCTCATGATTTTTGCAGACGCTGAAAAAAAAAACAAAAAACGAGGAGGTAAATAAAGCCTCTTTTCATCGCTTATCTCTCGTTTTTATTACTGCGATCAAGAAAAAGGACGCAACAATTTTCAAACATCGATAGTAATAAGTTTGTTCCTCCAAGACCCCAAACAAAATGATCAGATAGCCAGACCGATTTTCTTGTGTGTTCTCTCAGTTCATAACGAATCATGCATTCCGGGTGCCTAAGTTCCTGCTAACCTGGCATGTCGACAGGTTCACAGCTGCCCGGCTGTTATTTTTTAATTGTTTTTTAAACTCCTGAAGTTCCTGTTATTTCACTCTTTCAGACGCATCTGTGATGTTCCGCATCCAACCTGTAGCATTGAGGACGATCCAAGCATGGACTACTGGCCTATTACGAAGTCGGTATTTAGAACTATGAATACTTGTGCATTCTGCTCAGCATTTGGTTTAAATTCATCGACCCCGCTTACCACACTCTCTGTAAATCGCTCATTTAGAGTTAATTATATATATTTTAGAATTGTATGTGCGCTGCTATGTAGTAATGAAATCAGCAGAATCAAGAGACTGTCACGGACATCAACTTGTTCGCATTTTCATAACACTGCAGTTTAGTTTGCTGTAATAGGCTGCTAAACAATTAAGAATATCTTCAGGGTCAAGCAGGCTGGTTTTCTCCTGACTATTTTACACTTCAGCTGGCATACTATTTTTGTCTTGTTTTTATTACAAGCGAATCGAAGGCTACGTCCGTGCCGTATGAGGCTCCAACTGCTCCTTTTCAGAGATTAAGGAAAACATTTATGCTGAATAAAGCTTCAATGGTTACAAACGCTGGCTCCCTTTCCGGATTCTCGTTTGTTAACGTGCACTTCGCTAAGGTCTGAATGGAGAGGCACAAGTTGGAAGCTCCGCCTGCCAGCTCGAACATGTCACGTGATCGCATAATGCCGCATAACCCGACGACCAATCAATGTTCGGCAGTGAGAATTTCCAGCTGCCGCTTCCCAGTGCTATGCCTCTTATTTTCCCCTCGTAACGCCTGTGCCGGTTTTTCGGTAGAAAGGAAAGAGTTGCTATTTTAATGGCACGGATGTATTTTCTTAGGCGACCGAAAGGGTAGTTATTCTTTTTCTAAAACAATTGAGGATCTATACAGCGGCAATCACCTACGAGAATTATGACAAAGTGGCGCACAGGTGAGGCACGCACCGCATCATCACAAATACGAGCTTTTGCAGACGTTGGCCGCGCCTTTATTTCCCAGACTGAAACAAGCCCGAAGTCGGAAGTACGAACAAATGTTTTCTTTAGGCAAATAAAAAAGAAATGCATTGAGTGGTAACTTCTTTTTTGTTAGAGTTTTATTTAAACCCGATCACTTAAACTTTCCGCTGGACATTTCCTTCTCCACCTCTGTCAAATAAAGCCGTAAACAGAGAAGGACGCTCCCATTTCAACGCGAAATGCTATTTTGGCTTCGGCACCAAATTTTCGCGATATGATTTGTTCCTGTACTTCTCCTCAATATAGATAAAAGACAGTTCAAAAACATAAACATATCTGCTTAGCGATCAGTACTACTTGTTCGAATGCTGATTACTCGCTTAGGAAGACGAGATATATCGAATTGCTTGAAGACGGTATGAAAAAGCTAAAAAGCGACACTTGAAAAATGTTTTGATCCTTTATTTCCCCACACAACGAATGACACCGAGACGCGCTTTTTATACGTGTCAGCACCAATTCATGTGTTTGAAAAAGCACTGTTCGGTCCGGTTATAATATTTTTATAAGCACAGGAAAGACAACTGGTACGGACAGGCTTCGGGATTTGACATTTAAGCAACACGATCTTATTTTTTATCCTGCCTCCACAGAATGTGTAATTAAGTAAGCGACTGCCAAAGTCAGAAAAAAGTTGACTTAACTAGAATAAGAATCATATGCTGCCCAGGTGCAGTGACGTGGGACGCTTGGGCAGGCATAAACAGTAACGTTATAACCTATTCCCAGGAGCTATTATACGAAATAAAGATAATGCTTCCAATAATTTGATGGCAGCACATAGAGCGTAGCACTTAGTAAAGTAGGCGCATTAAAATGACCAAATGAGAGCGCTCTACCCGGCGTTTCGTTCCGCGCAGCAGTAACCTGCTGATTGCATAATTATGTTTCGTGTTCTGGTGTTCACGCGCTGGCGTTTTCTGGGGAGAAATTTACATACTGTAAAACTGCGAGCAAGCGCCCTCCTGTCTCAGGCCGAAATTACCGGAAACGATAAGGGGGGCGCTTTCCCGGCGCAGGATCGAAATTAAAGATCATGGCATAATTTTCAACCAGAAAAAAATTAACGCAATGCACATGAATTTAAAATTTTATTTATTTCTCATCGGTGCAATCTGTCTGGGCAGTTTGCGTCGAGATGTCGGCGAGTTGCTACGCAATGTGTTCTTGCTACGCCGCCGCCGCCGCCGCCGTTTTTACTCGGCGTGCTGTTAAACATGTTAAAAGTTGTCCTTCTTTAGGCGAAAGTCTTACTTGGCTCATGGTGAAAACCTCGCGTGGGAGAGATATGTCCGCAAGATGTGTACGCGAGATTACGCGGGATATCAGCGGAATTCTTCTAACCTTTATGAAATAAAATCATCTTCTATCGTGAATCGAACTCCTACCCCTCCGATTACCAATCGAGCGCGTTAATCGACTACTCGAGGAGGGAGCGTGGCGCACGCCATCTGTCGCCGGCTATGAAAACCCAGCGCCGCAACGAGCGCGCTCCATCGCCGCCGAATGGAGCTACTCACCTCGAGTTCAGCACGAGAAAAGTCACTGTCCTGCACTGTGTGATCGGCGGGTTTCTGTCAAATAAACCGTATGGTAGAACTAGCCAAAAAAATTTTTCACCTCTTCCCTCTTAAGGTCCTCAAAAAATTTTCTTTTGTCGCCAGCCTCCGCCTATACAGCAGCCATCTGCTCTTTGGGTGGAGCGCATCGGATGTCTCGCTCGTTGTGATCATCCGACGCCAGCTGTATGAAGTGATTTCTCTACACAATCACTAGGGGGTGTCGTTTTTGTTTGTGATGTTTCTGAGAATGGAGATTCGATTAAGTTCTGGGACTGCATGGGGCTGGCAGTGCTGCGTTGGTGAGATGCATGCCAAGGGCAGAGAGTGTAAAGGTTCGGCGTGGGAGAGAGGGGATATTTGCCCCAAATGGGGCGGAAATGTGAAATTTTCATGGAAGTTTAGGGTGGGAGGGAGGGGGTGCGCGCACGGGTAGGGGCGCTTGCAGGAAGTTTCGCGGTATATTTACAGCCATATTCAATGCACTATGCAAACTTGTAGGTGAGTAGCTCTCTGAAAAAGCAAAAAGGCACAGTTTTGTATGTAATTTTATCTCTTCTATCGCAGTTTGCCAAATATTCTGTTAAGATATCTTGCTCCCCCCCCCCCCCCGGTACCTTAACACATAATAGGAATATGAAAAAGGTCCGCCATCCGTAGTTAAACTAAGCAAAATACTTTCTGCAAGCCCCTTGACATGCCTAGCACCATGGAAGGCATCCGTTTTCTGCGGTACTCTTTTAAGTCGAAAGCTGTTTCATATTCGTCAACAGCACTTGAGGCTCCAAAAAAGTGATGTAAAATTATGGAGCAACCCTACAGCACAGCTAAGGGCGCTAACAGCTCTAGAACGGGCTATGGTTACAATATTATTATAGCAACCTGTAGCACTACATTTCACAGCAGCGCACGATATTACCAGGACACATATTACGACGATGATCTCTTTATCCGACGCGCAGTCAGTTCACCGAAAACTAAGTTTCACCCGGAAAAGTGGCAAAGCACCATTGCCACTTTTACAATTTGCCTTTTCATGCCTTACCATTTCTTTTTTAGGAATATTACTATGAGCTTCATCTTAGTCTTGCCAAAGGGAACGACCGCAATAAAATGAACGCAGCAACAGAAGAAAGAAGTTTACTGCAGTATAATTGTCATGGATTCAATTTGCAAGGCAAAAAATAAAACAGGAATAGAAGCTGAACAAACGTTAAGTAAACATAAATCCTCACCGGGTACAGAAATACATATTCTAATCTGGATTCCGGACCCGCAAGCTTACTACAAGGCGAGGAAATTACCGAAAGCCTCTGCAGTTTTGCTGCAGATCCCTATATTTCTCCTCTCACAGAGCATTTTCTACTCTTTGTATCACATCTTCGTCGATGCAAGAGTCCCTTCGTCCATATCGAGCCAGTAGTTGCATTACCTGATCACTACTTTATTAGCCACATATCAATACAAGTTAGGCAAAGTGAGCTTCCTATGAAGAGCTCTCGCAGTTACTGAAGCGTTTTCGAAACCAAAAGCCCTGTTGTTCTTACAGAATCCATTGACATGGTTGACTCTGAAATAGGCGTGATTCCGTCCTGACTGTCTCTTAACATCGCTGTTTTATTCACCTCTTCCTTCTAGCGCGGTTCTTCATCGAATACAAGAACTAAAAGCGTTTTTCACAATTGCCTGCTACGAAGTTTGAGAACGCAATGCAGCGTACAAGAACAGTAAACTGAGTGTGATTGGCGAGCGAATGTGCACCGGGAGCTGGCCGCCACGAAACTAGAAACCGAGGCACGCCTCTCATTCTTAACGACGAATACACGGCGTCTCGATCCGTCGGACGCAACGCGGCACCTCATTTAGTTACGTCTGAGCTAGGCTTGCGCAAGCATTCTTTGTGCAGCGAGCCCCGCGGAATAAAAGAACGCGAAGACAAATTTAGAAACACCGATCCAGTGAGTGTTCGCGCTGACCGCATTTCGGTGAATGAGGCAGGGAAGAATGGAAAGGAGTGCACACCGTGGGAACAAAAGAATGCATCAAGAAAATCGCTTGTGTTTTGTCCGCTTCTTTTTCGCGCAGTGGAATCTCATCACCAGAAAGTAAAGGAGGCGAAGGTGAAAGGGAACGGTCCTTCGCCCCAGATTTCCTTTATGGCCGAATACTGGTAACAGAAAGGAAGCGCCTTATACTTTTCCTACAGGTGAGAGTGTTTAGAAAATTGTAAATTTAAAGGTTTTGCTGTGCTTCATTTGAGAAAATTAGATTGATTGATTGATTGATTGATTGATTGATTGATTGATTGATTGATTGATTGATTGATTGATTGATTGATTGATTGATTGATTGATTGATTGAGTGAGTGAGTGAGTGAGTGAGTGAGTGAGTGAGTGAGTGAGTGAGTGAGTGAGTGAGTGAGTGAGTGAGTGAGTGAGTGAGTGAACAAAGAATCAGTCGCCATACACAGGCTGGCAATATAGACGGTACTTTGCGAGGACCATGAAGTGAGACTAACGTCGGAGCCGCCTGTGCTAGGAATGGAACGTGGGAGTATTTGGCGCTGAGGATGAAATCAGCAGCAGCGAGCAAAACAGAGTACTAAGAATCACGTAGGCATGAGTATCAAGAAAAATTGTAGAGATGAAATGATGGAATCGAAGAAGCCTTTCACGTTACAGAAACCGTAGGATTTAGCGATATGTGCCCACATATGGACGGGTTTATTTTCTTTCTTGTGAAGCTATGTGTAACATTAGATTTTTTTCGCGTAACTAAGAGAGGCATACGGCAATATGAATGTTGCATGTGCGATTAACTATTCACTGCAGGAATCCTAAATTATAACACTAGTGCAATGACGGCAAAAAAAAAAAAAAAATGAAGGAATCGTTATATTTGCGGCTGGAGAAACCCTTTTTTTTTTTTTATTACACAAAAATCTAAGAGTCAAAAGAACTCTCAAATCAGAAGCAAAACAAAAAATGAACATACAAACTGAATTCGAAGACATTTAGCAGGTCCTTCAGAAATTCCTCAATGCCAGCTTTTATGTTCAGAACAAAAAGCATCCTTCCTAAGAACGCTTATGCACTAACAATTTTCCGTTCTGCCATATGAAACTTAACCGGACCGCATGAATATATACCAGAAAGATGATCGAAATGAATGTGTGCAGAGGCTGCTGGCCTTTCCGCTGAGGCTCCACTTCTGTTAGGTTTTTGTCACGATCTAATCATGAAAAGAAAAAAATGGTATTAAATAAAATAATAACTTCAATCAAGTTGCAGAAAAACTCAACAAAAAGAATAAATGTTTTGAATAAATAACGAAAACCTCTCTCCTAAAGGTCGAGAATGAATGTAATATGTACGAAAAATTCATGTCTGTACAGGACAGGCGCATTTCTCATCTTTCCGTGCTTCATTAAGAAGTGAGGAGCTCGATATTAAAAAAACAAAAAACAAAAACGAAATGGATAAAAAGAGATCAGAAATCAAGCACGCCAGTGAGTGTGTTTTTCGGAAGCAACTGCCTGCATTTACGGAACGCTTATCACCTGAGGTAAGACATGCCCCCCGGCTGACAGGCGTCAACGAAGACTGAACATAGGGAGCGTCTTTTCATTATCAGATGTATGCGTCCATGGCTTCTAACTTTTATTTTGTCGCGGAATCCCTTTTGACGTTTCAGGGCACGACGAATGGTAGGATGCGACCGAAGTAAGAACGGTACAGACTGCCGGAGCTACTAATCGAGGAAACAGGCGCACTGAAATAAAAAAATAAGCAACTGCTTCCGCCGCTGAACGAGGCATCCCAATGTTCTGAGATCTGCTACCAGAAGTACGGTACGAACGCGGATGCATTTTCCATTAAGGAGAGACAACTTTTTTACAAAGGTTCGTGCGTAATTGGACATTGTGATATGGTCGCTGAAAGGGAAACATTTAATGCGAGTAAATATTCATTTAGAGTTTCTTTTTTGTAGAAACAAGTTTTTGTAGGGTGCTCAACTAAACTTTAGCCAGGTTGCATGAATATCAAAGTTAGGTCTCGTGAACTATCGCCCTCACCCAACAAACAAAAACCTCGCATGCTTCGGTTTGTGGACCCATCGTGGACAGCTTCGGAATCTCCGAATTACACGCTGAACTGTGTGTCGAGGATCCTTCTGTCGCGAGCCTGGTAATCTCGATACACAAAGCCTGCGACCCGAAAAGGCATTCTCACAGTTGGGTGCATTGTTTATTACCGAGCATGTGCCCAAGAGGGACAGCAAGTACACCTCGCCTAGTGGAGGATTCTAACCAACGATATCTCAATTGAAGGATTAGAGCCTTCCGACAATTGGACGCTGTGCAGTCTTAATAGATATCGCACACAAGCGCATTTGTGTGGTCTTCCACTAGGCATTTCACTCAGTCACTCAGCATGGTATGTGATTTCTTGAGCCTCTAAGCTCATACAGCAGCGAACACTGGTTCGCTACACACTCCTGCCTGAGTCAGTGGTGTAAGTGACGTCACAAGACCACATATTGTGGCCTTTTTGGAAGGGGCTGTCAATTTGGGCAGCACCTTTGAGAGGGCAATCAAACTTGCCGGGACCCTTGGATCCCGACTAGGACACGCTTCTCCTGTAGGTAATGCAGGCCCGTTCGTAAGGCTTGTTTAAAGCGAGGCCTGATATCTAATTGGGTTGGTCTTCCGCGTAATGCGCACATTACGACGGGATGCTATTAGGTATGTGCTACCCAAAACCGAAATGAAAGCCGAATCTCAAGTGCCCGTAATATGTGGTTGGCGAAAGCAGACTAACTCCCCTGCGCGTTTTTCTTTCTTCTCAGCGGGAAGTTGTGTAAAACGCCATTTTTTTTTGCATATCGTAAATTTCCGCTATTACAGTGAAGGGTCCGCAGATCTTCCCTGGTGGGGCTCGCAATCTGTGGAAAAAAACCTGTTCTTCGGTGCATCAGCCTACGCGAAAGGCGGCAACTGTTTCTCGTATGCTCGAACTATTTGCGTTATGCAAATATCTGATAAGAACAAAAGAACTCTGCCTGAGGGTCACAAGCTTCCTCTCATTTCGGCCAAGAGTTAGATAGTCACTGCTGACTTTTATGAATTATACGCTTTTCTCAATTATGCGCTTTCTACTTTCTTATCTTCGCAAAACTGTTTTGCGATCATGAGAAAGTGAAGAATACCTAGATAATTTACTCAAAATAGGTGTCCCTATTTAGTTGTGCTCCCATGGCAGTCTTCTGATAGTTGCAGTCGACAGTTTAGGAGGACTATGCTTTAGTAAAATTGCGAAATAACTACTGCAGAAAGAAAGGAAGGAGCAAGAAGTCAGCGCGATCATATCAAGGATGTCTTTTCGGTCCTATGCTATCAATCAGCAATTTCAAAATTTCCAAAGTGGACGCAATACACCTTCCAGCCAAAATGAGAAAAAGTACTTTTGCAACAAAAATCTCCCTCCCTTAGGAATTTCAACATTTGTCTCAGAATGGCACGAAATCAGATGGGCCCACAGTGTTTGTTCGGGCCGTAGTTACGAAGCCAGTTCTGGTATCAGAGCTCTGTACGCGCGCTCGGCGCACGCTGCAGAAACGCATTCAGAAGGGGCCCCTAAATTTAGTCCGCCGCGATGGCTGGACCGCGATGGATCGATGACAGAGGACATGTTTTCAGTCCCCCCTGGCCACCCTTGTTGTCGCGCGTACTTGCGTAGTGTGGGCAGCAAAGCGATCTTCTCGAAAATTTCGAGGATCGGTAAAAGACGCCTGTTGCTGCGTTCTCGTCGTCTTGTTTGCCTTCCACTTTAAGGGCAGGCTTGTGGTTTCTGCCCACCCCTTGACTGTTTCGAGTAGTGCCGAACAACGGTTCAGCTCTGACAGAGGCTCTGTAAAGCCCAATGCCAATATTAAACAAAATACCTAAAAAAAAGAAGCAAAGATGAAGCTCGAAAAAATGAAGTCGGAAGGCGAACCGTGTGTTTCCTCCTTTCCGCTTGTTTGTTCGGCCGGTGTAGAAATAGGACTCGCTCTCTGCGAATTCTATCCACATCGTCTGCGTTCGACCTGTCCTGGTGTGCGGCCTATTTTAGGGAGACATCTAGGGAAAAAATTTAGTTCACCAATAAAGGAAAATAAAAAAGCAGGTGAAGGGGATGCATGGCTGGAAAGGAAACCTATCATGGTAAGTTTATACAGTAGATTAAGAAGTTGTGCCGGAAATATAAGATAGAAAGAAGACACAAGGATAACGGTGAAAACTTCCATGTCTTAAACCAGCCTTCGACTGCTTGCTCTCGCCCGCCTGTACGTTCAATAACAAAACGAACAATGAAACAACGTAGCAAGGAAAGAACCTCGAAAACCGGGCAGTGGGATTTTTCGTAAGCTCCCTCTAACTCCCTTGAAATGCCCTCAGACCAGTTCGCGATAGCAGTACATCGACCGCTCGCTTGACGGAATAGTTGCGTGCATGGTTAGGAAACACTGGTGCCTATGTGGGCAACGAGTGTTGGGGCAAATATTTTGTGTACGTAGCCGGGTCCGCAAAAAGAAAAAAAAACCACAGCCCTATGGATGCGAGAGTTGGACTGTGAAAAAGGCTGACCGCCGAAGAATTGACGCGTTTGAATTGTGGTGCTGGCGAAGACTCTTGAGAGTTCCTTGGACTGCCAGAAGATCAAATCAGTCGATATTGTCGACCATAAACCCTGACTGCTCATTGGAGGGTCAAATTCTAAAGTTAAAGCTCAGCTACTTTGGTCATCTGATAAGAAGAGAGGAGTCGCTGGAGAAAGATTTGATGTTGGGAAATGTTGAGGGTCGCCGGAGAAGGGGTAGGCAGCGAACGCGATGGTTAGATGGCATCCTCGAGGCACTGCAGATGAAGTTATGTGATGTTAGGAAGATAGTGAGAGACGCGGAAAGCGTGGCGTGACATGGTCAATAGGGTCACGAAGAGTCGGACACGACTGAACTTAATGTTAGAAATGTATACAATGACATAAAGGACTAAGGAATTTATTCATGGCCTGGTTACGAGACACCAATTCTATGTTCCTACTCTCCTTCGGAAGATGAAATTCTGCCCCACCCCCTTTTCACCTCTGCACTACTACTTTCGTAGTTTGCTCGAGCGGCATTCCTTGACCAAAAATAAAAAATAAAAAAAAAACACGGCGAAGTGCGATCTTTTGTACTTGCTCACACCGAAATAGAAGGTTCTCAATCGTCCCGAAGCTTTGTTCTCATTTTATTCCATATTGGTTGTACTACGCGTCTTTCGCCGACCGTAAATATACGCAACGCGAGGTTTGTTTACGGGTCGCATTGTTGAAACCGTGTGCAGAATTCTGACAATTTTTGAGCTGTGTGGACAAGAACGACAGCCGTTTTGCAGCGTAGGCTGAATTTCTTGCGGTTTAAGTGGACTTTTTCGAGGAAGACAGTGAGGCTGTAAGGCAATCAAGGCCCCATAACATTCTTCGGCGTGCGATCTTGTCTTTCGCGCACGTGCAATGGCATTGTGCATCAGCTGTCGGTCCTCGCCTCAACGCCTGTCTGCAACTGCAACTGTAAATGTTCACTGAATGAAACCTAATGGGCAAAAGAAATGGAGGGTTCTATTGGGCACTTTTCTCGTTGACTCAAATATTCTGGTATCGCGCTTCGCGTGCCAAAGAATTCCTGGTATGAACCCCAGAGGAACTACAAATACTCTGCTATTGTGATACTGTTACGTCATGCAACACATGATTGATATATACAAATAAAACACTAACAAAAAAAAGTAGCAAATGGCCGAGAACACGCATCTAGTCCACGGAGGAGCGCCAAGGTTGCTTTCCCTGGCCGCTGTATTAGGCAGCTAAGCCGTCGCCACAGCCTGGCGTAACAAATAGTAGGATTTTATTGCGCTCTGAATCATCGTCTTCATGAACAAGTACGCAAGTATGTCCAAAGCATGACCACGCAGGCCCTTCCACACGCAAGCGGAAATTCGTACGCGTCGCCGCATCTGCTTCGGCAGGCGTGCCGCGCCACAAGCGATAACAAATTTTCGGACTAATCAACCTCTTTGATCTGGGAAAGAGCAAGGAGAGAGAGCAAAGTCTGCCTTAGGCGCTCCCGGACTATATTCGGAGCCTTCTACAACTCCATACATCTCAGCGTCTAATTCCAATCAGCTCATATTTGCATACTTCAGTAAAATTTTCCCTGCGCTGGATATATCTAGAGCGCTTGTGACAGAATAAACAAAGATAGCCATACTGCGCGATCTCAAGCATGTGTATGTTTTAGTATAATTTTCGCATTCATTGCGTACTACGGAATAATCAGTTTTGATACATCAAGAAGCGTATAAAAGCGGTACATTGCCCACACAGGGACTGTGCACTGTAAAAAGAATCGCACTGAGCATTTCATGTTATACGAGCGATATTGCAAAAATAAGCATGAACTGTCTTGTCAGCTCATTTTAATCGTCCGCTAAGCCCAAGATTTTAGCTTTAAGACACGTATAACCCTCGGAATGTTTCCAGAGTTAACAATTATTAGTGGCCTGAATACTTTTCTTAAATTACTGGGCAGATCTGTTTCAATATTCTTAGTGCATGAGTGAGCGATTACTTTTATTGCACATGACTAAAAATACCTACAAGCTCTAACTTCTAATCGAATGCTTCATTCATTCTGTTATTTAAAAAACGCAAGAGCAGCACATAGAAAAAAAAATAATGCACAACAATACGTTCGAAAATCTCTACCTTTGGAGGCTGAGTTTCCTGAAAGCCACAATAGCTCACAGCTGCATGTTGCAAGCGCGTACTTTTTGTGATCTCCCATTCATGCAAGCTTCGAGCCATTCCGAGAAGCTCCCCGTACAGCCCGGAAGGATTTACGATGGGGAAGTTTGGGGATATTTTCTTTTTCCTTGATATCCTCTTAAGCTGTCGCTTTTTTTCGCTAGATTCCGCGCATGGCATCGTGTGTCCCGACGTGGGACGTTTTCTTATTCTCACCAGTATAAAATGCGCAAGCGCTGCACCTTGCTGCCCCAGAGTACCTGGAGTACTCTGGTTCATAGATTTTAAGCATGCCTTTCAAGTTAGCCTACTACGGGTTCCGCTACCCAGGCGCAAATATATATTATTCATTGTTAAATGTACGGGTTGCAGTTTTCTCGGTTATTCATCAATAAACTTCTCAAGAGGTTTGTGGAAATGGCGGTTAGCGGCTTCAGGCTTCCTTTTCGGCTCTTGCTCATTTCGATTTTTGGTGCTCACTATATTGTAACGAGTTAATAGAGTAGTAATCTTGACGAACTTTGCTTCTGGAGTATTTTTCCCTACAGAAGTTCCTGGGTACATGCAAAACATGAAATTCTTCCAAAAAGAGTTTTCGCAGCGAGATACATTGCTAAAGAGACGTTTCACGGTTGCAGGAAGACGAATATATACTGTTCTGATCGCTTTGCGCATATAGCACTTTTATTTGATTTCATGCTACCGGACAAATGGCTGTGTAAAAAATTTTACCCGCACGATGTTACTTACAGTGAAGGAAATGCGGAGAAATAAAAGAAACATAGAAATGGTGGGCGCGATAAAAAGTGAGGCATCGGCCTTGCTTGAAGGAGATTCGCAAGTTAAATGGCGCAGTGTTTCCGCTGACACAAGGTGGTGGCGGTGGTGGTAAGCACATTTATTACCTATAGTAGTAAAGGAATACAAACATAGAACATGTGTAGAACTTTCAAAGCATTCCAGCATCGATACTAGAGACTTTTCCTAATTTATAATCACACCTGCAACAATATATACCTGTTGGGTAAGCGGGCAGTTGTCGTCCCATAGGTTTCCGTCGTAGAGTGCAAACTTCATTTCGTTCATGCACCATGTGACCGTCTTTTTTGTTTGTCAAGAATTGCAGCAGTTGTTTGCTTTTTGCTATCATATTTACTCAGATTAAAAATAACCTCACAGCCTTCACTCTCACATCGACTGAGATGATTATGCTGTGGCACACTACGTTGGGCGTCAAGTTTGAACGACTATGTTTTCGCCACGGAGTTAAAAATCACGTGACCCGCAACCACGTGGAAAGTCGCCTGATTCATTCCAACTGCGCCACCGCAAAAGCCCGGCCTTGTTTCCGCGCAACCGTCCAGACAATATATCTGGAAGAACTTGCATGGTAGGCCAACCGCATTTACCAGTGTGTCCCGTTCGGTACACAGTGTTTGGAATATACAGAACAGCACAAATATATTTTTTTCTTTAGATATATCACTCCGGAACGTCCAAAAGAAGTCCTTAATTAATGTTTGCCGCTGTTACCAAAGATTTCTTACGCGTGACGCGAGCAAGAGCAAGGCCGATAACACGACAACGTCTTCACTCACCCAAGACGCACGTGGGAATCGGCTCGGTGATTTCCTCGCGGTTCTCGATGAGTCGCTCCATACTTGGACGAATGGCTACGCCGACCCAAAACTGGAAGCATGCACCTTTTCCCAGTCTGATTGAGGTTACTGCCCCCAAGGCCGCCGCGTCCTCCCGAAGTGTGTCCCTAGGTCGAGCGTGCCTCCGGGCCGGCCACTCTCACTGGCGAGTGGTCCCGTTATGCTCTCCCGATCCGCCAGCCACTGCGGGAGAGTGCCCGCCACCGCTCTCGGCTCGCTCTTTTGGTCGCGCCCGCTTGTTTCGGCGAGGGCGCTGCAACGCCGTACATAGTGGCGCCGCATCGCGGCAAATGACGACAAGCAACAAAAGAAGCCCCTCTTATTTGGCTCCTTGCGCGGGATTACTACAGACCGGCGCTTTTCGACGCCTGCTGCGCCGAGAAAAAACTACGCGCGAAATTTCTGGCAGGAAAAGCAGTAGCCAGAGCTCTCTCTTTTTTTTTCTCGCTCGTTTATTCTTTTGGCATCTGCGAAACTGCGTTTGAAAAGTGCTGACGAGCTCTAGATTTTTTATTTCCTGTGGAGTTGACGTATGCTTGTTTATATAAAACACTATGGCTGTTAAATGAGCCGTGTCGAAGGCAATCACACATGGCTGCGAGGCACACATGGAAAAGTAGCTTTTTGTTTAATATGGCATGAAGAATGTGAAAAACGGGTACGCAGTTTTAGCAAAGAAGAATTTTAACGGAAATGTCACGTTACGAGCCAGTGGATTCAGTATACCCATGATCGTTCTGTTCACAATTCGCTTGCAAGTGCCGTCTCTGCCAAAAGTAGCCAGGCTGCACATTTTGCTTTTCTTTGAATTCGAAAGCCTACGTGATCATCAGATAATCACGAGTCGTTAAAAATTGAGGAGAGCCATTCACCTTTCATTTGCACAGATTTAAAATTCAGAAGGGGTACGAATTCTCTACGACACGACTGAGAAGCGGAGCGCGCACCCTGGTTACTTTTTGCAAAGACTACACTCTTTGCTTTGGGCTATAAGCGTAGCTAAGGTTCTCACTCGTCTTCGATATATTTTCGCGACGGGAAAGATGCGTTTACAAGCTCGTACCAAGTAGAACATGTGGGTTGCGATGATTGATGGCACAGGTTTCAAAATTATAATTTCGATTCATTTACTCAATAGCAAAATATTGATTACTTCTTAATTTTGTTTAGTTAAGATTCAGCGTAATTCAACTTTTTGTTTTACTGCGATAGCTGCATGAATGTCGGTTTTCAATATCGTGTCGTCGTCGTCGTCATTGACGTCATGGCCCACCCCACACCACACGTCACACCACGGCACCTCTATTCCTCTCCAACACACTGCCACCATAAGGCCAACTTGGGAGGTAGCATCATTTATGCGTTGTAAGACATCGGCACCCAATTAAGCCTTAAGTGCTAACTACAACCCCATTTACTCTGATCGTTGCTGCACCTGCGGAGTTGAACACCGACAACGAAGCACTTCTGCATGGCCATATATGTCCTGGTCAGGGATGGATGGGTGACAGTGCTTGACAGCATGCGATGGACGGCAGAGTATGCCTACTGACATGGCTTAATTAAATGATCGTGATATAAAAGTTATCGGGCGGATACATCTGAACGGCTGGCTTTGCGACAGCCAGTCGCTAGAAGCGTGAATACAAAATCGCCTACCTACCAAACAATGCATGCTTTTCTTTGGAAAATTCTTTTCTATCCCGTTATCAAGATTGCCCGGTGAAACGTGGCACTGATAATGTGATTCCACCTATGCTTTTATGATCTTCATTATCAGCTAGCCACACTCACGAGCTGTAGTGGTTGGCCACAAGCCTAAGACTATAGGAATATAAAAGACTGATAATCCAGTCTGGATACACGATCCGACAATACTGACCTGTTTTTGTGTAATTAGCGCAGTGGCTGTGACATATCACGCTCATTAGTGAGAAGTCACGAGCTATATCACAGTATTTCGGTTCCAGAACTCAAATCTATGAAACATAACAAACAGGCTCTCTGGATGTCGAAATATTTTTTCAGGCGCTGCTTTGTAAGTGGAGTAGCACAAAATAGACAGACTAGAAAAAGAATGCGTTATATTTCAAAGCAAAAAAGAGAAAACGTATCTGGGCAGGGAAACACACTCACGAGAATATGTTCCTAACGTCATGGTACGTACCGGCTTCAATCAGTTGTTCTCAACTGGCTGATTGTCACGTCTCTTTGTTATAGCAATCTTTATTACTATATTTACATGAGGGCGCTGAAAGAATAAACAAACGCGTCTAATTTGATCATTTATAGCTCCTAAGTAGTGTTGTAAAGCCCAATCGCAACAACAGTGCAAAATATTCACATACTTCTGTTAATGCGCTGTTAAAGTCATAGACCGCAAGCCCAAGAGAAGAAACTAGGTAGCGTGCAGCATCTATAGTAGGCTTGCAAATTGGTCATTTCGCAAAGGAATTTACCTGCAAATTTTGGAGGCCACCTGAGGGTGACCTTTAGCTTTGGCCTTTTGTTTAGACCTAAAGACTAATTTCCAAACTTGCGGGAATAAAAGGGCCCCTGCTCCAAGAGGGTACCGAGGGCTTAGTGAAAAAATACGGAAAGCGAGTAATCTTATCCTGCCTGTTCTACATAATTCATGGGAGCGTTCAGGTAAAGCAGCGTTGCAAAGCTAGGGCGATTCTCCAAACTAAAGATAGTTTTATTGAGACCAGTCCTAGTAGCGCAGTTGAGAGCTTCCATCTAATGCTACCTTGTATTCACCTCCGCGAGTAAGCTAATTCCAAGGTGAATAAGGCCTCCAAAATCGGCGGCTGAAAGCTGCCTCACCTCTGTAAGAACGTGTTTCAAAAACATGAAATGAACCATTTTCGTCTATCTCAAGCAAGCTTTCAACGTATATGTACACTGTGGGAGGCACGTGGATATTTAAAAAGGGACACCTTCCGGCTTAGTAACAACTGGTACATAAGAAAAACCGCTTTCTTGGAAAATATTCTTCAGCAGCTTCACAGGGTGATAAATGAATGAGAGATCACAGGAGCATTCAGTCCTTTTTCAAGGCTTTCCTCTCAAGCTGTAAAGCTATAAAAAGAGGCCGACCGCACTAGGCAGTCCTGAAAGATCAGTCACATATTTACTAGAAGGCATCAATAATCAAGGAATAATCAAGTCTGTGACATTAATTACAGTTTACTGAGTGAGATTGCCTGTTGTCACTCATGGTATTCCAATGTCAACCAGCAACAGTGCGTCTGCACCGATATATTCACTTTCCACGTAAACATGTTCGGCTGATTCCATGCCTATAACACATAGGGTTTCTTCTCTATTTGCCTCAATTTCGTCATAAAATTTCTGGCTTTTATTCAACCATCGCATTCAGTTTTCATTAATGCTTTTACGCGAACGCAGTATACAGTCAGGTCACAGGGCTATGAAATGTTCGGAAATATGCAAACGTTCGCATTGAAACATTATTAAATATAAAGCATCTTGCTTTTACACTCCAATGTGTTTATAAACATAGTAAGACATCAGGAGCATCAAACGTTTTTCGTCGTTTTATTTTAGTCACTTTTGATGCCGCAACATTCAACCTAACATGTTGGAAAAAGTCTGCGTGGTTAGTTATAAACTTCGTTGACAGCTTAAGCCAGTGATGACGTTGAACGTTCCATTGCATGGACGAACGTTTGCTGCTTGTTGAAGCTTGGACGTCATTAGACCATGTAACATGGTCGAGTTACCTGGTGGTGTGGTCAGTGGCTGTTGACAGGCGAAAAGGCGTAGCTCTGAATGGCCGCTAGAGTGTGTGAAGACATGCAACTAAGTAATGTGACATTGCATGTATTCTGGGCCTTAGAACTTGGCAGCTGCACTGGTCATGGAGCATGGCCGAGCTTTGCAGTATGCAGACACGCCTATAGAAGGCCGCGTGTCAGGTCGGAAGACAGCCAGAATCAACGCTACATGTATTCACCATACTGGAAAATCCGCTCAAGCGGAGAGGACGACAAGGGATGAATGGCGCTGAGGAGGGCGTATAGGCGGTCACCAATGGCAGAAGAGCAGAAGCAGACAAAGCATAATTCGGTTCTATATTTTACAATGTCCTCAAAACTAATGTAAATAAGTGTTTCGTCGCAGACGGTTCTGGTTTCTCATCATGCACGGCTAAACCAATTAAGCACCATGGTCACACTTACCTCGTAAAGCAGGGGACAACAACTCGAGAGATTTGGGCGCAGTTTCAGCCCAATTGAGCCCCCGGTTGAGGTGGGAGAATTTTTCAAACGGGGGTTCGATGAAGTTGCAGAACACTGTATATACAAACTCGGTAAACGTATTCGCACCTTTACACTCTGGAAATGCAGTAACACCACGAGTCGGCGATCTCATACACAACGCAAGAACTGCCGCTCATCAACGACATAGCTAAGAATTTTGCTCGCTCGCGAGTTGAGTCGAAAAAAAAAATACAACAAGAGAGAAGATGTATGCGCTGCTCAAGCTTTTGACAAGCAGAGGAAAAATAGCATACTCTTTAAAGGCTGCATAAGGTCAGTGCATAAGTTCAGCACTTTGAAAACTAAGGCTCTGTTTGGAATAATGTAAATAGCAAACTAAACGTGCTGAAGCCATATTAGTTTAATAAAGCCTGAAACATTTTCAGCAGGTAATTTTATGCCGTCTTCTCATAGGACATGCGCACTTTACAAATAACTTAATACAGAAGAAACAATGCGAGCCACTATGGCATCATGCCGAGACCACATCGCAATAAACCATAGCTGATACTCATGCAGGAAATTTGAAGCGTCCAGCTGTTTTACAATGAACGCATCCATTTTGATGCAACTGTTTTTTGCGTGAGAATCGTTCGGTGACTTGCGTCGTATTGTTTGGGTTTTTATAAAAACTGGTGTCCAGAAGAAATTGCAGATTTCAAAAATTATACTGCAATAAACACAACAAAAAAATTGTGCCAATAAAATTAACGCAACACAGCGCAACACACAGCCCTTTCTCACATTAATTAATGTGTGGAAATAAAGAAAATATGTCGCCATTTGTGATTTGCGCAGAGTACAGCGAGGTGGAAGGTTGGTTGTTTACAATAACAGATTAAGAGCGATGTGATAGAAATTCTTTAACCCACGCGAAGATGTTTGGATATAGGTTATACTGAAAAAGTTTCAGAAGCAAGCATTGGTGTGGTACTTTGTCAAATGCGTTTGCAAACTCTAGGAAAATGGCGTCAGTTTGTAGATTAATATCGATGTTGGTCTGAATTTCGTGAAGAAAAATGGCTAGTTGAGTTTCGCAGGAAAACTCCTTGCGAAATTTATGCTGTGTACGAATGGAAAACGTTATTGGAATCTGAGAACTGCATACCCTCTATTCTCTCGTGCATAGCTCTTTTTTTATTTTAACTGCCCTTATGTGCGCAGGCACATCAAACTGACCTAATGCCAACAAACCACTTGCATCACTGCCTCACGGCCATGCACAGAAAAAAAAAGTGAACAGGAAGATACGTATTCAGCTTGTTCTCAATCAAAGGAAGCGAACCGTACCGTCTTCGCCGTATAGATGCTGTGGATCTTAATACGCGCCGCTGATTACTTAAGTAGCACTTAGGATCAAGTCACAGATGAGGTTCTTTTGATCGTCGTAAGCGAGCAGCCTTATAGAAAGTCACACTATGTTCCGCAAGTTTCTTCAGCAGACAAAATGGGAGCAGGCGAGGTTACGTACAATGGCAACTCAAAAGTTCAAACTTGTGCTTCAATATAGGTTAACAGAGCAAACAACGTGACGGGAACATAGGAGAAGAGGACGACACAACGAGCTCTGCAATGAGCGTTGCGCTAGAACTTCGACCCAAGGGAATTTTCCGTACTTCCTTGGATGCAAAGTGTCGATGGCCAAAAACAAATGGGATTGTAAGAAGCCGCACAGAAATTGTTGATGCTTTTATGTCTTCGATAATAATGTTGTAGTCGGCGTCACACGTTACATTATGGTTTAATGAGCTCCCGGAAACACATCAGTGACAGAGAGATTCAAATGCCGTTAACGTTCTTCAAATACATCAACCGGCGCTCAGCTAACCTCGAAATGTGTTCATTGTTTTCTGCTAGTACAGGTCCTGCTACTAACGTCCCATCGTCCGGTGTCAATTAAAGGACGACACCAATACGAGAGACCTAGAGGCGTAATTCAGGGGCCATCGGGAAGTAGAGTGAACGCCACTAATTAGCTTGTGTTAGTACTTCTTTTGCTGCGTCGTTCATGCACTCTGCTTAAAGTGATTGCTTTCTTTTGCACAACCCCTCCTTACTGTGCCGGGCAGCCATTGTTAAGTCAATATTAGATTAGCGGTACCAACACAGGCAAGGTGAAACTAATCTGGACGCCGTGACATTTGTTCGGTAGCGTAGCCTGGAAGAAAAGTTGTGTGTTTTGCCTTGGCACAATTCCTACTTAAAGAAGCCTCATACAAAAAAAAAAGTGTGTTAGAGTTTTGGTCTTCCAGCGAGTTGCTTGCGATCATAAGCGCTGAATTCGCATCTAAATAAGGACACGAAGAGTTAGCCTTCTATGACAGTTCCTCATGGCGTGGATATTAAAACGGTATTAAAGCAAACTTCGAAGTTTAATAAAAATCAACAAAATAAAAAGCGGTAAAAACGTAAAAAAAGGCTTCTAATTACGAAAGTAATAATTATTGATCTCGTGTGCCAATCTGAAATCTCTATTAGTCCAGCACTGTTTCTGTGTTTACTGCATGGCGCGAAATATTGACTTGAAATATAATAAAGAAAAAGCTAATCTTAATCGTCTGCGTCTAATGTCTTCGTAACTCAGAGTGAATACAAGAGTGGACGGTATCACTCCCGGCATGCTTTGGGAAAATAAAGATCAAAACGGTGAATTACTGAACGGCTGTATACGCCCACCACTGACTCGTGCTTTTAAGCTAGTGGTTTGAAGTGGCGTTACAAAGTAGTTCAGTCGTTCAGTCGTGTCCGACTCTTCGTGACCCTATGGACCATGTCACGCCACGCTTTCCGGTCTCTCACTATCTTCGTAACATCACACAACTTCATCTGCAGTGCCTCGAGGATGCCATCTAACCATCGCGTTCGCTGCCTACCCCTGTTACGGTGACTCTCAACCTTTCCCAACATCAAATCTTTCTCCAGCCACTTCTTTCTTCTCATCAGATGACTAAAGTAGCTGAGCTTTAACTTTAGAATTTGACCCTCCAATGAGCAGTCAGGGTTTATGGTCGACAATGTAGTAGTAAGCTCACGGTAAACGATTGCCGTAACATGGTGGCCCGGTCAGATTAGAAAGCTTTACAGAATATGATGGATGTAGCTAACAAAAGGCAAGGTTAATTGAAAGTTAATACAGCGAGCGTAGGTGGGCTGATTATTATGACAAAAAATCCTTTATTTAGCAAAATAAATACTTTTCCTGAGATAAACAGGATGTTCTCATGAATAAATTACGCTGATGCAGCCGAATCTCCATATTTCGTTTCCACTTAGAACTTTCGGTATAGACATCTTGCCAAGATGTATCCTTACTTCACTCGTCAAGGGTTATGCACTCATTTCAACCATAGTTCGCCGTCACTGGTATTTTCACTGACTGTTGTTGACAGTTTTTTGAAGATTGGCGAATATTTCAAGAAACCATCCATTCTGAAAATGAAAGGAGGGTGTGCGAAAAGATACAAACGTTTCTCGTAGTGTATGTGCTCCTGAATCCCATACAACTCGTACCATTCGTACATCCTTGTCTGAGAAGCCCCAGAGTCCTAATCATTTGGCAGCTCGCTGCCGACCTCGAAGAGTGCTTCCTTCTGCACGTGGTTCTTTTGCGGTTTCGTACTGTTGGCTTAAGAACAATGGGACGCCTTTCCGTGGAGCCAAGATAAACGGTACTCATTTGTGGGGCATCAGTGCCTGGCAGCGGCGAAGACTCCGCCTTTCTTTCTCGGCACGTGGCAGTCATTTAGATGCATTCAGCAAACGTGAGCGGACGCCTAGGCCGTTTTCATACCCCGCATGCTGAGCACAGAATCACTGCAACCCTCTAAGGAGGCCATCTAGCGGGATTTCTTGCGGGATTTCTGCGTAGTTCTTTCTAGTTGTAGTCATATTAGTCACGGTTTAGAAAACCAGCCATGCATGGTTACAATATGTGGACTGCACAAGGAAGAGGCACAGAAATGACGCCACGTGCTCAGATGAAACCAGTGTCCAGAAAACAAGCACATGCTTCTCCAGTCCTGTGTTCCGCTTCCGGCTGCGGAAATGTTATCCCCCCCCCCCCCCCCCCTCTCCCTCTCTCTCATCCTTAAAGCAACCGACCCGTCCACTCGCCCACATTTCTGAAGTCTTCGTTTCACTGACATTTAAAATGCCCAGACTGTTATCGTGCTCCAGATCTCCTCTACGCGGCGTACTTAAAGCACTATTTTGCGAACATAGGCTCAAGACGTTCTTTCGTACGACTGAACTGCGTTACAAGGCAGTTCATTCGCCCTGGTATCTAACTGCTTAGCCATAAATTTACTCTCTTTATTGAAACATTTTTTCTTTTACGGTTACCCATCTGCGCATAAGTCCTAGTCCTCAAACTCGCATGCGGTTCCCCGGTAAAGAAGAACGCTAACTATAAGTTTGCATCAAATGGCTGCGTACAATGGTTTAGTTGTGTTCGTAGGCCTGTTATAAATTCTACATTTTCAAGAACTCGACGTAGTAGTTCTCAAATACATTTTTCTTTAATGCAGGTGTAAGGACAAGCGAGTTAAATTGCCCTCACCTTTATCCGCTGTAAGCTATGCCGCCACCTGTAATGTATTGTGGTGCAGAATTTCTTGTTGTTTTTTTGTCAGGGGGATAACCTATGTATGTAACTGTAAGCTCTGAATAAAAGGTTTCAAATATGAAAGATTTGATGCAATATTAGCAAGGTCGCACATATAAAGAGACTAACCGAGCAAAATCAGTACGTCTCGTATAAAGATGGCAACGCTCAGCATACTGTTGCGGGTACAAGGGATTGTTTACAGATGAATACTAAGCAGACTATGGTACGCAAAGTGAGCAGCCACGCTTCTATCCTGCTTCTTGTTCTTCTAACATGGTTGTCGCGTGCTGTGACAATTTCCCAAGTGGCACACGAAGATGGCTGTCGTGCTACTCAGAGTGGTCGACTGTGGCAGCGCTTGCGTCCAGCCACATGAGTTGCTACTGCAGTAGTCAGAATTCTGTTAGCTTATTTTGGCAATGGGCAACTATGATATCGTTAATTGTACCGGCTCTGACTGATGACAGGGAAAGAATACCTGATTAAAAATTTCCGCTACAAACTGCAATTCCGCAATGACGTTTAAAATGTCTTAGCTATCCTGCAAGACACGTGGATATGACAAAATGTGCAATGATGTCATTCGACAATATTCTTCTGCAAGACATTACATCTGATAGATTGAGCATCGTCGTGAGACGAGACTGAGAAACGGTTAGCAAATGGAATAACGAATCATTTCATGCCTCGCGGTGTGGTATGCTTAGGAAAGGACTGCCAGCACGCTGTTGCAGTTTCGGCAGTCCGATGCGACATACATGGACAGCATGGGCAGAATATTTATGCATGCAGAGACAGTCAGTCATGCCACGGGCTGAAGTGTCGGAAGAATAAGAGGCTCGAAATGTAAGGATATCTCCTTGGCTTCTCACTAGACTTTCCCTAGTCCTCGAAGCACTGACCTTTAAAGAAGCCTCATCACTTCCGCAACAACGTCTTGTAAACTTCGCGCGGAAAGAACAAGCGCGACTACGCTGTATAGTAGTGTACCTGTTTAATTCGTACCTCTGAAATATTTTTTTTTCAGAGGTATAAAATATTGGTAGGTTGTCAGAATCGAAAAGGACATAGCGAAACATTTCGACGTGTATTTCGGCGTACTTCAAGTGTGTATCATGAGGTGGAACGAAGAACGAAGGCACGAAAAACATGGTGGCCGAACTTCATCGTTAGATTTCGTTCAGCTGCTGCGGCGGTTCAGGCTCAAATAATGGTCAAATGCTAGAACGATGTCTACATAACTCACAACTATAATAAACGACGGTCGAAAGGGCGCAATCTACGCATGCATATAAGGTAAAAATCATGCTGACGGGCTGCTTTTATTTCGCAACAAGCTACGGCGTGGACACCCGTCAAAAAGTAGTCTATGCGAACAAAACGCAAAGGGAGAGGTGGCTGAGCTGCTCGCAAAGTGCTTCGCCGCCTATTTCTCTTTAAGACTTGCGTAGAAAAAGCAGTGTTCGTGGAATGTTTTGGAGGTACGATTAAACAGGTGCTCTACTATACAGCGTAGTCATGCTTACTCCTTCCGCGCGAATTTTACAAGACGTTGTTGCGGAAGTGGTGAGATTTACAGATGAATGCGCTGGTAAGGATTGAACTGTGCCGGAGTAGCCTGGTTCGAACCCAACCGCGGCGGCTTCGTTTCGATGGAGGCGAAACGAAGAGGCGTCCGTGTGAGCGCACGTTAAAGATCCCCAGGTGGGCGAAATTACTCCATCGCCCTCCACTATGGCTACTCTTTCTCTCTTTCTACTTACACTCCCATCTTTCTCCCTTCCTTTACAGCGCGGTTCAGGTGTCCTCAGAAATAGATGTGACATACACTGCGGCTTTCCCTCCCTGTGAACCAACTAAAAAACGAGCTGGCAGTGTGTTGCCTTCTCTGCAGCTAGGCCAAAGCAGCCATTGCTGTACACTTCAAAAAATTTGGTCTAACTAAAAGCACCCACTAGAAATTTTCTTTCGAAATTAAACAAATACTACACAGACTATACACAACTTACAGAGAGAGCAAGACGCGGACCAATTATGGCGTACAAACACAACCCTTCATAATTCCTGACTTTCTCAATCATCTTACTACACACATAATTAAAACCGAATCACCGTAGAATGGTCAGAATACGGCTAAGTCAGAATACGTAGGTGAGATCAGAATACAGCCTATGAGTACCCGGTGGATACCGAATTAGACTTGTAGCCGTTAGGCCATGTAGACACGTTCGTCCGGGTTGATTCGATCCATATCACTCATGGCAACTTGGGATGCATTAATCAGTCTTCTGTACAAGCGTGCCTCAGGCAGGTGGCATTTGGAAGGCGACATGGTGTGGCACTATTGGACGATGGTTTCTGTAATATCGCCTGTTTTAAATGTATTTACCTTGGTGTTTGCTAAAACGTGCGTATAATTTCACCAGTGACGTCATCCACTGATGTTTTCCCGGGCTGAGATACGTTGAGCGAAGAGTTGGAAAAACGTGCGAGAAGAGCGTAAAAACGCCATCTACATCAGCCATTTACTTAGCTAAACAACTCGACAAGTGACAGAAAAGATTGCAAAAAACGTGGCTTGCTTTCAGCTGAAGATTTGGCAAGCACTTCATCTGGGATTGCATACTTTGTGGGTGAATTACAACAGTCCGTCGTACTGGTGAATACTACAATGTTGCGTTATACCCAACCATTAGAACCAAGCTAAACCTAGCTAAGCAGAGCTTTCGCTCGACGTTTGGTTTAAGTACGCTAAAACCCTCCCATTCTTTCCTTCCTTCATTTTGCCACATTCTCTTTAGAACAGATAAAGAGGCCAGATGGACTTAAGTGCCTGCATAATCAGATTTGAGCGCTAGGAAATCTCTAACAGCGCCATCCATTTCGTTTCATTTAGGAAACATTCCCCGAAAAGCACACCAGCACCCCTAATGATATTCTTTTCCACGGCAACAAACAAAAAAAAAAGAGAGGGAGAGAGAGAGAAAACCGCGAGACTGATGTAACAGCTTCGCGTGGACAGGGAGCTATGATAATAACCTCCATTATTTGAAGGCAGAATGGCGGAGCCTGCTAAGGGTCCTTGAGAAGGTCAAGTTAACGTTTCTTCTTTCAGATACATACTTCAGTTAAAAATGACCCTCTTTGTCTAAGCCAAGCTCTCCTAAGTTTGACACGTTGCCCAGCTGTCCTCTCTGTCATTAATGCAGTGATTAGTTTCGAAAGCGCTCGTCATTTTCTTTCTGAGCGAAGTGCGCGACAAACCTCTTCCCACGTTTAGCCTGTGTCAGTCCGCTGCTATTGATTTTTTGTCTGTTCCAGCAGAGCTTTTCTTACCTACGAGGAAAATTTTGTTTCTGCGGCACTCATGTTGTCTCTCTAAAACAAATGAAATATTTTTATACGTGTATGATCTGGATGTCTCTCCAGAGACCTTTCTTAATCCCAATTTTAATTTTTGTAAACTTTCTTTTACTTTACATCTCTTTTGTTCTCCGAGTTCCATACAGTGAGCTGCAGGTCTGTTCAGTTTGTAATAATTACGCTGGCGATTCCTCCACCATGGCTACACTTCAACACAAAATTTGCAGTACAATTCTGTGAAACAGCTAACTTGCGTCGCCGAACCCACAAGGACCCACAACAGTTTCCTGCCACCGCCCTCACATTAAGAATATTTTTGTATCCGGAAGAAATTTTACAAGATGGGAAGCTTCCTCACTCAGTGTCCGGATGCACCATGGGCAAAAAATGTCTGGCTTCGAAGCGAGAAGATAGTGTTTAACCTTCTCTCAAAGATACTTTTATCGTTTTTGATTCCCCACTGCTTGTTTATTTATTTCCTTTCATAGTTTCAGCAATTGAGATGAGTACTGAGTACTAATGATACAGAAGCTACGCTCATCATGGAAACCAACATAGAGCACATTGAATGGTTGTGTACGGGACAGTTTCATGAGATTTTATCAGAATCGCTTTGATTACGCGATAGCGGCATGCAACGCTTCCAAATATTTTGATATTGAATGCAACAATTCGTGATCAATTCGTCGTTAACTCCTGAAGCATATTTAACAAGGTTATTATTATTATTTTTTATATAGCAAGAACATTTCATCAGTCCTGTATCTTACTACGAAGATTTGTTTCGCGTTTTTATTTCGGCCGCAGGATTTATGCAAAACACTTTCAATCATGAGTTCAAAGCTGCTGGTCTCACCTTTCCCAAATGCGGTTATTAATAAAAGCTGTTCGATTAATTTCTGTTCTACATTCCCGAGTAATAAGATCATAACAATGTCGTACGAGCACATATATGTTGCATCACCAAACTACAAATGTCAAGGAATGACAGCTAAGAAAACTGTTTGGCTGAATTCCGCAGAAACCGGCATCATTTTTTCAAACAAGTGGGGCTCACCGCGACAGTTTGCTGCGTATGCATTGCGTCGTGAGGTCTCTGCTCTTCCTTCGAAGGGAAGTAATACCTGTATTTTGAGGGAGAGAAAAGACTTGCAGGAATTTACTTTTATTGCAAAGTAGCTACCTTCCTCGATGTCTTTTGAGCAAAAACAAGGACTTTAAAAAGTACTACAGGTACAGTTGCGCTATGAGTTCATCGTAAATGAAGGAATATAAGCCGGCTGTTCCTCGAGTTTCTTTTGTCGCTTTTCTATTAATCTGTATTTTAAGATTAACTTGCTTTTACGTAGCCAAAGTTATAGAAACGGATGGATTGGCGTTTCTCATAACTTGAGTCGCTTTTTGGAGTTAAACCCCATAATCCAAGCCAAACCGACTTCAGACATTTTATTGTACGACGGAGCTTTGGAACACTACGGCTATAAACCAGAAATGGCTATTTAAATTTTTATTCTATCTCTCCAAGACGTTTCTTCACCGCATGACATGCCTTCTGGGAGTGGTGCCTCTATACCAGTACTTCAGTCTTCACAGACAGAGGGCATTGTGAGGTCTACAGGGTCGTGGAAGTTAGGACGCCGTAAATACCCGCTTCCCCACAAGGCACTCACAAGACATCAGGCAACTACCTGGAGACGGCTACCAACTCATACCCAAGTCGCTACATATACAGTAAGTTTTGGCCTACGCAACATTCCAGAGCGTGTGTGGTGCGGAGAGATAGCCACCCTCTACCACTCCATATGGGGCTGTCGGGTGTGCCTGATAGAGCCCAAAATTACAAACCCGTCAGTTGAGCACTGGGAGGGGCCTCTGTCCAGCTCCGACCCGCAAGATCAGCTGGCGCTGGTTGAGCGGGTCGAAGAGGCAGCAAGAAGCAATAATATCCTGTACCTAGAAACACCACTGCAGCTCATGACCCCGACCCTCAAAACCCCTTCCCATTTGGCGGAATAAAGTTTTGTATTACTACTACTGCTACCTTTATATGGAGAGCCTGAATTCTTTAATAACTACTGGCTCACTGATACACGCATTCGAGTAGATGTATTTTATCAGTCGCAGTTTTTTTCCCCCACTGATCCTGGCCTCAGTGCCTGATCAGTTCGCCAACTGATGCTACCTATACCAGTCTTCCCTGTGTATATGTCTTGCACGAAGGGATGCATGCTGGGTATATTCCTCCGTTTTCTCGTACTTGACAGCAGAGCAATAAAGCCTGGCTGCGCTGCAGCCAGGCTTTATTGAGTTCATCGAGGGCTTTTTCCGATTTTGACGATCCACCAAGCAAGTACATGGTTACTCATGCACTGCTCCTACGTGCTATGTTATCGGCAGAATCCTCAGGAGTAAATGCGTGGACGGTGTGCCCGAAATATCGGATGCGCTTACGGAGAAAATGCAAATCAGTGTGGCGGGAACCCGATCACGATACGTGCGGACGAGTGCACCACAGAACTGCACTTGTGGCTGCCCGTCGGCATCATCTTTATTTATCAATTCTAAAGACTGCTGCACACATTGGCGTCGATCTCGCGTATATTAATTCGCGCGAGCTATCCACGTCGATGTCGCACAGAGAACGTTTGCCTTCTCGCACTGCAGAGGCGTTTTCTGGATCCTGAAGAACCCGCTGTTGGCTGCTCTAGTCTTCGGTTTCTGTTCTTAGCTTTGCGTTCAGCTGTTACAGCTCACCCCCGTAGAGTATATCGTCGCCTCAGCATCGTGTAAAGGCGCCAGTGTTACACCTGCAGTGGCTGCGCGTCATCTTCTGCCAAAGATGACAATATGGCGGACCACCCAGAGAAAACATCCCTTCGAGCAAGCTCCCTAGATTATTTGTGTTACGCTTTTCCTCCTCGTCTTTGGCACAGTACCAGCGGAATTGTGCATGCTCGTTGCCCCAGTCCATGAGCAGGCCTCCCGGAATCCGTTTAAACATGTCACGAGACACGGGGCAAAGCTCGTAGCTCGTAGCGGAACGCGTGTGCACTAGGGCCTTCTTGGCGTCAGCGAAACAATCCCAGCAACCATCCAGCCCCCTCCCTACCTTCGGATACTGAGCGGCGACGCATTACTGGAGCCGCTGTTGTTGCTTCGCGCTTGAGATGATTGCTCTCTTTATCTTGCGGGCCGTGCTTCCGTAGCCATTTTCGGGGGCCAAGCGTTCAGTGCGCTGTCCGCCAACGACAGTTGCTGCTTTGTATCTAGCGAGGCTTCCGTTGTGCATTAACTTCTAAACATGTCGCTGTCTTTCAAGACAACATTCTTTGTTTCCTTTTTCATAGGCTGAGTAACTTTCAATCAGTGTTGTCTTCTAGCTTCTATCACCGGAAAGCTCCCACTGCATTTATTCTCCTCTTATTTCTTCTTTTAAAAACTGCTGAGCTCGCTACACTGTATGTCGTTTCTTTTTTCCGTAACATAACAGAAAAAGCGGCATTAAAAGGGTAAGCAAATAGTTTGGCAATAAAAAAGCGCGGCATTCACACCACCTTTGCCCTTCAACTTACGGCTTTCTTGATTAGGCTTCATGCCTATTTCTTCTCTTGAGAGGAGAAAGATGTGTGTAGTACTTCATGCATGGGTTCTTACTGGGGTTGGCGGGGGGGGGGGGGGGGGGGGTTGCAGTTGTGAAACCCGAAAAGCATAGCATATGTTACTCATAGAGTAAATACGAAGCCACCTAAGTGTGGTCGAACAGATCAAATATATTTCGACAATTTATTATTTCAACACGAAGAAAAATTTGTTCTCATCCGAGGATCTAGCCACAGACCGTTCTCTGTCCTGGCCATTCACTCTGCCAAGATACCTTAGGCACCTAGCAGAATATATTGTGAGACTGAAGTGATCCTCAGTTGAAAGCAAGCACTAGCTCATTGTAATTTGGAAAAACTCCCAAGGTGGGAATTTGGAAGTCGCAATGATAGAGGTGCTCAAAGTCTGGCTCCTTCAAAGAGCATTCCTTAAAGATTGGCACACCAGTGGAGGGTAAAATGAAATGGGAACGATGAAGGACAGCTGATGCCCTGTTATACACATGTGCTGTCAAAAAGGAAGAAATTACATGCAGAGGACCTTATTTACTCAATTTGGAATAAATGGCTAAAGAAATCGATCCCAATTCTCAAAATGAAGTGCTCAATAGTTTCTAAATAACAAGCCTCAAAGTGAAACGAAGCGTCAGCACTTTTAATATGTGTTAAAATTAAAAAAAAAACGCGACTTTATAGTACTCCTGGCATTGTGGATAAAGCGGCCGTGTCTGACAGTCTTGACGGGCTTGTTCCACGGAGACTTTATGAAATAATAAATATATGTTAGGCTATTGCTAAAAATGTACTCAAAGGACTTCATAAAGAAAGCGCGGTAGGGCAGGGGGTGTGGATGAGATTCTCTGAGTATCCTTTTTAGGATACTCAGAGAATCTCAACCACTAAACCATACCTTTCGTCTGATAAGCTGACCATTTCTCTTGTACAACCCACTATACGAAATTGAAATCAGTCTTCTGCAGAAGAATTACTCTTTAAAGTATGCCTGTGTTCTGTATTCTGCCGAGGTTATTTCTTTATTTCGCCGGAAATATAGAATTTTGAATAAATATGTGCTCCAAGATTGACGTGAATAACTGGATTAGATTGCGTTGTTTCTTTTATGCCCTGTTTCCCTGGAACCACGTCCGACGCAAAGAAACTTCGGGCTGATCTTGATCATGCACCAAATGTGTTATAAAAGAGACAAGAAAATTAAATGTCTACTTCACATAAACGTAGTACTGTGCGCAGGTTGAACTTAAGCATTTCCCTTGCTTCATATTTTCAGCCTTGTGAAGAATAACTCGACAAAACAACGTACATATTCTAACATTTTTATGAATATGAATCAACGTCAAATACGTTTTGTATGCTGACGGATGGCTGCAATACTAGTAGCTTTATTTATGTGCTTAGTCTTGGGAGAATATTTTTCGAACTAAATCTTTGGGAGAGAAATGAATTCTTAAGCTAAACCTGTTATTTAGCTAGTTATAGGCTATACTTCGTGACATGCAGCAGCCTGCGGTGCTTTCTATACCACTGGAAAAGTTGAACTTTCTCATTCTGACGTGACCAAACCTACAAGTTACAACGTTATTTTTTCCTTCCCTTCCTTCAGCTATAGTTATCTTCCCTATACCGCCCAGAAGACCAACATTGAGCGAAGAAGGGTTTACACACAGAGCCCGCGAATTCTTGTCTTTCAAAGAAAAACATTTGTATGCCCATTACTCTTAATTACCGCTTTTGAAGTGCGTACACAGCAAAGACAGCCTTCAACATCCGACCCAGCAACGCATACCCTACTATGTCATTTTATTTAAGAGTCAGGAAGTACACAAATAATGAGACATTGTAAATCTTTAACTCTACACCAGGGACAGCGTGGATAGTGCCGGGGAACCTGAAGACTCTATAAATGAAACTTACAGGACCATTCCGAGGCTTACGCGTTCAACCATCTGACAACCGTGCAAATGCTTGCTCCTATTTCTTTTTGTTCGCTTAGACATTTTTCAGTGTATGAGACGCTGAGCAAGCCATGCAGTTCCACGCACATGGAGATTCATGTTCCTTTTCAAAGCCTGGCGCGGGACAGCTTTGACAGCTCTGCCGCGAACGCGTCATCCTCTCAGTTCTCTGTGGAATCGCCACAAAAGGGGCTTTTATTTTCACAATACAACAGAAAAATTTATCACGTTTTTGTGGTGTTCAACAAGGCTCGTAAAAGTGTTGTAGTTTTCCAGATACACTTCCGCCATGTTCAACTCTAACAATGTGCATAAATTGCGTATTCCCCGGACATGCTCAGTTTCTTCTGTGATGGACACCTATTGAAGGTGTGGCGCCCACAACGGCGTGCTTGGTTTTGGTGAACAGACTTGTAAATCAGGCTGTCTGCCCCGCAGCGTTTGCAACCGCGCTTTTTTTTAAGTGAGCATAAAAAACACCCATTGTTGTTTGGATCAGAATAAATAGGTTGGGTCGAATTTCGTCCGGAAGAAAGTGCCAAGTGTGACAGCACTGCTTGAGACGCGGCACAAGCCTGATATTGGGCTTCGAGCTTAAGGATTTCTTATCAGGTTTTCGATAGCGCAAACCAGAATAAAAGAACCAAACTGCTGGCTGCGAGTATTGTCTGCTTATTTAGGAAGGTAACGCTTAGTGAAAGATCTGATTTTTAAGCAATGTGCTGGCTGCGTCCTCATGGAGGTTGGATTTTCCTTAGTTCTCATTTGTTCAGTTCCTTGAAACAATCTGGGAGAGAAGATAGGGATAAATTCAAATCGTGTGTGTGCGTGTGTGTGTGTAGAGGGGGGGGGGTCGTGTAACTGTCTCAATCAAGCCAGTAAATGCACATAACAGAGCCAAGCTGGACGTCATTTTCGGCCAAATAATTCGTGAAATATATGACAATAGACCTGCCCTTCGCGCTTTTCGTACAGACAAGCCCTGTCCTCAAATGGGCGATATATCCACCCCTATACGAAGCGATGTGGTTGTGATAGCCTGGCGCAACTTTTAAGGAGAAAGCCTTTAATGGCTCCTGCCGTCGTGGACAAAATGTGTCCCGCTTTTGCGGTGGCTCTGATTGGCCGAGATGGGATGACGTCATAGAGGTCTCGACCAATCACAGAGCACCACCAGAGTATGCGCGAATGCGTGCCTTATATGGCCGTATGCCAATCAATAATCAATTACTAATTAATGACTATTTAATTGATTGATTACTTACTGAATAATGAATAATTAGGTCATTTATTAATTGACTAAATAATGGATAATCACTTATTCAATAACCTACTTTTAGACTAACTAAATAATGAATAAATAATTATAATTAATATTTCAGTTATTGCTAATTATATATAATCAGTACCAGCTGCGTAGCAGAATGCGGCCCTCAGGCTTTCGCCTTTTACTACATTAGTCGCTAAAGTCCCTCGTAATTTTTTGTTTTTCGGCAACCTCTATTTACGCAAACAAAATCTTCAATTCTGATGTTAAGCCATCTTTCTAGAACTATTTGAAAAGCCCTAAATACATTTTCTTCTTTTGATCATTTTCTTGAAATCTCAACACCCTTCATATGAACATAATGTCGTAGGTAGCCTCGAAACATAAAGTTCCATACTGTTCCTATTCCATGCACGAAAATAAACGGAAATCCTTCCATGCATTCACTATGAAAATAATATAAAAATAAGGAAGCATTCGAATAGTGGGAGCATCTCCCGCTAGCCACCGTGAATACTCATGTGACTCGCCGACTCAAGGATAACTAGCAGCAGTGCGGAAGTGGATTTCTTCTGGACTGATGAGGAAGGCTAAAACAAAGTTCGGTTTGATGATTGCTTTTCGCCTCCATTGTTTTCTGAGCCCGCTACTCTTGCCTGCGGCATTTGTATTTAAACCATGCGTCGGTGTCCATTTCAACTGTCAAGAAATTCTTTTTTTTTTAGAAATAGAGGTATATAACCTGTCAGAGAAGTTAAAAATAAGCCCTCTACACAATCGCATAGCATACAGATCCGACTTCAGCGCTATGTTGTACCGGAATTCGTTTTAAGCAGCTGTGTGCAGAATAAGAATTTCGCGGTGCTTCTTCTCTGATTTATGTTTTAATATTTTTGCCACTACCTTGCACCATGTGGTTGGTTGCATGTGTCCTCTTCTTCGCTTACCTTTGACATTTAATTCATTAACATTAGGATTACTTGAATCACAGCATGTCTTATAGATCGCAGGCGAGCCTTCGTCGTTTGATAGTAGGTAAAACAATAAATATGGCATACTTTAGGCGAACGGGGGGAGAACCAAATATAATATAACAAGTTCAAATATAATTTGAACTTGCTATAAATGACGTCAAAGTTATTTTATTGCTGGCCGTTGCAAAAAACTAGCAGCGGTAACCCACGAAGGGCCACAAGCACTACATCTCAGTTGCTATTACGGACACATGCGAACAGCTTTTTTTAGAAAGGCTACCGATGTCTCGCGTAAGAACTTGGTCCTCTTTTATTTTTCTCTCCTTTTTGTGCCAGATAGAATAGCCTCGGGAAAAATCCCATTCTTTGACAACAATACTTATTTTTGACCTGTCTGTCATCTTGTTATCATCCTTGAAGCTCTTCTAATGTCCCTGAGGGAATTTCGTGACACCGGATGCCTCTAGGGATGACAGAAGATCGGTGCGTTTTCTTTTCAGAACCTTAAAGTTTTGTCTCGACCGCTAATCCCCTGAGGCTGCCGTCGTAACTGTCGACGATGGTCTCTGAGCTGTCATGACTGCTTTGCTCACAAAGCAATGAATGGGCGACAATATTTCTGGCCATTGTTTGGGTGGATGCGGCGGACGTTGATACTTTTTTGCGCCTGCTTTCTGGTTACCACGTTGCGGTTTGAAGTTCATCCAACGTTCCTTGTAGGCTTTGTCGCGTCGGTAGGTTGTTGGTCAGAGTCAGACTTAACACTAGCAAATTTGTTTACCCGTCGCTGTCCTTCGCTTGTTGTATGTAGGCGGCTGATACATATGGTGGATGCGTAATGTTGAGGCTAACATATATTGATGTGGGACAGAGCCTGGGTGAATTATAGCCTCTCCAAATGCTTTTTCCTGAAATGTTTTGTTCAAGATTCCATTTCACACATTTCGGTGACAATCACTATACATATTTAAAAAGTTCCATCATAACTAAAGCTTCATTTATCGCGCTCATTGTTCATCTTTTATTGTCCGCCATACGGAAAGAGGCAAGAAGAAGCAAGAATAGAGTTACTTTTTCGATCAACACTCGAATTGCAATATCGATTGAAGCAGTGACAAGGTCTAAGCTTCCAAGATAATAAGCAGAGTATAGTTTAGAAGTAAAGAATTAAGTTAGCGCAGAACGACGAGAAGGTGAAGGGAACTAGTTGCCATATGCAAGTTCGACGAGGAGAAGAAGGTTCAAAAATCGGCTGTATAGCGTATTCACGCATATGTGGTCGACGTCCTGAAGACGTTATCTAAGTAATCAGTGCTAATGGGGTTGGCAAAAAAGAGGAAGCATGACAGTGAAGATTAATTTTTCCGCCGGGCACGATAAATTAGGAACACCGATTTTAAATGCAATCCGCGAAGCAGAGCAGGCACTCGAAAAGTCCCTTTCTGGTGGAAAGCGTACAGGATTAGCAGCAGTTTTTGACTCAGCACAAATGAACCTTACATGTCGCCATCTTAGCGCCGAGCGTCTTGGCTGCCTCAGAAGAAAATAGAACTCGAGCAATATAGTCAGGTGGTTATTATCGTTCAGTCCCATTTTAGTGCGGCTAAGATATCGAATTCCAATGCGGTCTACAAAGTAATCCGTTCAGTCTTGCAAATACTAATACTATACCTTCTCCTCCATACTCGATACGTCATCGCTAGTAGCGAAAAGAGAGCACTTACGTTTTTTTTTTTTTTTCATTGCTTCGGCCAGACAGACACCAGATCGATGCTGGAGTCGATAATCCCGTGGCACTGACCTCACCATTCACTTTCCTGAAAGGTTCCCTAAAGCGTCTGTAGTCATGCAAGTCAAGTGGCCGTTTATGCACTCCACTAAGTCCCTCTTGAGTGCATATATTATTCATGAACTTGTCACTCTCCTCCTCAAGTTTTCATTCCTTAACAATATTTACCCTCGGAAATATACACCGCACATATCAAGATTACTTTCAATAATTTAGAGATAATTCTTATTAACTTTGTGAAAAGTGCGAAAATATAATAAATTTACATTACTAACTATTTCCTTTAAAACGTAATGACATTACCTCCGAAAAAAGAATGTAAACATTTCCATATTCGTTTTCAGCTTTCAAAAACATGCGTCACAGCTCCTACAAGTATTTGATATACTTTCCGTGTCTCAAAGCACCGCGCCTTAGAAGGGAAGGTGAAAGATTTTGCCCGCTCTTCAAAAAAAGTCCCTGTAATATGCCATGCTCAATATTCACGTTACTTATTCAGTTCAGGCTATCGGTCTTCAATACAGTTTGAAAACATTTTTAGTCTTTGGCACAACACTAAAACCTTAAAATCACATGAAAGATTTCGTGTGCGTGAGACCGTAATTCGTTGCGGGCTCATGTGTGTGCGCCCATATACATGGTCGTCCACTCATAGTGCGAACACGAAAGAAGGTGGTCGCTGTCTTCAAATCTACGTAGCGTCAGACCCCACCGCTACCAGCTATCATGTTGTTGTTGGTTGGTTCATAGGAAGGGAAAGGCGCAGTATCTGTCACACTTGCTCTGTGGACACCTCAACCGCGACGTAAGGGAAGGGATGAAGGTGGGAGTGAAAGTGGATAGAGAGAAAGGGGGGCCGTAGTGGAGGGCTACGGAGTAATTTCGACCACCTGGGGATCTTTAACGTGCGCTGACATCGCACAGCACACGGACGCCACTTCGTTTCACCTCCATCGAAACGCAGCCGCCGAGGCCGGGATTCGATCCCGGGAACTCCGGCACAGTAGTCGGGCGTCTTACCACTGCACCACCCCGGCGGCGCCTATTGCGGCGGGGGCTAGCCAGCCAACGAATGTTTATCTGTTATAGGCCGTCATTGCACCCGCCACCGCTTAGGTGGTGGACGACAGCTCTTGCGGCGCGCGTATTTTTCTCCCTCTTCTTTTTCTTTCCTCTCTACTTTCTCTCTTCAATCTGCACGCCCCGCCGGAGTGGTGCAGTGGTACCCCGCCGGGGTGGTGCAGTGGTAAGACGCCCGACTACTGTGCCGGAGTACCCGGGTTCGAACCCGACCTCGGCGGCTGCGTTTCGATGGAGGCGAAACGAAGAGGCGTCGTGTGCTGTGCGATGTCAGCGCACGTTAAAGATCCCCAGGTGGTTGAAATTACTCCGTAGCCCTCCACTATGGCTCCTCTTTCTCCCTTTCCACTTTCACTCCCATCTTCCTTCCTTCCCTTACGGCGCGGTTGCGGTGTCCACAGAAAAACAAGTCAGACAGTTACCGCGCCTTTCCCTTCCTATAAATAAATCAGTTTTTTTTTTTTTCAATCTGCACGAGGAAGCGGAGGTGGCTCAGCTACAGAGCCAGTAGCAGGTCCGAGCAATTTCTTTTCCTTCTTCCTAGAGCCACAAGAACAACAACGATCGAATCCCGGCCTCGGTGGCCGCTTTTCAATGGAGGCGAAAAGCAATTCACCCGTGTGGTGTGCAATGTAAGTGCACGTTAAGAAACCCCAGGTGATCGAAATTTCCGAAGTCCTCCACTACGGCGTCTCTCATAGCCTGAGTCGCTTTAGGACGTTAAGCCCCACCAAAGCAAACCAAAGCAAAGCAAACCAAATCAAAACCAATCCCTACTCGTCCACGAGGGGAAATTCCACAGCTGGCAGCTTTACACCTTCCGCGCTTCACCCTCGTCACGGAGTTGTGACCTTGACAGACTGCTCATTCGGTGGTGGAGGACGGCTGTTGTTGCGGCGCGCGACTTTGTATCCCTCTCCCTTTTATTTCTTCTCTATTTTCTCTTCTGTCTGCACGAGGCAGCACAGGTGACTCTTGCCCCGCCGGGGTGGTGCAGTGGTAAGACGCCCGACTACTGTGCCGGAGTTCCCGGGTTCGAACACGACCTCCGCGGCTGCGTTTCGATGGAGGCGAATCGAAGAGGCGTCCATGTGCTGTGCGATGTCAGCGCACGTTAAAGATCCCCAGGGGGTCGAAATTACTATGTGGCCCTCTACTACGGCTCCAATTTCTCTCTTTCTACTTTCACTCCCACATTCCTGTCTTCCCTTACGGCACGGTTTAGGTGTCCACAGAGCTAGTGTGACAGATACTACGCTTTTCCCTTCCTGTGAAGCAATTATTATTATTATTAAATTAGAGCTCCTCCACTGAGAAGGGAGGTAGACTTGTAGCAAGTTAGTTAAAGCAAAGCATTCTTTTTTTTTTTCACGTTTCTTTCTTTTGTATTAGAGCATGGCACATGATAACTCGAAAGCGAAGATGCGCAGGAAGTTGTTGCTTCGAATAAATGTAACGTTCTGCGCTCTTGAGCTTATTTGTACCGACTGTCGAGAGAATGAGATATGCTGCACGTAAGTTCCCTTTTGTTTTGTCTCTGATATCTCATATAAGACACATAACAGGCCCTTTGGTAAAGAATGCTCTGCCGGCTTTTATATCCGGAGTGTATTATTGCAGGAATGGGGCGAAAATGCAATACAAAGTCGGCAGAACGAAGCCAGCAAAAAAGGAACCGTGTTTCATTTCCGGGCATTTCGCAAGCGCCACTGCCACGAAAAATGTCCTAGACGCTGTACCTAGCAACCCTTATGTTTACCGTGAACTCGCCAACGATATATACTGTCAGTTCGGAGAGCCGACGCTTTCACAAGCAAGATTGCCTTTCACGCGGTATGTAACCTTGTTTACATTAACTAGGTATACACCACTAAACTCTTGTAAGAGGGAAATGGAGAAGAAACGATAAGGAACAGGTGCGGGGAGTGGAGGCGACTACATTGGTTGCTAGGTCTCGCCACTACTAACTATTATTACGCTCCTGACATTCATGCCATTGTTCAATTTTTGTGTGGCGATAATTTTTAGCAGGTATCCACCGAAAAGACAGATAATACGCTTTCCTTTGTCTGAAGAACCAAACCAACTAAAGACCTTTAACACTGTCCCACACTCTGTGAAAATTCGGGGTGCTCAAGGTGCTATCGCGTTTATTCTCAAAAGGCCACTGTCGAGGGTGTGACCTTTTAAGCAAGGGAGCCTAATGCTTCGCTCAGGTACCGGAGATAGTCTGTGCAAAATGCTAGATCGATATGCGCGCCACAAAGCATGCAAAAATATCCTCTCCTTAAATTGGTTAAATTGGTTCACAGGAAGGGAAAGGCGCAGTAACTGTCACACTTGCTCTGTGGACACCCGAACCGCGCCGTAAGGGAAGGGAGGAAGGTGGGAATGAAAGTGGAAAGAGAGAAAGAGGAGCCGTAGTGGAGGGCTACGGAGTAATTTCGACCACCTGGGGATCTTTAACGTGCGCTGACATCGCACAGCACACGGACGCCACTTCGTTTCGCCTCCATCGAAACGCAGCCGCCGCGGTCGGGTTCGAATCCTCTCCTTCGGAAGACAACTTCCCCGTTCTCTACACTAGCGCGTCGAGCCGCGAGGCGGAGCTCGAACGAAATCCATTGGTCCAACGTTGCATTGGTCCTCCACCTCTCTGACTTAAGGGCAAAGGATGGGCGTACACTACTAATTGTGTCCACCGCTCGCACCACGCTTTTCCCTCGAGCGTTTCGTTTTCGCGCACGCAGAGTGCCCCCATCCCCACCACTCTGCTCCAAGTCCGTTCTGTGTGCTGCGCCGTTCCTACAGCCTTCCCTTCTTCTCTGCAAGACGCCCCACCTCCCGCCAAACGCAGAGGAGGGAGAGGAATTTTGGCTTGTGAAGGCTAGACAACCAAGAAGGAGAGAATCCCCTGAGAGGGCACAGAAGGAGAGGCAAACGCAAAATCGGTTGATTGCGGTGGCTGTAACATGCGTTATTATTACTCTTATAAAAAAAAATTTGCCGCCCTTGCGTTCTGCGGGCGAAGCCTTACAGTCACCGGGGAAGAAAATATTTTCGACCAGAGGGTGGACAATGGGCCTTTAAGGGTAAGCTTAAGCATCCTCTTAATTTTTTTTTGATTGATGAACCTTTTTACCTATCACTGTATGCTTCAAAACTACCCAATTGCTGCTGCTGCCCTTCATACATATCGATACAGTGATTACAAGAATAGGCTCCGAAAAATTTCACATAGTGAAAGGCCTCTGTCACTTGAAGTTCTGGAGTTCAAAATTAAAAATGACTGTATTTTGCTTTTCGTGCTGTACATTTATGCAGTTCCTTACCTAAAGGTATGCCATGCACTGCTTTGTTTTTTCAGTGTATGTGTGATACACAGTGAATGTGTCTCACACCAAGTTCCTACTTAGAGAAAAAAAAAATAGTTTACTAACTTCGCTTAATTCTTGCACGCTTTTTCCATTCACCTTTATATCCACTGTGTTATGGGATTCATGCGGGTTAGAAGAACGGTATCGCCACCTGGTTTACCTTTCCACCCCGATTTTTCCCCTATATATCAACCCCTCTTTGTGGGAATCAAGGATAGTAAAAGCCATCTGTGCCAGAACTGATTTTGTGTAGAAAAGTTTGTCGCTCGTAGAGGGAAAAGTAAAAGAGCTTTCACTACATTCTCACTGTCAAGCCACAATAAAGGGCCCTATGATGATTCTTGCTGTTCAGCTCCCAAACTACCCGCACCTAGAATTCACAGTAGTCTTCTGGCATATATCTGGCCGATTTTTATTCCTTAAGTGCGATCACCTGGCCCTGTCGTTATAGGCAAAGAATATGTATCGCATTACATCTGTACTCTTATATTGAAACAGCTTTTATAATCTAATCTATTCTCCTCTTCTACCATCATCATTGCTGCCATTTTCGCGATGTAGTAATCCATATATTACGCAAGATGTGCGCTAGAAAAAAAAATAATGGTTCGATATATGCACTCGAAGTCTGCAAAGCGAGCATCATCAAAGATATAGATATGAGGCAGAAAGAAAATAAAGACTCATGGATCATCTTCAAGCATACCATACTTGAAAGCCTTAAAGATCTGAACGGACTATGCGAAACACGTTGCAAAATTTAAGACATTGGTCAAGGACCGTTACTTGTTCTAATAGACGTCGGCGCTAGCAACAAATACTTGATTATGCATTATATTTTGTGTAAGAAAGAGCAGTTTAGAGCGAAGTTTGCATTTTACACCTTTTAATGTCGACACTTTCCTAAAATCTAGAGATATTTCTTTCATAAAGAATTTTTGTTCTGGTATTTCTGCTAATGGTCACTTTAAAAAGAAAAAAATATTTTGATCATTCATATATCTTTTTGTATTAAGCGGTTCACGCAAACCTGCAATTATTTGTGAGTGCTTACAAGAACAGACAATTCATGTTTTTCTATCCGCTTCCACTCTCACTTCATCCCTTCCCTTATGGCGCGGGTCAGGTGTCCACAGAAACAAGTGTGACAAACACTGCGCCGTTCCCTTCCTGTGAAGCAATTATTAATATAAGCCTCAGTAATTTTGAATTCAGTAAACGCACACGTAGTCACGGTAAGCAGCGGTGGCGTAGCGGTAGAACATCCGCCTCGCATGCAAGAGGACCGGGGTTCAAATCCCGGTGCCGCGCAATTCTCCACCGGATGACAAAAAAAAAAAAAAAAAAAAATCCGCGTGTCGATGGAATTGAACCTCCGCCCAATCTCGCTAACGTCATGTCTCGGGAAGGTAATGGAACACGTTGTCTTAAACAGGCTCCTTATGCACACCGATGCGGAAGGCACGTTTCCCCCGTCCATGATTGGGTTTCGAGCAGGTCTTTCGACTCAGGACATTATGTGGCAAATTCAACAAGACATTCTAGATACAAATCGCATAAGAGCCACGCGAACCATCCTGGGACTCGATGTGAGTAAGGCCTTCGACAATGTGTCACACGCTTCCATCCTCAATCACCTCTCACAGTTACACGTAGGCAAACGGACATACGACTACATCGCTGCCTTTCTGAATGCGCGTACGGCTACGCTCCATTTCGTTGACAAAGTTAGCGACAAAATTACACTAGGGACGAGAGGAACACCGCAAGGCGCCGTACTTTCACCTTTTCTCTTCAACATCGTTATGAGCGGCCTCCCGCGTCTGTTAGATGATATCCCACACATACATCATTCCATATACGCCGACGACATCACCATATGGACCAATTCTGGCTCCGATGGAGATATTACAGATTCATTACAACGAGCTATCGACACGGTACAGTCTTATGTGCAGGAAAACGGCCTTACCTGTTCACCGGCTAAATCAGAACTATTAGTTATAAGGAACAAACAAGCTTCACAGGTAAAGCCAGATTCTCGAGAACCTATCCAGTTACACATTGACAACCATCCGATACCCCCGGTAGCCACGATCAGAGTTCTCGGAATGTTGATTCAGAATAATACGCAGAACACAGAAGCTATACGCCGGCTACGCGTCACGGCGCACCAGATAGGTGGGCTTGTGAGACGCATTGCCACACGTCGCAGGGGTATGAGAGAAGCCGACCTGTGCAGGATTATCCAAGCCTTTATGATAAGCAGAATCATGTACGCTTGCCCGTACTATCATCTGCGTCGTAGGGACGAACATGCACTTAATAGCATAATTAGAACAGCATACAAAGCGGCCCTTAGCTTACCAGTATACGCTAACTCAGATCGACTACTGCAGTTAGGAATTTTTAACACACTATCTGAACTAATTGAAGCCCATAAGACAGCACAAGTGACCCGCCTGTCACGCAGCCTTGCGGGACGCGTAATTCTCGACAAGCTCCACATCCACCCCACTGAGGAGGTGTGCGCAACATCCCATTTATCGGCTGACATAGCTAGTAGACTAGTTGTTAAACCAATAGCCAAAAACATGCTACCAGGTAGACATGATGCCCGCAGGAAGACAAGGGCACAGACCCTTGAGAAACAGTACGAGGACGATCCACAAGCAGTGTACGTGGATGCAGCTCAGCACATCAAAAACGGAGCATACGTGGCATGTATGGCCACTCCAAAGTCAACCTTCATTAACGCTATAACATTTCATGCTAGCTCCATATGCGAGGCAGAGGAAGTAGCTATCGCACTGGCCATCGCGGATCCCCACACCAAAACTATTCTAAGCGACTCAAAAAGCGCCGTTCAAAATTTCGCCAAAAATTCTGTAAGCGCACTCGCGGCGCGAATTCTGCGCAACCGATCTCTCAATCACAACATCAATCTCGTATGGGTTCCGGCTCACGCGGGTAACTCCGGAAACGAAGGGGTCGACCGTCTAGCCCGAGGCTTAACCAACCGGGAGACGGGAGATCTATCGGGAACGGACGCGCCTGTGGAGGCACCGCGCACATACGCGGAGGTAACAAACTTTTATCGCGAGCTAAGATGCACGTACCCCGCCCCTCACCCCGACCTCGACCGGGCGCAAGCCACGACACTCAGACGCCTACAAACAAAGGCCATTCTTAGCCCCTACCGACTATCGTTAATTACAAACGGAGAATTCAACCCTGCATGCCGGCACTGCGGTGACGGGACGCAGGCCACTCAAGACCATATACTGTGGGAATGCGCCAGCAATCCCCCTCCAAAGACACTCTTGCCAGCTCCCTCAGCGGAGGAATGGGACAAGCTGTTGGCCAGCCCAAGGAAAACTACGCAACTGGCCCTCGTCACGCGAGCTCAAGAGGTCGCTCCCGACTGGAGGCCACCCTAGACTCGCCCCAGCCCGAAATAATTCCTTTCATTTCGTGGCAATAAAAGTTGTTACCACCACCTATACAGGTTTGGGGTGCGACCTGATGCCGGTGAACACCTCCGGCAACGCACTCCCTCGCCAGAACAGGAGTTGGCCACCCTGGTGCAGTAATTGGCCACAACCTCCTATGATAAGCTCCATAAAACCTCGGCCCTCAGTCACCAGCGGCTGCGGAACAACTGACCACGGCGGCGGTCAGACTGTGACGCAGCAGGGGGTGCTAAGAAAGCCTGGCTCCGCTGGACAGGCCGCCATTGGAAACTGACCCTGGCAACGTTTAATGCTAGAACCCTAGCTAGTGAAGCTAGTTTAGCAGTGCTGTTAGAGGAACTAGAGGGCATGAAATGGGATGTCATAGGGCTTAGTGAGGTTAGGAGTCATTCTGAACTAGTTTATTTTAGAACCTATCAAATATCTCATGCGTTGTACGGGTTCAAACATATTTGAGCCCCTCTAAAGGGCGCGATCAATAAGCATGCAAAATCACAAACCCTGAGAGACTGCGATATTTTTTTCTTTCAAAATTTATTCTCACCCATTTAAAACATTGGACACACGTCGGGTTCTCTCCCCAAAAAAGCAAAGATAATGCGATATGCAGTTTTTGTACGTGACATCGAAGCTGAAGAGAATTCTTCCATTCTCAAAGCGAACAAAAAATGGTTTTACGTGATCTGCAGACCTACCCTAAAAGGCTTTACTATGGCTTTAAACTTCAAACTAAACATTTTTATTCCTTGTACGCCAGATATACAAAAGAGCGTGCAGATCTCTGTGCAACTAAAAATAATGGGGGACGTGGATGGGTCACTAATATACTTACGCTTGCAGTAGGCTACTGCTCAAAGGGGACAAAAGTACACATTATTGAGATCCTACATGCAGATTTTGAAAACCTTTTCTGTTTGAATTGAGAGTCTTTTCTTTATGCTTCGTCCTGTGTAAAAGAACGTTAAGTGTACGTTTTCATGCAATATCCATGCGAAGGTGAAACCAGTGATAAGGCCGAATAAGGAATGAAGCTCCAGCCTTGCGGTTGTTGGGCGAGTTGGTGTTTTCGAGGATCCATAACTGCAGCGCAAAAGACGGGACAAAGATGAAGGAGCGACACCACGCCGCGCTGTGTGCTGTCCCTCCTTCATCTTTGTCCCGTCTTTTGCGCCGTAGTTATAAAAGATGATGATGAAAACCATTCTTTTTTTTATATTTAAGGAGGGTACGGGAGCGGTCCTTAAGGGGCCGCCCCTTACAATTACTGGGTGATCTCCCTTTTGCAAGAGCCCATTGGCGTCGGCCGCGGCCCCAGCTCTCCCGCTCTACCAAGGCTCGTTGCGCCGTCAGGTCAGAGCAGCCCAGCAGAGCCGCCTTCCCGTCCTCCCGGGAAGTGTTGGGTAGGAGGGTAGATTGGGGGTTTCTTGACATGCCCACACCATGTGGAAAATGTCCGAGGACGTTTCCTCACAGTGCGTGCATTTCCCCATGCAAGCGGGGTCGAAGTATTTTAATACTGCCGACCACAGTAAAATTTTGGTGTAAAGGGGAAGAAGAATGCGCTCCTCCGCCTTATAACGGCGTTACGACTGTCAGGTCGAGCAGCGGAGGCCAACGGTATCCTAAACTAAGGAAGAGCGATCACCGATGCTCTGTTCTTACTCCCACCCCTATGCCCTAAAACTTCCGCACTGAAATAAATGTTTTTAATACAAGTACAGTTTATTTAATCCCTTCTAAACCTTAGAAAAAAATCAAACAAAAAAAAAGCCTGGAACCGCTAAGGGAAGCGAATTTAAACTGAGGTGCTGGCGTATCTTGTTCGCATTAGGCCTAACAATGCTAAAACACCTGTAAATTGGTAATTTGGTAAGTTAATTCTAGATTGCTGGGCTTGCTCTATTTATAAATGATAGTGTGATTACTTTATGACTTGAAATAATTTATTAGTGCATCAGAAAACACAAAATTTAGGTCGCGGGTGGCATCGGAGCAAAAAATTTCGAATTTCGCATACAGTGATTCTGCTACATTTGTGGACATTTAACTTGCGTCTCACCTATAGCCTTGAGAGACTTCGCTATAATGAAGCTCGCCACTTTTTTCTGTAGTGGCAGCTGTAGTAATTACTGCTGAACCACGAGTATCACGCAGAACATGATGGAGCGGAGACGGTGGTAGCTGTCTGAAAGCTCTTTTGTGCTGCCTACGGCAGCAAGACTGCAAGAACTAATGTCTCTTCGAGCTAGTCTTTTATCTCAGAATCTAGGGTATAACAAGTGAAATAAGATGGCTGCACGGTATGAACGAGCACTGAACAGGGATAGAGGGGGGGGGGGGGGGGGGGGCAGGCCTCAGTTCGCAACGCGAGCCAACATTGCTACAGCTTGTCCGGGCCCAGACGAAAAGTTCATTTGTCGAAACGTTGGCTCGACTTGCTAACTGAGGCTTCCCCCTCTCTCCCTCTACCCTTTTTCAGTGTTATTTCATATCATGCCAACAATGACATACATATGCCAGCAGTGTTATTTCGGGATCTAGGGTCGCATCTAAGCACTTTTCCCTTCGTTGCGTTTAGGTTCGCAACTTTCGCATGCGCGAAAATATTTCTTCCTTGCAAACAAGCATTAACATTTTGCAGCTTCCTAATGCAATCACAGCCTTCAGTTCAGATTTTCAATAACAAATCAATTTTCTAGTACTCCAAGGCAATCATAAGTGAGGATTTCAAAGCAAATACCTGTTCGTTTTCTCACCGTCTTGTAGTAGAAAACTTCTGGTAGAAGATTCACTGCGTGTGGGCGTTGAATGTTGAAGTTTCTGTTCAATTTTTAAGGGGTGTCCCCCACTTCGTAGGACCCCAACCCATATACGTTTTGTTTCCTTTCTCTAATACTCCAAATGCCATTTGATATGGATGCGCCGAGCTCATGAAATCAACTCTGACGCAACAATAAAAAGCCGACCTGCGTCAATACTTATGGATTTCGTTTTTCTTCTTCCTGACAGCTCTCAACAAATAACGCTGGGAAGAAATGCTGTACATTCCTTGAGTTACCGCTCATTGGTACGCCCACTTATAGCCCACAAACGTTTTGGACGTGACCGGAATGCTCACGCGCGAATTGGCGGCGGCTCTCGGTGTACTCTTACTGTCCGCTTTAACACACGCAGACTCTCTGATCGGCAACGGCAACATACACACGCACGCACGCACGCACGCACGCACGCACGCACGCACGCACGCACGCACACACACACACACACACACACACACACACACACACACACACACACACACACACACACACACACACACACACACACACACACACACACACACACACACACACACACACACACACACACACACACACACACACACACACACACACACACACACACACACACACACACACACGCACACACACACACACACGCACACACACACACACACACACACACACACACACACACACACACACACACACACACACACACACACACACACACACACACGCACACGCACGCACGCACACACACGCTCTCACATACTTATTTCTTTGTCATTATTTTTTAACTTGTCACTTATATTGAAAGGCGTTGCTGAAGGTTTCTGCCACATATTCCTCGGCCGCCGTTCGGTAGCAAGCCGCGTATATATTTCCACTTAAATTGTTTACGAACGTAATTTTTCACATCCCATTATATCTCACTATAACAATCGATGTATGCGCTGACCTCCCCTCGGGGACCTTGTTGTTTTCTAGTTTTTACTTTCAAAAATGTTTTCCATGCGCTTTCTATACCACTCTGAACTACTATGCGCGAGCAAAACAAAAACTTTAAAACCAGCATTTTTCTAGGATTTGAATGAATGGATCATACCCATTATCATACTTTCATAACAGCGTGTTTCGATAGCGCACGCTTCTCTCCAAGTTAAAATTGATTCCCGCAAAGCTTAACTCCTCACAGGAAGGAAAACAGAGAATATAATGCAACCTGAGAAGGCTACAAGTATTGGAATAAAAAACGGAGTCTCCATGTTACAAAATAGAATATTGCAACCTAAACACAGCAGAACACTTCGCCCTAAAAAACGTTAACTGCATTTCTTCAGGCATCTATTTCTGCAGCACCTATGTAATAATGTTACGTGTACTTATCTTCACAAATATTTATCTTATCAATCTATCTGCACAAATGGTGGCGCCATTAAGCGCTTCAAGATGTGGGCGAAAGCGACTAAAACACCACTCACGAAGCAACTGCGCCTGAATTCCTCTACCGACTCGTTTTGAAATGGCCTTTCTTGGCACAAGACGGAAGGTGAGTTCACTAAACACATTTTTAACGAATGTTTAAAAGCAATAAATTCAAATATGTAATTAATAATTGCTTTGGACGCATTGCTTCGTGGTTTTTTGTGCTTTTCTTCAATAATTTGGTATCGTTATTTCAATACTCTAAATACGAGAACGTGAATGGAGACAAAAAGGGAAACCATCGGGGATAATCACCTTGAAAGCGCTGCATCATCGTGAAAGAATCGAGATCAAAGCTTTACAATGATTCGGGCAACGAGCGGACGGGGTATCTTCCCTTCCCGATGAAACCGCAGGTTGTGTTTTCGCTTTAAGCATTGAGATCCGTTTAAACTGCTCACCGCGAACACTCATTTTTAGAGTGCATTTGAAGATAAGGCCACCTATAGGGTCGTTGAAAATCACTTTGAACGATATCTTCAACGGGCGTTATTCGCAAAGAGGCGTTGAAAGAACGGTTCTCATTCAGACTAGATGGTGATGACGCCATGATTATTGAACTAAAGGCAACTCTGCATGTATTATTGTGCTGGGAAGAAGAAAGATCCCCTCATTTTTACATTTCGCATTTGTCATGCGCGTGCGACAGCTTCCTTTTTTATTATTTTTTTTTTCGATCGTTTCCAGGCACGTAAAAACGTTCGTGACTGAAGTCACGAACGTTCATTATAGAAAACAAAGAATAGTATTGATTGGATAGCGTCCTATATACTGCTTGTATATGCTCACAGTTTCTGCATCATAAGCGGTGAATGTCTAATTGCTTCTCCCTTTTCCTAATCCATGTGTAAAAGTGTAATAATGAGCCCAGAATATTGTTTATTGCCCTTCGCATGATCCGTCGCTCCTTTCATGAAAACCTCGCCAATAGAACAGTGATTATCTATCGCTGCATCAAAACCATGTTTATGAGTGGTAAGGAAAAAACAGAAATGTTGTAAATATGATAGGAATAAACTAAAAAGGACAGAGCACAACTGCGCCCACCGCGGTGGTTCATTGGTTAAGGCGCTCGACTAGTGAGCCCAAGGATGCGGGATCGAATCCCAGTTGCGACGGCTTTTTGTCGATGGAGGCGAAAAGCAAGCCGCCCGTGTGCTGTGCAATGGAAGTGCACGTTAAGAACCCCACACGGTCGAAATGTCTGCAGTCCTCCAATACAGCTTCTAAGCCTGAGTCGCTTACGGACGTTAAACACTTCAAGCAAAATCAAAGCAGTACAAAGCTGCGCTTAAACATAATCTCAAGCTTCTTTCGTCTGAGCATGTTGCACAGTTATATCTTGTTAAACCTTCCACCATAATTTGAAACACTCCGAAGCGGTTTTGAAGACTTTCTTCGGCTCCGCCGTATAGGGATCAAAGGTGCAGCTTAATTGTGTAGAACAGCGCGAAAAACACGACAGGGACGAACGAAGACAACAAGACAGCGCTCGTCTTGTTGTCTTCGTTCGTCCCTGTCGTGTTTTTCGCGCTGTTCTACACAATGAATTACCAACATGCCCAAGCTTCTGTTTTAAAGTGCAGCTTAATGTTTTTGGCAGAATTTACTCGCAACAGTTGGTTGTTATTTCATTATCTTTAACGAACTTGTTAGAGTAAGCGATGTCCGAGATCGCGACGTCTATAAACCATTATTGAAAGGTTCGTTCTAAGGAAACTACTTCTGCGGAAAAGAAAGTGTGGCGCAGTGAAGAGGGAGCCGGCTCTGCCCGTCCGTTAAAAGATAAAGCGCCACTGCACCACTGAGGAGTTTTCGCTCATTTGTACAGTCTGGAGCCCTTACCAGACCAGCCGCATACATTAGAGCAGACCGCAACCATACATTATAATAGGAAAATTTTTATTTTGAAGGAAGAGTGCTACTTATCACCAAAAATACGCACTATACTAAGCGTCACTGCTACGGCTGCTGTGTTTCACTTGTACTTCATCGCACTACTATGTATTATTTTAGTACCATGTATTGTGCGATGACAGTACACGGTACATGATACTGAGGGGAAACCACCTACGTAAAATTATACTCAAAAATATGATACTCAAAAAGAACGCGAGAAGCTAGGATTTTCCGGAAGCCCTTCTCTTCGGCTTCCCTTACAGCTTGAGTTTCTCTGGGATAATAAATTCTCTAAAAAAACAAGCCTGAAAGATTCTTAAACACTCTTGGAGTCCTTACATTAGGTCCAAAAAGAGGACAAGTAAAATTATATGTGCTGTTTTATTAAATGTATTGGGCAGCTTAAAAAATTGATTTACAGACCTTCGGCATCATTCTAATGATGCGAACACATGTCTGTTCCAAGCTTGCTTAAGAGAAATAAAAAGTACAATCACAGGAGGACAAAGAGATTGTCTTCGCTTTGGGCCTGCTGTAAAAAAATCGCTGAAAATGTCAATACTAGAAACCGCGAATATCGCACATGAAGTTCGCCTTTAACTAAAAAAAAAATCGGCATAACTTCATCCTTTCTTAGAGCCTTTCTCGGGATACTAAATGCAAAATATTTATACTTTATATTTATAACCCAGAAACGCCAAGAAGATTCATTAGAGCATAAGGAAGGCTGGAAGCCCAGGTGCACAAAAGCTACTCTAGAAAAGCAAAATGTAAATAATAAAACCGACTTCCATTCGCAAGTACAAAAATAGAATGAAATCAGAAATGTCCCGTCTGTGTTCTCTGCAACGCTAAAAATAATTACGCGTTATTACAAAAATTATTGTGTATGGTAGCAGAGTCTTGTGCTATATTTCCCCAAAATTCTTGAAACCTCAAAGAATCTTCATTTCACGTATTTGAGACTTCTCCATTTCGCATTTCGCATTTCCGTAGCTTCCCTGCCTATATAACGACAGGGAAAAGAGAAAATGTGGTAATCGGTTCCTTGATTTTTTCACCTTTGTTGTTCCTGCAAGAAAAAAGGAGAGTGGTTCAGAAGTTGGTAAGAAAGGGGTAGTTGATCTTGGGCGTGGCACTTTTATAGTGTACTGTTAGCGAGCCGCAAAGGAGTTCTCATGTCGCTGCTTACGCTCCATGGGGTCAGATTGTATGCTCTTACATGCTGTGCAGCGAATGGTAAATGACAGCTTCTATTTTCTCTTTTGTTTCTAGAGACAAAGCGTGGCACAAAAAAAGTTGCATAACAACAGTCCGTAGTGTGTTATTGCAGCGCAACTATGGCGAGTGGTTTCTCGAAGGAATAAAGAAGCTGCATTGTCATTTATTGCTGTGATGAAGTGAGTGGGGACTTGACCCTGCACATTTTTTCTCTGCAATTAAGTTCTTCCTCTTTTGTTTTAGCATTCAAGAGTTCTCTGTCATGACAGTTTTTAAGAGAGACGAAGGTCATACTGCAGTCTACTAAATCAACGCGTAAATATTGAGGGCGTCGTAGAACTTTCGATCACTCTCCGACTTGGAGCTAGATTTCAATCGGCTGCTTTCGGTGTTACAATGTGCACATCTCTGATATCTCACCATGCCATTAAGCAAGTGGTGAGCCACCTTTACATTCATGGTAAGCATGAAACGTTTTCCTCTGCAGAGCGTTAGGGGTGCCCCTCGCTACCTGTGCTAGAGCCGCAAAGACGAAGCGGCAACGGATGCGCGGAGAATGATATTTAGAGTCAGGTGATGTTGAAAACCACCTACATCGGATTCTAGGACCACAATACGTCAAGAGGTGATATGTAAGAACACTACATAACTGCTTTCATTCTAGATGTGCCCCTTTGGTCTGTTAAAAATCCATTAATCAAGATTAGTGCGTTGAACATACAAATGAAACGTAAAATCACCAAAACATATGTATGACCAGGGCATAGCATACCTGCAGGTGAAAGACTCTCTAGCCGGTTCACACGAGCAGGAAAATAGAGGAGCGGTAAATAAATTTAAAATTTTGACATAAAAACCTCTTTTGACTATTTTCAGCTTCAAAACAACCGTGATTGACAGCAGATTCATTCCTTGCTTTTCACTTGATAGTTCAATATCTTGATTTACCACTTGTGTTTTGCATAGGGCGAGATGGAAACCATCTCCAGTAAGTTGCCGAGTTACGTCAAGAGACCCTCAGCTATCAAAAAATAATACAGAGCCGCGTGCTAGGGTTTCTTTTTCTTTTTAAATTCTTGGTACAAAAAAGCAGTCAGTGTCTTTTGAAACGTATATTTTTCTATAAAATTCATTTCAAAGGTTCTAGTCCCATTTGTGGTCCGATCGATGAGCCGCAGAAAATTAGGGCGTGCTGTAACAATTAGTGCTGCTGAATAGACGTTGCTATAGCACTACCGCCGCCGCAGCAACAGCAGCAGCAAGTCTTTACTCTGTCAGTCAAACACTTTCCGTCGCAGACATGCCTGCCGCTGGCCGTCTCCTTATGGATGCTAATAATAACTTTGTGGCTTCGTCAGTCGCATGACTCCCATAAGCCTCAAACAGGGGACGAAATTTTGCTCTTCACGTTTATCTAACGAATGCATGCAAAGCAGGAAATTTTGTTCTGTTTCCATATTCCTGCTTCCTTCCGGTCCTTGCAACACCTGTCTTTTGAGTCATTTCCACGTTCGTTCTGGCAGCTCGCGTCATGAGGCTCACGACAGTGGAGAAGCTCTGCGTAATACGTAAGGCTGAGCTTTTTTCACTGAGTTAGATTAAAGTGACGTACAGCTTGTAAATTTGGTTGACTTAAGGAGAATGAGCAGAAATTATATAAATTCTAAGTGGTTATTCACTCCCCTCAAAAAAAAGTTTTTAATCTTCAAAAGCAGCCACAAGATTCTTCCACGCACTCCAACGTTTACCCTCTGTTCTTATACTATTCCAGCTTCCGATAACACTAGCTTTCTGGGCGTTATTCTTGAAACTGCACCTAAATTCTCAGCCCACCCATCGCTCATCTGAAAAAAAAAAATATCTATGTTCGGCATCCGAGCTCTCATTTAAGCCCACCCATATTTTCCATGTTACATTCTTTTATCTGTGTATTATGCTTCCATTCACAGTCGCCTCACTTACGGGATTGTCGCTTCAGGAAATACGTACAACTGCAGTTTATCGTCTGCAAGCATATACCAAATCAGGCCATCCGCATTATCACCTGCAGCCCTTTTTCCACTAACGCTCGTCGCTCATTATACGAACATCATATCTTATCTGTCCACCAGCTCTTTCAGTATAGTATATAAGAGAAATGCGCAATACCGTAGACAGGACACAGGAAGAAACACATACAACAGTTGCTAAGTTATTGCGCATTTTTCTTATATACTATGCAGAACCAACTAGCCCGACAACACACTCTTCTGAACTGTCTTTCAGTATCACCTTGTAATCGCGTTTTTAAGATATTGAATGGCAGCCTGCATTTTCAGTTTCTTAATCTTATTTACAACTCTGCAATATTTGCAGCTAATAACAATTTTCTATTCCTGAAAGTTGGTACTAATTATGGAAAAGTGACTCTTTTGCAGCCATTTCATTCTGAAACTGATTGGCTTTAACACTTAAAACATATAAGTGCTTGCCCACATTTAAGAATAACTTGAAGAAGTATTTGTTGAATTGGTGGTGTTTTATATTTCGTATGTCTAATACCTGTGTTAGTGTCTTTGCTTTTGTGTAAAAATACTGATTTGCCATGTTTTGCATATTTGCAAAATATAGCAATTCGCTAATAATGCGGTTATTATTTATTTTGTTGTAGTGATCTATCAAGGGTTCCGGTGCAGTTTTCTGACTAATTGACCCTTATCTGTATATTTATGCACTGTGTAAATATGTTCAAGCTAATAAACTTTCACTTTCAAAGACACCTCGTTTTTGGAGGGGATAGAAAGTGCGTTTATATATATTTGGTTTAAAGTAAATGCGAATTGGTTTTTTCAGTAGTGGAAAGGCGCAACATCTGTCACACACCTCCGTGGGCACTTTAACCGCGCCGTAAGAGAATGGAGGAGGTAGGAGTGAAAGTGAAAAGAGAAAAAAAAAAAACGGTGCCATGAAGGAGGGGCCTATTTGGGACCTGTTGGACCTATTTGGGCTTCACTTGCATCGAAACGCGGCTGCAGCAGTAGTGTTCGCACCCGGGTACTCAACACAGGTACTTGCCCTGGAGGTTCTGGAATCGACTGTGTACAGCACAGGACTGAGCTTCGACAGCGACCACTAGGTTTGCAAAATAACCATTTGAACTGGTATCTATAAGCCAAATTGTTAACAGTCGCAAATCCCTGATTGTCCTAAATTCTGTCAGAACTTCAAAGAATGAATACGCCGCATGAATGAGAAATACAACCGACGGCCTGGACACATCGCGGCGACAAATGAAGATCCGCAGGTGGACCGCCACCTCCTGAATCTATAACAAAGCTCCTAGGAGCCTCACTGGATGCTGGGAACGACAGATGCATAACCGCGGCCTCAGAATCCGCCTATCCGTGCTACATAAGAAAATTCAAGCTTACAATAAAGAGCTCACTGGGAGTAACACCAGTCAGATTCGCGACGGCCTGAACGGACAACTCAGCAATGCCCGAAGCTGGAAGCTATTCCGATCCCTCATCGACCCCTGTCGCACTAAAGGCGAGAACAGGAGGATGATGGAGCGGATCCTACACGCTGGACCAGCCGTGGACGCGGAGATTGTAGACCGAGTGTGGGTCCGATATGCTGGCGATCTCACGTCGCCCCCAGTAACCCTCCCTGGTTACTATCGGCTAGACAGCCATCAGCTCAACGCTCTCATACCTGAGGAAGAAGTTTTCGCGGTGGCCCAATTTTCCTGCAAGAATACTGCCCCAGGACGCGATCAACACACTAACACGGTCATCCGCAATGCGGAAGAGAGCGGATTCGAGAAATTACTGCTTCAAACAGATCTGAGTGACCGGAACGATATCGTGGCTAGAAAAACACGCAGATGTAATAGAATCTTCAACAAGATCATGGTCCCGCTGGTATGAAAGTAAGGGACTGGAGTATTGACAGGAACTCAGGGTGTATCCTTTCGAAAAATTTATTTTCAAAATATTCACTACATAGTGCGTTGTACTTTTCCAGAATCGCGGCCCCAAAAGACTCGCCTGTAAAATTTCATGCTCTACCGACGTTTCATGGCACAGTGATCACCGTCGGCGCTGCCCTTGTATTGCTCAATCTAACTTTAACTAATTTTCGATTTTGTCCGTACGCCATCAAAATGCGCACCAGTCTGCAGGCCTGGCATAAAACGTTTTCCTACCAAAAGATATGGCCGTATCCCCTCCTTCGCTCCTGAATAACGACGTTTACTTCCTATAGAAAAAAAGTCCTTCAACATGGAGCTGTGCTATATTCCTCGCCCTTTGGCAGCGGCGCCTACGGGGGGGGGGAGGTCTATACAAAGTGCACCACAATAACCAGCACATCTCTTTGCGGAGACCACCCTAGTCCTCTGTCTTGCGGACAGAGCTCGCGGATTCCGTCTTCACGATATATGAAAAGCATAAATGGCTTCTGGGTGAACCTTTATGTTCAGGTGGCCTTGCAGTTGTAAAAGGAAGGCAAGCCTTCCTTTCAAGTACTGGGCAAACTTTGGATGTTTATTGTCCGTAGCCACATACATGGCTGCTGTGATCGGATGAAAAAAGAAAAAAGACATCCCCGTGCCGAGAAGACATACCGAGTCACCAGAAAAAAAAAATAAATAAAAGTCGTAATTCAAAGTAAAAAAAAAAAAGTGTACCTGCTCAAAGGTGCAACCTGGAGTTTCCAAAGCTATTCCCGGAAAGCGCAAGGATCCTTCGGCATAAGAAGTTGCGTAATATTCGGCACGTTTCCTTCCATACAACGACTACCCTAGATATTTCTAATGGAGCAGCCCAAGCTGCACTTGAGTTTCTTTTCAAAAAGTTATGATCGAGGTCAGTAAAAGGCGCCTGGAGTGAATCTTTTACTACTCAAGTTTTAAGCCTTGCTTCTTAACTTAACCTTATCATTCCTACCGCAATGATTCCCTAAACTTTTCTTTGAGCTCAGTAAATATAGAACGTACTGTGCTTTCGAAATTCTTGCTGTTTTCTATTCAAGCTGTGCTCGCCGCGAACAGAAAAGGGTTGTGAAAAGTTCTTGGACGTCACTCCCAACTGATGTATTGGGGTGGACTAACGCAATAACAACACAGACCCCACCTTTTCATGTCAAGCTTCTCTTTCGAACGAAGAAATATTTTACTGGTGCATTTCCTGAAGGTTCATTCTTACAGAGAGTGCCCTACTTAAGTAATATCATGGTGTATTAAAACTCGAGCAATCGATTCCTCAAGGCACCTTACAGTTTTTAACTAAGCTTTGCAGCAATCCAACCTTGACCTTTCTCGGCACCGTTTAGTGCTTTGATTATTATGTAAAGCGTCTCATTCATAAAGTAATCGAGTGACCTGACCACTGGCCTACTGCGGCGCAATTTAGCTTTAGGATTGCTTGTGCAATAATGTGATGCAAACAAAGACGCAGTAGCATTTTGAACTCTAGCGATTGATATGTTTTTAATGCGTAAGCATTATGTGGGCATGTTTTAAAGTTCGTGTCCCCAGAAGTTTGTTGGAGGGATTCCGTTCAAACGAAACAAATTATGAAAAACCGAATGGGTGCATTAGCTAGAGGATGCAAAAATTTCGCTCAGGAAAAATTGGTTCATGCAAATAATTGGGTAATTACTTAGAATACATTAAGTTAATAGGGCGCCGGGTATTTCGTGTCACCACAAGTTTTTTAGCAGGATTACGTTCGAACAAAACGTGTAATAAGAAAACTAGAGCGAAAACTCGCTGAGGAAAACTTTGATGCATGTGGAATAATTAATTAGAGCGAACTAAGCCGATCAGACGTCGAAATAGCGAAGTGAGGTAATGTCAACGTCTAAGGGGAGTCACGTGGTACTAACAACTTCCAGGGGATGCTACGTCATAGTGAGACGTCCCAAAGTGGAGGCCTCTTCTTCTTCCCTGTCTCTTGTTTCCTTCACAAAGAATGTTTACGCATTCCTTCAATGCGGATGCCGCCGCATTGCCAAACGTTTTATTACTCTCAATGTTTTATATTGAATGACGGCGGCAACAATATCATTAAAATGATTCCTTATTAGCGCTAGCTTTGTTCAGTTAGGTACGGTCACCTATAACAAAAAGTGCGATCGCTGGAAGTAATTATAAAGGACCAGATGTGATCAAGGCATTCGGCCCGCATTCCTGACTTCATATCAAGCTAGCAAGGTGATGCTTATGAAATGGCACAACATTCGTCGCCACACTTGAGCCAAAAACTTTCTATAGTATGAATAGATAAAGTTAATTACACGCTTTTTCACTCCTACAAATGCTCTATTGTCATTCATATCATGGCGAACATAGCTTTCGTTTTCTTTTTCTGTCAATTTAAAAGCGAATAAAGTATTTATCCCTTTTTAGATTTTTGTAGTGACCTTGCTTCCGGGACCAAGAAACCTTTCTAGCTAAAGTGACTAATTTTTCATTACTTCAGGCTTGGCGCAACAGTTGCAAAAAGAATACCATTGCCAAATTAAAGGTCTTCACTAGTACCGCCTAGCTACATTTCAACCACATGTATTGTAATATATTATGTCCGCCTTCAATTTTTTTCATTTTTAATTAGGAGTGGAAACCCCCTCCACAGAATAGTAAAATACTTGCGTGTGACAGATGTCTTACTTTGGCCTGTGTTTTTATGTCGGAGGAAAAAAATGAACATTTTTCGATGCGGTATTGCCACGTTGCATCCTCCAGAAATGTATTTGAGAATACGTCCTTTCAATTCTTCTTTTTCTTTAGCCTTCATTTTGCCCGAACAAGGAATGCATCTTAAGGTCTCTAAATAAACCGCTTGAGTCTTTTGCAAAACACTTTCTTTTTTTTTTTCGACATCTACGGATGGCTTTGTTAACATGAGGTAATAATGAGGAGTAACCTTTGGCTTGTATAAAACGTCATTTGGCTGATCATAACTCTGGTGACAATAAAGTGGTTGAGAGGGCCGCTCATGAGCATCCCTGGAGGGAGCCGTTTTGCGGAGGAAGGCGGGGGACGGAGGGAAGCTTGCAATTTTTCATGCACTATAAAATTCCTTCTGTTCGTTCTAAAAAAAAAAAAAAAAGAACACGTCCAGGCTCAGCTTCTGCTTGATCATTTCTCTCTCAGCTAACAATGGTCAGGAAACAATTATTATGCCTGTGACTGCATGGTGTACATGGACTTTCCTCTAAATCAAACAGAAAAAAGTGGATCAGTGAATGGGAAGGATAAGCAAGTCTATTGTAGCAAAAAATTCAAGCTAATATAGCCACGGCAGAGGCAGAATAACACAAAAAGAAAAGAAAACAGCTTCATATGGCGCATATAGCAGAAAATGAATAACCGTGATGAAAGAAAATATGTATGACAATCATTCTTTTGAGCCGAAACACTTTTTTTTCTGTATGCTTGGCTGACAGAAGACGTGACTGGAACACTCCGAAAGAGAGTAGGTAGAGACATGCATGTGTTAATATCTTAGATCAATAAAAAAAAAAAAAAGGAAAAGGGTTAAAGCGATACGTCAAGTTTGTCAAGAATAAAATACGACCTAGTGAGTCGACCTATCAGAAAAAAAAAATGCAGTCATTGCAAAAAACGCAGCTAGAGAAAAAGGGGAAACAAAATGCTTAACTGCTTTTATCCACTAAGTAAAGTGAGCGGAAGGCAAGCCCGTGTAATGCAGCATTTGCAACAACTGCAAAAGTAAAGATAAATGAGGAAACGACTGCTGTAGTCCGCGGTAGAAAGCTGAATGATGTAAGTCCTAAATCGCGTGGGCTGACAGCCAGGACGAGAACGGCGCTCATTGGGTATGCAGACAGGAATACACCAGTGCCACAACAAAGGGGACACGAAACCACGGAGGCGGTGAAGCACCCGGTAGAGTAGCTTTTCAATGTTAGGATGCAGGAAGCATACTTCCGTTATAAGTTCCGTCGCTCAAGATTTTCTAAGCAGGAAGCACGGTCGACGTTGTTTTGACGTGCCTGTACGTCTTGTATGCCTCCTGGAGGAAGCTTTGTTGAGCGCTGATATCCTGAAGCTCAAGTGGTGGTTGTTTTCCTTCGTGAGTGTATTTTTTTTTTTTTCAAACACAAACCGCTGCCATGGTTCCCACGTCAAGCACGTTTCTTACCACTGCCGGATTTCTTGAAAGTGAAAAACCTATGACCAGCAAACACAAAATACATATACAAGAAATATTGAAATACAAGACAGAATGCGAAGCCATTTTCTGAAACGTACACGTGGAATGCACCTTGATGGCAGATGCTGGTATAAGTGCAGCTTGGCTTATTTCTTCGATTTCTCTGGATTTCCGAATAATGCACACCATTTTCCAATCCTGTTTCACTCTCACGAGACGTGAAATGTGCGTACGAACACACGCTTTAGTGCTCTAATCTTCTGCAGCAAAGAAGCATGAGAGATTACTCTATATAGCGTAGTTTTATTTTTTTTTTTACAAGAAGCAACAGCGGCGAGGTAGGACAACAATTTCAATAAAGCTTTTCTTTAAGGACCGGAGGCAGATCTAGATACAAATTTTACGCAAGAAAGTAGCAATTTTGTTTTTACTTTCTGTTATTTACTGTGAGCAATTTTATCATTGAAACCACTTGCAATACGGCACTTTGTTTTCCTTCAGGAATTGTTCGGAAAGAGGCAAGGTTTAATAACAAAATACTGGCTCTTCACTGTAAGTATGCTTGTTACGTTTCTCTTCACTGTAAGTATGCTTGTTAAGTATCTACAGGCTTTAACGCGCAAGTAATCGTACTTTTCTATTTGGCGTTCCGTTGTGGTGTACGTGGCACTTGCGAGGAAAATTCGAATTTTCACTGAAGAGCTAGAAATTATATTTCTTAAGGTATATTATAATTTACCAAAAAAGCTAGAATAATTTATGCATGCATGTGCAAATACTAGTTAAACGCAAGACAACATTCCTTTCAGGGCAAGTCTTGCACCACAAATTTTCTTTGTTGCCTCACAGACGCAGGGCTTATTTCTGGCGATAAAGCGAATCAAGCCTGAAGCAGAAGTACAGACAGCTAAGTGTAACTGACGCCGCTGTAAAGTAAAGTATTATTCTGGCGCAGTAATGCAAATAAAAAGTTAAATATATATAGAAAAAACGCTGTTCTCTGGAAAAGCAAACGGATAGCCTATTTAAAGCTTGCAGGGCCTTGAATCAAGGAAAACGTTGGGCTCATTCTGAATTATACGTGTTTACACCTACAGTTGCTGGAACAAAAGATGAACTGGATAAAGGGCGAATAAATTGATACGAACAAAATGTTGGTATTAGAAGAGATCTAGCCTAATAAGCGGACACAAAACCTGCATAAAGGCCGAACGTATAGATAAGAACGAAATGTTGATATTAGAAGAGATCCAGCCTAATAAGCGGACACGAAACCTACATAAAGGGCGAACAGATAGATAAGAACGAAATGTTGGTATTAGAAGAGATCCAGCCTAATAAGCGGACATAAAACCTGAGCCCACTCCTTAGCCGCTTAATTGAATGGCACCTGGCCTATGTATTTCAGGCGCAGTTTTGTCGTCTTGACCGGCGACTCCTGACGGGAGTCTTTTCTTTTGCGAGAACAAACGTTTCTGACAAGAAACCGCAACGCGTAGGATACTATACAAGCAACAACAAAAAGTAAATTTGTCCCTAACAAATAACACCCGAAAAAAACGTTAGAAAAATCCTTTCTTCGTGATAAAGCTTCACATCGTCCCCAGTTTCACATTCTCTCGGTAACCGAAGTAAAAGCTTCTATCGAAAATCTTCAAAAAATTGAAGAACATAAATCTTTGCTCTGCGCCGATTGTTTAAATGTAAACTTATCAGAAAAAGCATAGTGAATGTTTCTGATGTTCCTTCGATCAAGCTGTGTGAGGTAAGGAAACAAATGTAAGGGAAGATTTCAAAACGGCGCACTGCGCAGAAAACGTTAAAATTTAAAGACCCCGCTGGAGAGGCCGCCATTTGAAACTAACCCTGACAACGTTTAACGCTAGAACCCTAGCAAGTGAAGCTACTTCAGCAGTGCTGTTTGAGTAACTAGATGGTTTGAAATGGGATATCATAGCGCTTAGTGAAGTTAGGAGGCTGAAGGAGGCATATACTGTACTGAAGGACGGGCATGTACTCTGTTATCGAGGTTTAACGGAGAAGCTAGAACTAGGGGCAGGTTTCCTTGTCAATAAGTATATAGCTGGTAATATAGATGAATTCTATAGAATTAATGAGAGGGTGGCAGGCCTCGTAATTATGCTTAATAAGCGGTATAAACTCAAGGTTGTACAGGTATACGCACCTACGTGTAGTCATGATGACCAGTCAGTTTAAAACTTCTATGAAGATGTAGAATTGGCAATGCGGAAAGGAGAGCCGCATTATACAGTACTAATGGGCGACTTCAATGCCATGGTAGGGAAAAAGCAAGCAGGAGAATAGGCAGTGAGTGACTATGGCATGGGTCTATGAATAGCAAGGGGGAGTTACTAGTTGAGTTTATAGAGCGCAATAACTTAAGAACCACGAACACCTTCTTCAGAAAACGGAAGAACCGGAAGTGGACATGGAAAAGTCTTAACTGGGAGAATAAAAATGAAATTGACATCATAATATATTCTACCCCCCCCCCCCTCCCCTCTCATTATGCAGGACGTGGAGGTAATCGGGAAGGTGCGATCCAGTGACCACGGAATGGTAAGGTCTTGAAGTCTGAAAAGGGAACGAAACAGATTAGTAAGAAAGAAGCTCATCAACGAATTAGCGGTGAGAGGGAGGGCAGAAAAGTTCAAGATCTCACTATAGAATAGATATTTAGCTCTAAACGATGATGACGACATTAGCCTAGAAGCAATGAACAATAATTTCAGAGATATTATTACTTCGTGCGCTGTAGAAGTAGGCGGCAAGATAGAGAGAATATCGGTAAGCTGTATAAGGAGACGAAAGTTTTGATTAAGAAACGCCAAAGTATGAAAGCTTCCCGCCAATGGAGACCAGATAGAATTGGCCAATATAACAAAGCTAATCGATAAGCGCAAAGTGGCTGGTATAAGGAAAAAAAACATGGAGAAAATTGAGCATACTGTGAAGAACGGGGGAAACCTTAAAGCGGTGGAGAAGTTGAGCACAGGCAAAAATCAGATATATGCGCTACGGGACAAGGCGGGCAATGTCATAACAAATATGGACAAGATAGTCGAAGTATTGCCGCGGAGTTCTATACTGATCTGTACAGTAGCCAATGTAGTCAGGACAATAATGAGATTGGCGGTACGGAAATGCAGTCAGACATTCCGCCAGTGACGAAAGACGAAGGTAAGAAAGCATCAGAAACTATAAAAAGGGGGAAAGCAGCTGGAGAGGATCAGGGAACTACATTTGTTGAAGGAGGGGGGGGGGGGGGGGGATATCGTGCTAGAAAAACTGGCCACCCTGTATACGCAGTGCCTGGTGCCATCGACGGTACCGGAACCATGGAAGAATGAAACATTATCTTAATTCATAAGAAAGGGGATGCTATGGACTTGAAAAATTACAGACCAATCAGCTTACTGTCTGTTACGTATAAGGTATTTACCCAGGTAATCGCTAATAGAATTAGGACAACTTTAGACTGCACCCAAGTGGAAGATCAACCAGGTGACAGAAAAATGCCTAATGTGACAATAAAACCAGTCCTTATACATAGCATTCAGTGATTATAAACCTCGGCGGTCATGCAGGCATTGCGAAATCAGGATGTAGACGAGCCGTACGTGAAAGTGCTGGAAGATATATATGGGGACTATGCAGCAACCATAGTTCTGCATAAAGGAAGTAACAAAATTCATATAAAGAAAGGTGTTAGGCAAGGAGACACAATCTCCCCGGTACTATTCACAGCTTGCTTAGAAGAAGTATTCGGAGACTTGAAACGGGAGCAGTTAGGGATAAGGGTAGATGGAGAATACCTCAGTAATCTGCGATTTGCTGATGACATTGCCTTGCTAAGTAACTCAGGGGATGAATTGCAAGTAATGATTGATGTCCTAGACAGGAGAAGTAGAAAGATAGGCTAGAAAATCAATATGCAGAAGACTAAGGTAATGTTTAACAGCCGAGGGAAGGAACAGCAGTTTACGTTAGGTAGCGAAGCACTGGAAGTAGTAGGTCAATATGTTTACTTAGAACAGGTAGTAACCGCAGATGCGGACCATGAAAGGGAACTAACAAGGAGAATAAGATTGGGATGGAGCGCATTTGGCAAGCACTCCCAGAATATGACTAGCAGCTTACCTGTATCGCTCAGGAGGAAATTATACAACAGTTGTATCTTACCTGTATTTACCTAAGGGGCTGAAACGTGGAGGTTAACAAAGAGGGTTCTACTTAAGTTGAGGACAACGCAGAGTGCTATGCAAAGAAAAATGGTATGGACAACGTTAGGAGATAGGAAACGTGCAGAGTAGGTCAGAGAAATAACTCAAGTCAGTGACATTCTAATGGAAATCAAGAAGAAGAAATGGGCATGGGCAAGGCATGTAGTGCGAACAAAGGATAACCGATGGTTGCTTAAGGCAACAAACTGGATTCCAAGGGAAGGAGATCGTAGCAGGAGGCGGCAGAAAATTAGGTGGGGGGATGAGGTTAAGAAGATCACAGGGGTCAAGTGTATGCAGCTAGCACAGGACCAGGTAATTGGAGCAATATGGGAGAGGCCTTCGCCCTGCAGTGGGTACAGTCAGGCTGATGATGATGATGATGCACATAAACGCAAGCACGGGAAATATGTAAAAAATAAAATTATAGCTATGGCATACGCAGCCATTAGTTTTACTTTGTAGCCGTATGCCTGCGCTTGGGTGGATTTCAATGAATAATTACTCCCTTATTACCTTCCGTTTCCAGGGTACCCTACCGAGGCGGTTTCACACGATTGCCGATAATAATAATTATTGTATGAATTGAATAATAAAAATGTTGTTTAATTCTTATGTGACCTTCCTACCGGGACCTCTGCGAGGAACTAACACTTGTTGTCATACATCCCCGACACCTGCTCCATACTATTAGCTTCCCCTTTATAAGGCTCATAATGTGGTGAAACTTGCTTTAAAGGAACCTTAGTGTCAGATCGGCATAATTCAAGCCCAATTATATCGAACGTGGTCACGTGGACTTCGCTCGCTGTTTCCTAATTTTGTAGCAAGCGGACTTTCTCTTCTTCAGCAAGAGAAATGCGAAGTTTAAAAAAAAAATTTAAAGCTTTTTTTTTTTTTCTTAGCTTAGCTTGTGGACAGACATTTCTCCGAAACAGGCAGCACTAAACCGCTTTCCAAGCTCTTTAGCATGATCATATAATATTGGCCGAGACAGGTGCTGGAGAAGACCTGCGTTTTAGGAACTGAGTTATAGTGACAGGGATTGATACGCTCACGTCTTCTAATAGTAGGTCACCACCTACGTCTCTGATCCTCGTCAAGCAAGCAGAGGCGAAACAGCACAGCGCTTGTAAGCGCAGATTGCACTACACGCCTGATGTCCGCGAGCTGCTTCCGCGTGACAGCAGCGTAGAAGGGAGGAAGACGTAGTGGTGCAGTCTTAATAGCTGTTTTCACGGTAGCTCTACATTCGTTCTTAGCGAATGTTCCTCGTAAATGCGGTCGTAATAGTGGGCTCAACATCTGGCGTATAAATATGTTCTTAGCCAAACGGAGATTGGTCTCAGACATTCTGAAGGGGACCAAAGCAAAAGAGAAGTCACTAAAGTAATGCTGGGTTGCCATAGTCATCACGGCGAGAAGGAAGTGCCTTCTTTGTTAAAGAAAAAAGTAAGAAAATGCCTAACACGGCTAAACATAGCGAACGTGCGCGACTCCTCCATGGATGTCTGCGGACGTTAAGGGCACCACAGCTGGGTCCAGACACCACGCCTGGTATCGAAGGCATTTTGAAGGGAGAGGTCCAAGGAGGCGAGCCAGATGGGCAATTATGTCAGTGGAGGAAATGAGTAGACATGGGGCTGGAATGTTGATGGCATTGTGTATTGTGTTGTGGTGCTACAACTGATGATTGCTCTGCATGATAGAGACTGCACACCGGCAGAAGCGAGAAACAAACTTTTTGCTGTTCTTGTCGAAACGCACAAAGCACAGTTTTGTTTAATTCTTCGGTTGCGATTCAGGATTTCAGCACTGCCTGCATGTTAATAAAATTGCGCTTGCACATATTTCCAAGTATGAATGCGTACATATCCCCTAGAGCGTGCTTTCATGTAATAAAGACCCTCAATAGCGCCATACACATGTAGTTTGTAACGGAAGTGTCACTTTTCAAGGTTGATTTGTTTCCCTTCTGAATGTACAACGCTAGTAGCGGTAAATGGAAAAAATAATTTAAGATAAGGTTAAATAATTAACGTCGTCTTGTTCACAGTACCTACGCTGCGCCATCAGAGTTGCCACAAGATGCTAATCCTATCCTACCACCATCGTCAGAAGGTGGCATTATATTGTTAAATTTCTATACCACAAAAGACCTCGCTAATTTCTCTACTTTAAATGCCACTCATTATTTCGAAATATTAATATAATTTGTTTTCGGTTTATTCATAACCACAAAACACGCAGACGTTAACTGCCACTGTGTTTAAGCTCTCCAAATGCGGCCAATTATGTCTGCTCCTAATTTTTATACTGATCGAAGGTAAAACTTTTATCTTAAAAGAGACAACTAATATTCACAAATTGGGAAACTTGCGAATTAGTTTGCCATTTGATGACCCAAAACTGGTGCACAGAAAATTTGCGCCTGCGTGTGTGTGTGTTAACTTGCGTGTGTTTACCTTCCCTAGCGGCGGTTTATTCGACGCGGCATAGCACATTATTTTTTCTGCAACTACTTGGTCTTGAAAGATGTGAAATATACTGTTGCCTAAACATGCAGATGAATAAAGCTAATTTCGGTTGTCGAAAATCTGCTAGTGGACAATAAACGCAGGTTACCAATGTGAAAACAATACTAAAGCTTTGCACATTAAGCACTATCCTTTAGTAGTGTGGAAAAGAAAAACGAAGCATGAAATGAAGTAAAAAGGCTAACTGCCAGCAAAATTAACAAAAAATAAAAATAAAATAAACAATTGGACGGGTTCTTAACTTTCGCCTTCAGAGTATACGCGAAGCGCCCATAACAGTGCCTTTAAATCCAGCGAATTATTTAAATGTTATTCTTGCTTAAATTACTTTGATTCTAACGTTATTATTACTCTAACGTCAGTACACATCAAAAACACAAGTCAGATGGCCATCCGCATCACAACGCTTTCACTTGGGACACCTTTAAGACACTTGGTACCAACTGCCCTTCGTTGCATGTACATTGCGTACTCCTGTTCCATGCAAGAAGACTGAGTTCGATACCGAATAGAGAAATATCGATTTCATTAAGTTACCTCTAACTTCTGAAATACTTTAATTAGAGAAAGCTGCTCGCCCATTTTTCTTTCAATTAGACCGTTCTCTAATTCGTTGCATAACTTTATTCTCAATCTGGCGCTTTTGAAATTTCCGCAGCAGGTCATGTGCTTATGATGTTTTGACCCTGTCTACCAATCTGGATTTTTCCACACGACTATTTCCGACACGTGGTGCCGACTACTACTACTACTACTACTACTATATACTACTAGTACTGCTACTACTACAACTACGCCGACGACGTTTCGGCCGAACGAGCTGTATACGCTTCGCGTAATATGGAACATAATGCCCTCTCTGCACTTCTTTCCTGACATTCTTCTTCAGCTAACAAGGAACGCAGGTAGAGCATAGATTAACTAAGCGTGTTGAGTCTTTCGTACAAGAAGAAAGGCTCAAGGGTTACGTTTTATTTGGCTAAATGTTGCCTAGCACAATTGCTACACTTGCTCGGCCTGTGGAGACAACCTCTGAGGAGTTAAATGCTAGTCTATGCAATGATATTGGGTCAAACTAAGTGCTACGATATAAGCGACTTTGCATTGAAATAAATTTCCCGATAAGGGACTGCCTCAAGTCTAATTTTTGTTTTCGTGATCATATCTTGCCGCAAGTTTTCCGGAAAAAGTTGGAGAGGGAAGTCTCCATGAAGCAGCCCAAACATCATCTGGCCTTCTACCGACGAAGAAAAAATGCTAAAGAAACAATTGTTCGCCGAACCTGGATGTCATATCTTCACATTTCAAGGCTCTACAATTATTTTATTGCATCAGTTATCCCTCCTTTTCTACAAAAAACCTCAATAGTAGACTAAAGGGCACATGTATCTAGAACAAAAAAAAAATGTTAGCCCAAGTTTGTGTTGTGAACTCAGTTTTTGTTACCAAGTATGTTTTGCTGTTTCAGACTCGGCAACTGAATACCGGAAGATTGGCCTAATCTCGTTATGTATATGAGACCCTATGTTGCGTTGTATTATACCGGTTTGCGCAACCTTACAGCTCTATGCATTCTCTGTTTAGACGTACTACGGTTTGTGAACCTCTGCCGAGCGAGTGCCACTTTCACACGCACGAACGTTTTGCCAGAGCTTAAACAAGGCCGGCGCGATGAGGTTGTTCAATGTTTCCAGGAGGGTGTTGCAATACTCAAATATTGCACCAGACGGAGCAAGCTACTGCCTGATTGTGGGGCTATAAATGAGAGATTAATGACCGCCATTACTTCGATTAACAGTAATGTCGCCGTATTTATAGTCTACCAGAGCTAGTGTCGCCATTCACAAAAGAAGAATATTAAAGGTAGTAACTGAGGTGCGACGGCGATTTCCCAGTGACGTCGGCTGCCGGTGCACGTTTAGTATGAGATACGTTAATCCTTGAAAAATGAACTCTTAGCTTACGACAATTTATCGCCTTTGTGTTGCGCTCTAAATTTATGTGGTTGCCATGCAGCCTAGGCGACTGCCCTTCAGTATTCAGGAACCAATATTTGTGTCGTTTCTTACGTTTCCTGCCTTTTTAGTATGCCCTTGAGCTACAAGTGCTTCTAATATTTATTCAGCGTCAAGGCTAGCTACTAGATGCGTAGCACAGCGGTGCACTGTCCTGCTATAAGGAAATAAAATGTTCTGCCACGTGTGGTACACACATTCTATAAATGCACGTTTCTATGTTAATAAAATAGAACAGCAAAACTAATTGAATGCATCCAGACGACCCGATTCGCGGCCACTAACGTCGGGGGCTGGCTTCCCGGAAAGATATTGTTCGAACTGCATGGTATCGCCAGGAATGATAATCAGGCAACACGCATATGCAAAGCTTAACGAGATAGGAGGATCGATGTTCTTTAACACGAAATGTTTGGGATGACTCCAGACTATTACGTGGGAGGGAAATCGGCACAACTTGGATGTCAAAATGACAGGTCCAGAGCGAGAGGTCAAGCGCGCTGTCCACTCACTGAAGAATGCCCTCGGAACGGCATGCCATTCGGGATGTCAGTGGCAGCGGTTCTGTGCCCAAGTATACAATGCCTGTGGTCATGCTTTGTTCGATTTTTTCGCCTGTCGCTGAATGCAACAGTCTGGGTCAGGTCCAAATTTTTGTGTGGTTATTTCCGCTGGAAGTATTTTTGACTATAGGCACGGCTTTTTCTGTGCTGCCTTTTGGAGGTTCATGTGGTCTTTTCCTAGTGATAAAGAATACTGAGGCACTCAGTCATAAGCACTGCAAATTACAAGTCGAAGTTAATTGATTCAACTTAGTTTACGGCTACTATATCGTCATAACATGGAAAACTTACCTCAGCGGCGTTTCTGCTTTTTGCACAGACTTTGTTTCAAACATCAGTAAAATCCTTTTCTGAAAAGCTGCTTGTGGCTCTGTTCAGCAGTAGAAAAGCAGCAATCTTAAGTAAAACCGACAGTTTCGATCAGGAGGCTACTGGCCCTACTATTTTCTTCATTTTTTTTCAAATATATTAGGGCTGCTTGCAGCAACCAGGGAACTTATAATGCTGTATAGGCGTGAACAAGAATTTACCAATGCCTCCTTAAGTCTAAGAAACGAAGTAAGTCGTATATTCCCACTTACTGAGCTAGAAAAAATTACAAGGATTCAACGCTGCTGAACCAAATATTGAGCGAAAGCACTAGCTGCGGCTGACAGAGCGTTCTTCTTCTTCTCTTTTTCTTCTACTCTTTTTCTTCTTCCTCAGCCCACATATAAAGCCTCGCTTTAACCAACCGATATGAACATGCCTTAGTGGCCTATAGGGGTAACGTGAATGCCAGGGTCCTGGAAGGCTGATTCTGACATAACCGTCCCATATGAAACGAGAGACCCAAGTTGGCAGCTCCTGCCAGCTTGAGGTCGCCTACGGGGGTCGTCTAAAGGTCAAAGGTCAAACATGGTTACCTCCGGGACCACGCTGACGGCTTGAAAGTGCGAGTAATATTTCTTTCGCAATAATAAAGCGCCTGTGGCCTGAAACCATTCGGCAAATATTGTGTATGTTAAACCTTCTAGTGCACAAATTGCTACATAATTCCTTGTGCTCTTCGAGTTCCTCATTATGAATGATATCAGCGCCTCACCGCTTTGCTATACGGAGAGAGAGAGTGAGAGAGAGAGAAGAGAAAGAGGCGCATGTTTCTTGACGGCACGTCAAAAGGGGCTCGCTTAGAGCCCTAAATTAGTGTATTAAGAACAGGATTGAAAATGAGGTGGCTTGTGGTGAAATGCTTATAAGCATAGAGTCGTCTTTGAGTGGCATTTTGACAAATGTCGCATGCATAAGCGTCGCCCCCTAGCTTGCACTCAGTGATATGTTTAGGACAGATGCACGCTTAATGACATTCGCCTCATTTTCTGTTTCGTCTCATTTGCCTCAAATATCTCTTCGTAGAAGCTCTCGAAATTGTGAGGTCATCTTAAAGCACCTCTTTGTTTTAATAAAATGACAAACCTGGAGTTAGCTTCTATTGTGCTTCGAAAGGAAAGTACCCTAGACTACTGTGACTTCGTCTGGCCGATATGCAGCTCACTGCCAAGATTGATCGCTTTGGACCGTGTCCATTGATAGGCACTACACTGACTGTATTACGAAGTCATCTGCATAAAATGTAGTACGTATTGACACAAATATTCCTTTCAAGGAGCCAGCTATTGCAGGTAGAAAGTGACAGATGGCGGATTTCTTTATCCAGCTAGTTATATGTGTTCCAAATTCTTAAAAATGCTGCCATTTGCAGAAACCATCACTCAGCCTATTTGGCTTTTGCAGGTTCTATTCATAAACGTACATGTACAACATCACACGCAGCAAAAGAATGCATTCTTCTAGCTGTGACCTTTTCTGTGTTCTCGTCAATATGAATGAAAATAATGATGCTGTATAGTTGCTGTCACTGTGCGTCAAGTTAGCCGTGGTTGAGTCATCCATTCTGCATATAAAGCCAGTTTATATTTGTGTACTATCAATATTCTACTGCATACATTATGAGCACTTCAGAAAAATGACGTGTAAAAAGCGCCTCGAAGTACACAAATAAAGACAAACCTCTTATGGTCTTCACCTGCTCATTTTATAAAGAAACAAGCCCGGCACCATTAGCATAAACTGGCTGATTCGGTAACTTTTTATAGCGCCTTTAAGGCAAAGGTTCAGTTTTGAAAGAATCTACCGTGTCACGAAGACGTATATTCTACATTCACTCGTAAAGGTACACTCTGCTTGTCCACTGAATGATTTCCAGGAAGCATTCTTCCCTTTGTCGCTATGCTACTCGATATGCGAAAATGATTATTCAGGTCCTCTTTCACACCTTGCCAACTTGAGTAAAAAAGCCGCAATTTTATTTGTTTTTGCAGCTGTGCTCTAACAAAAAAAAAAAAAAAAAAACACGCTTATCGCTTTTCATGCTCAACAACAGGACTGTTATAGAAATTCGCTAAGCCTAGACACACTGACTCCTCTTTCTCTACCGGTTGGCCCAAGTATGTATTTTCCCCGCCGTGGTGGTGCAGTGATTAGAGCATTCGTTTGCTCTATCCAACGATGCGGGATAGAATCGCGCTGTCGGCGGCCGCTGTTCGATAAAGGCGAAAAAGCAAGGCACCCGTGGGCTTCGTGTGTCAGTGTTTGTTGAAACACCCCTCGTGGTCGAAATCTCCTGAGCCCTCCTCTGCGGCATCTCTCATATCGTGACTCGCTTGGGGACTTTAAACCCCATAATCTAAACATAAATATGTATTTTATAAAGTCAGCTGAAATGATTCGTCCACCTAACGTTTCAGCCCTGCATCCTATAACCCTAAGCTTACAGAGGGCACCTAATCTTTCTTGACGTCCAGGTGACAACCCGCTGTGGCGACTAGCAGTGAAAACACAAAGTAGGAAAAAGAAAGACGGTTGCAAAACGAAGTCGTTTTATGCGCTCAAGGTGTGACTTAATTTGGTGACAACAGCCTTTCCTAATAAGGATGAACGACGCAGCAAAGTTAATTCGTCCATTAAAGACCTGTAGGAGCTGCGCGTTAGAGACTGTTTCAACATGACCTATACGCTCGCAAACAACTGATTCCTTGATCTTCTTACTGCTGAAAAGAGAGCACATTATTCTCAACCATCCACAGAGTAACACTCAAAATTTGACACTTTCTCACTATGCTTGTGTGTGCCCGAATTCAGTAGGAAATCAAACGCCCGTTCGCACGTTTCATTCGCCTCCTTAGATTCGGCGCTCTCCCTCTCCGAACCAAGCAACCGGCAGTTGCGTATTGAGCGTGCGTGTTGGATTGTGTCAGTCATCAGGGCCCTTTATTCAGGACTCTGAACATCAGGGACATTACAACAAATCTGAAATAAATGTTTTTACCAAAACCGGCATTACATTTTATCGATTAATTTTGGCATAGCAGGCGTTACCACTAACAAGGTAGAAAAACGCGAAAATTAATTTTTTTTTTTCATTAAAGAAAAACGTCATTATGGTTTTATGCTACAGCTTACCTCATGCGCTGATTTTGATGTGGACGAGGAATCGATATTTCTTTCTTTTTGTGCTTGTTAAACTGGGACGCCTTGGTTTCAGGCCTTGGCGTCATGAATCTTTTCTGACCCACATATGCCCTTTATTATGTGGTCTAGGTCTTATGGTTTACTGCTGGCCAGAAAAAGCTGTGTTTAGTCGCAACCATATACTAGTGGAATTCGGATCCACACCATTGCTTGGAATGAGTTTCTTGGGGCTGGGATCCTTTGCGAAGTCTACATAAGCTCTCCTTGTGGCACTCCGTACTGCCTCCCTACATCTCGCTATACCTCTCAACTTCAGACACTGCCGTTTCCCTAACTACAACAGGGGCACTCCGCACTGCCTCCTTAAGGCACTGCGGTTTCCCTACCTACAACCATCTCCTTCTACCTTAATTTCCTTCCGCTTCTTTCACCTATTCTCCTTTACCTCTTCTCCCCAGAACCAGCGGAGGGGTACTACTTTGCCTGCACAGTACCTCTTTTCTGACGAATCTTCGCACTCCCTCGTACTGCAGCCACATATTGCGTTAATGGGTGTTAGAATGGCCACCGCATTAAAGACTCCGAAATTTGTTTAAAAGGTGCAGAGGTAGAGCCAGCCGCCCTCTAAATATGTCATCCACTTCCTATCTTTAACTCCCTTCATTGCCTGCCCACCCATCCACCGCTTTTCTCGGCCCAACTCCGCCACTTCCGTGCTACACAAGAAGTGTGGGGAGTCCCTAAGTCCTTATATTAAACTAAAACATTCGTTAGTGTGAAAGCGTCAGATTAATCTCAGAGGGTAAACCCTACTGCTTTTGGGGAATAGTCGCATCAGATATGTGATCGTCTTTTTATTTTCTTACTACTCCGCGCTATAGTGTGACCACACCGTGGTGTCCCTTAAATTTTAGCGATCGCGCATGCTCTCTGAAAATAACCCCTGAGTGCCGCACTGTGTGCATGCGATCGGGCACGCGTTCCTTCGGTCTTGGCACGCATCTAACTGCCTCCTGAGAGCACTACTTACGCAACGAGAGCGCCCCGTCCACCCTTTTGCCGTATCGCTAGGGAACACTTAAGAGCCCGGTATTCGTGACAGCCCCGGGATTGCGCCACCACTTGTTGCAAGTGCCTTGTCTCTCTGGGATTGCGAGTTGGTGATGCTGAAATAGTACGGGAGACCAAGTGCGGTGTCTGGGAGTTTACCGTGTGCTGGGAGCAGCTCCTGTTTCGTATGGCATCTGCTTCAGAGCGTGCCGTGACGTAAAGGAGCCTGCAGTGTTAGCGTGCTGGTGGCCTTCAAACTGCTCCCTTGTTTTGCCTATGTCGAAACAGTACCAGGTCACTAGATTACTTCAGTGGATACACAGTACTGGCGAACACAGCGAGATACTTATATATCTGATGTAGATGTCCTTAGAATAGTACATGGTGATCATGTTACCTGTTCGCACATCAGGTACTCTCGAATTTTCAAAATATCCCCGTGGGTCTTTCCCGCTTGCAACATAGAGTTTAAAAATGCGCGGTTTATCGATATTCAGTGCACATCATTCAAAATGTCTTTAATTTTCTCGCATCTTTGCTTTATTTTATTACCCCGGCTTTCTATTTAAGGGAAAAATATTCAGAACATTGTATATATCAAACTCAATAATCCATTTTTGTCTTGAATTTGACTCATGCTTCTACCTAGCTGAAAAAAATGATTATTAGCTGCTCTGCTTGCTCTAAGAGCGATGGATCTATGCTCAGCAGGGATTGCAAAATAGCAAATTATTCATTCGCTCTCAGAAAGACTCATCGCTAGGAGAAAGAGTGAAAGTGAACTCCTCAAGAAGCTTGGAACTTCCCGAGAGAAATCATCGCGCACCATTAGCCCTTTTTTGTATGGGTTATCCACACTATACTGGTTGACCTTAGCTCGCAAGCGAATAAAACCACCGTGATGCATCGAATTCGACTTCAGCGGGCAGTCCAGCGGGGCGTTAACATTTGGACCTGATTACGTAACCTTCGCACTGACCATTTCTGCTTCAGGGCGGAGAGATGGCTCAGAATGTACGGATATCTTCGAAGACGTAAGGCACTGAGCTGCGCGTGTAATGTAGCGCGCATGATATAACGTTCCCACGAGAGCATCACTGTGAGGCCATACACGGGTTGGCTCTTTCCAAGTTTCTGAGGCCAGCACTAATGACGTTTGAAGGCCGACCTGCGCATGTACTCTGGGAGTGGTCTAGGGAGTTCTGAGTGTGTGGCTAGATTTTGCGCGATGTTCTGCTGTATTGTCTGATCGTGTGAGAGTGCGAGGAGGAACAGTGTTCTATAGCAGCTCTCTACTTACACTCTGCTGTTCAGAAGTAGGGAAAACTTTATTGTGTTCGTATTCAGTACAAAGAAACATATGCATGAAGTAACAAGTAAATAAATAAACATAATAGTCACAATTTGATCATCAGAAAATAAACGTGATCAAAACAAAGGAAAGAAAAAAGCCTCTGAGAAAGAAGATATAAAAACACGACGGATAGCAGAGAAATTCCTGCTGTAGCAATAACATTTCAAATATGCCTGCTGTGATTAGTCGAGCATTTGTGAAATTTCTTTCTTTTATCAGGTGAAGCACACCGCTCGTCAGAGTGCCTTCTTGCCTGTAGCTAAGAATCCACGCCAGAACGTCAGTATTAACAAGCAGTACCAGTGGAACGAAACTAAAATCTTATGTGTCAAAGAGACAGGCATGGGAAATATGTTTGCTGTGAAGATAAAGCCGGTTCAGCTGTGAATCATCTCAGCTCCTAATAATTTCCGTATCAGGGCATTTCACATCTAGCTCATGAAAATTTATCAATTGAAATCCCTCTCTCAATAATTCTCCAGGCTATCATTTCTTTACAGTGACATTGAACAATTCTGTCAGTGCATTCCGCGGCCTTCACGCCAGGCATTTCGTTGTCGCTCATGACGCCCACACTTACTCCCATCCACCACCACGCTCTCAACGGCAGCAACAGGCTTCCCCTTGCAGTGCTATGGGCAAAACACGTAATACTGTGCCGCCATGAATATCGTCATTCCGGGTAGCAATAGGCTGATGGTTTAAGAGAAAGCGTCGAAAACCGGCGCGGAAGCTTCGGCAGGAAAACCCCAATGCAACCTTCGCATGCTCTGCCACAAGTACCTGTGGTACTCTACCTTACAGATTGCATAGCAGTTGTCGCTAGCAAGAATCTAGCGCCCCCTCCCCCCCCCCGCCCTTTTTTTTTCTTTAGTGCTTGACTTTTGCAGAACAACACAAACACACACAAGACATTCATATAATAAGCCTGCCAGGGGCTGGCTTCGTCGTTCTAAAATTCCTTTAGATCCATGAAAAATTCTACCTTTGGCAACCACTCAGGATTATCATCGACAAACTTCACCATCTCGATAAACCAACGGACAGCCTCGCGGAAAACAATTCGTTCAGGACGCGCATCCGGATCACAGTGATATCCTGCCATGCGTAAACGCCATATACTGTGGAGGCCCATTATCATGATTGAATCATATGGAACGAGGAAGAATCTAGCGTCCCCAGACTGAGACTCAGGCCCGCGCCCCTCTCGTGCACATACAACCGCACACGCAGACACGCAGACACGCGCACGCGACTTCAGAAAGTTACCAACAACAATTCTCATTGTTGAGACACGAATCTGTCTTAAGAGAGTAATTTTACTTTCATACTTGTCACGCATGCTGCTTTTACAGTCACTTAGCTAAAAAATTAGCGGAGGGCAATGAGCGCATGCCTATGCCTGCAGTTCTTCAGGTTATTACGCTACTGAGTTGATCAACTGTAGCAGGATGCTGAGCTGGGCGAGTGGGTAGTCACTCATCTTTGGGTAGAAAAACAGCTCAAAAACGCAAGGAACAGAGCAAGAAAGAGGACTGAATAGATCAACTTCATTTCAATGTTTCTTCAATATATTACTGACGAGGATGCTTAGCTAAGAAATGACTGAAGTAATTCTTTATTAAATACGTAATTTTATAGCAGCGTTACATCTCTAGCCGATTAAACTTGCATCATCACTGCTAAGAATACATCACACAAAGCAGGGAGAGAAATTAGGTACGAACACCATTTCTATTCGCTTCACAAATTATGAATTTATTCCTCTATTTACAAGCTGTGAGGCGCCGATTTCATTCATTATAAATAAAACGAGAAGGAAGGCAGCCTCCTTGCCCTGGTGAGGCTGCTAAAGTGGATGGAGCAGCTATGGCTATGCGTCTGACACGAAGACCAGGGCTGTAAAATCCAAAGGGCTAGAAACCGTTAAGAAAAGACCGGGAAGTATAGAGTGCCCGTTAAAAGTAAAATAGCTTCCGAGAAATCAATGCAAACGCTCAGGAGATGCTAACGACTCTTTTGCCCAAGCAAGCCTTGGAAAATAAACGTACACTAGGAAAAAGATATGGGCTCGACCACGAAACCGTAAGCTAATATGCTAATTACTAAATGTGTGCGACGTAATATGCGCACTCAGAGGACACAAATAGCGGGGTAACTCTTGAAATGTTGCCATTAGCCGCAGGGGCTACGGTATTAAGCAATAAAGCGCACTTACCTGAGAATAAAAACTGCTTAACCAAAGTCAGAGGAGGTCAATTGTTGGCGGGAGCAAAAAGAAAAAAAAATATGCAGTGCTCAAACCCTTTCGCATAGAAAAAAAAAAGACTTGGCGAGATAGCGTAATTACGATGTCCACCTAAACCTTTCATGCCACTCTGAACACCAGATATTTTGCCCATCAGCGAGACAGCGACGACGGAACACAATAGCGTCGCAAGATGATAAAGAGAATGTCCCGCTCATTATGTGGAGCAGAAGATAATGACTCTTATTAGAAGACAGTGTGCAGCATTTCAGAAAGAAATTTTTATTGAACGAAGGTACAAATAACAAAGAATTGGAAGGGCGTATTTTTTTTTTCACGTCGATGGGAAACGTTCGCTCTACGCATCGCCTTACTCAAAACAAATGGCACGCAGAACTTGGGCACAAAAAAAAAAGGAAGTTGTACATAGTTCGTGCCTGCACCAATAAAGCTGTTCTCAGTGAAACGTTATTTCAAACTGTAAAAGTAAGAAAAAGAGACATCAAAAAAATATCCCTGAAAACATTCATACCTGAAAAGAAACAACTTCACTAATCGGAGGAGGGCATAATTATGATATATAAGACGAAGGCGGAGATATTTGTTTAAAATATTGCGTAATTTTAACCAAGGTGTTATTATTTGGCACCGATATTTAAGGTTATGTATAGGCCGAGTCTTTATAGGTTTCAACGAAATTGGTTTCACATTTACCTTGGTCCCTACAGGCACCTATTTAATTTATTTCTTGGCGGAATAATGCGCTCATCCGCATGCGCTCATCCTCGTAGATGTGGCCTTTTTGCTGTGAACTGCTTTTTTACACTATATTGAACCTTACATCCAAGTTTTTGTTTTTCTGTGTTTTCTTATCATAACTCCCGTTAAAGCATCAACAAGTCTCCATTCATCTTTTGTTCGAAGTTCTACTCATCGTTTTTAGCCATCGAATCAGTCTCTTTTGCGGAGACAGCGACATGCCTTTCATTTCCCGCCGACAACCTGCGTCCCAAAAAAAGGCATTATTCATCTTTGTCTGGCCAGACCCGTCTTTCCTGTTCGGCTCACATTCTTTTTCAGCCTACTACTGTTTCGGGGTTTGACATGTGGCTCACATCGTACTCCGCGGCACCGGGACATTCCTTTCTGGGGAGACTTCATCCATCTTTCCGAACGAGAAGTCATTTCCAGAGGGAATGTAAATGCTGCAGGCCCAGACGTAACTGTTCATTCGCCTGTTTCTTTCGGGCAGGTTACCATGTAACAAATAAGAAACCTAGTAGAATTCTACTGGTTTCTTATTTTCTTTTTTGTTACATCACCAGGTTATCTTTTGCAAGCGTCTCTACGCATAATAAAAAGGCGTTAGATTCACATTCGAAGTGAATTTTCGTGTCCTTTTGCCTGTTATTCCATATTTATCATTTGGCTGGAATGGCAAGGAGAAAGGAAACCTGCGCCAAACCAGCAGCAGCGGGATGCCAAGTGTAATCTTGACATCTCACTTCTTTTTGCCCATGGACATTGATGACTAAGGATTCTGGAGATGGAGAAACATGCAGCAGCAGCATCAGCAGTCATCCACCATTCACGAATTCACGGAAGGTTTTTCAGGAGAAAAAGGCACAGTAGGAACTGGCAATGAAAAAAAAAAAAGCGTTGTGACACAAAGCATTAGAAAGCCTTAACATGTAATTTTGTCAAGTCCTTCATCGGTTGTATGCTCGGCAGTGTGGTTCTTCTGATTTGTTCATTTACTTTATTTCATCTCCATCTTCATTTCGCATTTCTTTTCAACATATTTATATTTACAATCGTCATTGCGAGAGTTCCGGTGGTACTGAGAGAAATGGCATTTTGCTCCCTGGTCATCGCGAGGCAAACGCGCAAGTTACTTTTCTGTGCCGGATCAAACAAAATTGTTGGTATAGAAGTTAATAAAGCACTTAGAGTCACGGCAGATTGCTCAAGCCCCTTGCGCCTGCACCTTGTCCGGACCACTCCTCCATTCTCACATTCTTCGATATACCGTACGCTTCGATATATGGGGTGATTTTCATTTTTGTAGGAAGAGGTTTCTACTCTTAAAAAATTCCAGGGGTGCACTTATGTCTGCTTAGGTGTAGTAATGCAAAACCATTGCAAGATCTTTCACACCTGGTGGATTCGCCCGACTCTAGGCTAACGGATCATCACTCGTTCCTCAAATTCATTCCATCGGCTAACCACTTCTCATTTATTTACCAACCCCCACTTTTTTTCTTAACTCTCTTTATGCTTCGAGCCAATAAACAACGTTTTAAAAAAAGAACTCGGCTGCACTCAACGAGATGGCTTATGTGTGTAGCTTATTCAATAAGGCTTCGCGAGTTGGAAAGCATTTGAAATATTTGCTAGCGCTTCTTAACACAAAAGGGACATTAAAACGAACATATATGAACAATACAGACGCTAGTCTTCAACTATCATTTATTGAAACATGTCATAAATAAGCTCTCAAATTGATCATCACGCATGCGCAGGGGGGGGGGGGGGGTTAGGGGGGCCACGATTAAGGTACAATAACCCTTTTTCAGATAAATACAGAGATTGGAAGTAATGATGCAGTTTCCGCCTTCTTGTTTATATACAGGGCTTCGAATATTTCTCTTTCTGATTGCGTCTTTGTTGCCAGTACGCGCGTTCTCTAAAGAATCAGTGTGCACGGTAAGGGATTTGGGTCGCCAGGGTATCTTTAATAAGGCACCGCGTACGGCGATCAGCGAAATTCCCTCCAGCTGATATAGATCCGGCAGCCACATGATGCTCTTTCAGCCTTTCATTTAGTGCTTTTTAGCACAAATCGGCTGCCTTGTCGCATCGTTCACAAAAGGGCACAGGCGCACATGGTTCTTTGGGAAGTCAATACAAGATCGATGCCATACCTTTTTTGCCAAATTTTTAAACGGTGCGACATGCTGTACACATAGGGCATAGCCACAAGTCGAGGTCACCGGTGGGGATCTTCACGGTTTCGTCGTCGCACAGTTCTTGTTTCTTTCTGTGCTTTTCAGCCACAGATGTAATGGCTTCTTCAGGAAACCCAGGGTTCTCAAGGCGAAGCTTTTGCAACGCCACACTTTCAGGAATGCAGTGCTGACAAGACTTATTGAAGGCAGGGCGGATGGCATTCATGGTGATACCTCTCTTTACCAGCTTAGAATGCGCCGACTGGTAGTTGAGCATGTTTTGTTTTGCCCTCGGCTGATACAACCGGAAAGCACATGCCCTTTCATCTTTTATGCATATGTCAAAGACCTGCAACCTATCATCACTTGGTATTTCTGTTGAAAGGTTAAATCCTGGCTACTGAAGTCAAACACATCAAGCACATTTCCCACAATATCTTCCCTATTGTCAACCTTTTCAAGATTCGTTACCACAAAGTAGTCGTCAATATATCTAAAAATGCCTTTTACTTTTACAGTGTTCGTCCGCGCACCAATACGGTGGACGCAATAACCTAAAAAGACCTCACTAATTGCTGGGCGATGCAACAGCCTATGTATAGACATGCCGTCTTTCTAAACATATTCTGTACCTTCATTCTTCACACACAGTCGATGAAAGATAAAACAAAACCAGGTGTAAAAAGCTAACGATTGACATGCCAATATCATTCTGAAAAGCAATTTGAGGTGCCACTTTTAATGCAGTCTCACGGTTTCAAATTACACATATTTATCAGCACACCAACCGGTCAAATAGGCCGGGTGGCTAAAGCTTTGAAATTGCTTCCAGCCACTGATGTACACTCAAAATGGTGACAGCAGCAGCTACCGACAATTGGGATTGAGGGTGTGCACAACAATACACAGTGTTAGGCCACATAATTGTGCCAAATCTCTGAAAGCTATGTAATAATGTGTCGCTATATTACAGAAAATGCCGGCACCATTATCTCTAGGCAAGCCTCACCAGTCGGAAACAACAACTCAACTTCCACTTTGCAAATATTAAACTTCCAGTGGACATAATTATAGTAATGCGAACAAATCCGTCGTAACCAATATTGTTTCAGGGTTTTTTCAAGACAGAATTGTTTTCTGTTGAAGTTCTGGCAAATATCTGCCGAGAAGGCACGTGGACGTAACTTTTCAGTGCTCCACTTGTTCTCGGAAACGCAATGCTTCGATAATTTCAAAGGCTCGTATCCTCCCCAGAAAAAGCATTACATGTGATGTCGATGTCCTCCGCATGTTATGCTTCAGAGACGGAACGTTCTTAAAGAAAAAGAAATTTCTGAAAAGTTATGGCTTTGAAATGGAAAGCCTGTCTGTTGCGTTGAAATCCTATCATAGGCAACCATCTGCAAACCATGGCCGGTGGTATTAAATTCCTTTCAGCACTCTGCCGAAATGTGTTGCGTGTACGCAATGTTCTACCTCTGTTGCAAATGTCACAGCAGCGTTGGAGGCCGCATTCGGAGATTGTAATCGCTGAGCCATGAAGTTCAGAAATGAAAGAAACAGGAATGTGGATATTGCGCTGTGCAGGAAACATTTGGAAGGTTTCCTCACTGAAGGACATAAAGGATACCATAAGCTCCGTGGAATTTCAGGCGATTTCACGTCTATGTTTTTTCTCCTACCTAAGGCGCAAAAGAAATGCGAAACATTGCGGGAAAAAAAAAAAAAAAAAAACGAAGTACGACGAGCGACAGAAGTCAAACTGAGTAGGTGCGGATGTAATCGGTGATTAATAAGGTTTGATATGTACTGTAGTAAAATGTGAGTTCGAGATAGCGTTAAACAAAACCAGCAAAATGGATATCCCTATTTACTCTTTCTTATTTCTTGGTTTGTCGCATTGGCTCTATAGCTCCCAGGCCTTTTCCATTAAGGTCGCCGAGCACGACGGGCTGCAGTCGCTTCGTCTTCGCAGTCGACAGAGGAGGTAGAAGGAACGGGAGCTCACATTTCGATCTTCTTTAGAAGGTTTCGGAAATATAATGGGAACTTACATGGGGAGACGCAAGAGGCCATGCTGTGAGCGTCGACCACGCAGTCAGGTTGTTTTTCGGAAGAGCAGTCAGAGCTGCAGCGCGCGCGTATCCTACGTTCTTACTTCATGTGTTATGTAAGGCTATCGAGTACGGGAGCTTCGCGCGGTCACCTAAATGGCTCTTCCGCCAGAGGTTTTCCGCTGTAAGTGTCACGCGCGCCATTATTACCACGCGTGCCAAAGCTTAGCGTGCCCTACGGTGGTCGACGTATGCTTCGAATAACCGATTTGTGCTTTGCATAACCAAGCTGCATTTAATTGCTGATTTGTTTCAACTCATTTTTTGCGTGGTGTATTTATTTATTTACTAATACCGCGGAGTAGCTTGATTCTAAGGAGAGGTGATTACAAAAATGATACAACAAATTACGAAACTATACAAATTTTTCAAGTGGTTTAACCGTTCACAGAAATATAAATTGACCTTCCACATTTAGCCCTTACAAGAGCGAAACACAGAAACTACGTAACAACAAAGGTTCTGTATAAAGTATAAGCCGACCCGCTACCGAGGCGTTCTGCCATTTCCATATCTTCCTTTTTTTTGGCTCGTAATTAGTAAATTCTGGATACCTTCCGAGCTACAGGTCTGTAGGTAACTACACATTTTTGCAGACCGGCAGGACGGGATAACTCGTGCTAGAACAACTGGTGACCTTGTATACGCTATGTCTGATAACATAAAAAGTACCGAAATCATAAAGATCGATATTATCTTAATTCATAAGAAAGGGGACTCTAAGGGCTTGAAAAATTGCTGAACAATCAAGATATTTACTAAGGTAATCACTAATAGGATCAGGACGACCTTAGACTTTAATCAGTACGCAGTATTTTGGAAAGGGTACTCTACCATAAACCATCTCCACCCTATTAACCAGATGTTAGAAAAGTGCTCGGAATATAACCAGCCCTTATACATAGCATTCATTGACTACGAGAAAGCGTGTGACTCGGTCTGGGTGTAGGTGAGTACATATGTGGAAGTACTGGAGGATATCTATAGGGGCTACACAGCAACTATAGTTCAGCATAAAGAAAGAGATAAAATTCCAATTAAGAAAGGTGTTAGGCAAGGATACACCATCTCCCCAGTGCTATTTACGACTTGCTTGGAGAGTGTATTCAAAGGCATGGAATGGGAGCAGTTAGGTATCAGGGTCGATGGAGAATATCTCATTAATCTGCGAATCGCTGATGACATTGCCTTATTTAGTAACTCAGGGGACCAATTGATTGCAACTAATGATTAATGATAAAGACAGGAAAAGCAGGAAAATACACTGCAAAAAAATCGCACCCTTAAAGGTGCACTTCGTGTCTATAACACACACCCTCCAAAACAGGGTGCACAGAGGTACTGATACACTCTTTCTATGAGCGCAGCGCTGCTTGCTGTACCGAATAAAAGGGCACATCAGTACCTCAAGGCACCCTTTTCTCGAAGGTGTGATTTATAAACAGGCAAAGGTGCGATGAATTTTGCAAACCAATATGCAGAAGACTAAAGATAATATTTAACAGCCTGGGAAAGGAACAGCAGTTTAAAATAGATAGCGCTGCGCTGGAAGTGGTAGGCAAATATTTCTACTTATGACAGGTAGTAACCGCAGATCCGGACCTCGAAAGGAAAATAACTAGTAGAGTAAGATTGGGATGGAGCGCATTTGGAAGGTACTCACACATTATGGCTAGCCGCCTACCGGTATCACTCAAAAGGAAAGTGCATTACAGTTGCATCCTACCGGTACTCACCTGGGAGGCTGTAACATGAAGGTAAACGAAACGGGTACTACTTAAGTTAAAGAGAAGGCAGAGGGCTATGGAACAGAAAGTTATAGGTGTAACATCAAGAGATGGGAAGAACGCAGAGTGGGCCAGAGAAATAACTCAGCTTACTGATATTATAGTCGAAATTAAGACGACGGAATGGGCTTGAGCAGGACACTAAAGTCGAAGACAGGATAAACAATGGTCTTTAAGAGTAACCAATCGGATTGCAATGGAAGAAAAGCGTAGCAGGGGGTGATAAAAGATTAGTTGAGTGGATGAAGTTAGGAAGTTCGCTGGGAAAGGCCTTCGTCCTGCTATGGGTATAGTCCGGCTGATGAAGATGATGATAATGATGATGGTGACCTTCCTAAAAGTTTTAAAGCAATAACCACAGAATAGCTGAAAGCCTAACTTATCCATGTACTCTTTATACGCACTAAAGTGACAGAAATGCCTTGAAACTCTCGCACTTAATGGTTTAGTAGTTCCTTCGGGACTTCTGAATGGTGGCCAAACTTTGCAATTAGTTCGCTTGCAGAAAAATAGTGGTGAAAAATGTTTGAGTAACGCCAGGCTAGTTATATGTGTCGTCCGCAACCCTTCAAAAATATTTTTTCAACGTTGTGCTCTACTCCTCTAGATATGAAAAGAATGTGTAGCCGCAGCAATTAAATGTGCCTCGCAAGGGTGCCCTATCTAGCTCTTATGTAGTTCACCCTAAATAACTTCAAGAATAAAATAGATTATGCTTTAATTCACCTTGCCTTATATAGGAGACAAGAATTGCTTTTTGGGGGAGGCATCGATCGGGTAATCTAGCTGTGCGAGGAAAATCGAGCACGAGACACATGTTCAATGAGGGAACATGCGGGGCATTAATCAATGAATTCGACGCTAAGCAGACTGGAGCGCTAAGAGCAATTTAACGTAGTCGCGCCTGGAGAAGGAAAGGTACGTATTAGAGCGATCAATCTTCGTTCACGAAATAGAAGGGTAGTTTTCCATCGCTTTTTCTCATGGTTCCCACCCACGCTTTTTAGCGCAAGAATGTTTAATTTTAGTGAGATAAAGTTCATTCTGAGATTGTTGCGACACACACTGGTGCCAAGTTTTTGAACAATGTTTGCTAATTTCTGCGTAACCTATATCTAAGATAGAAATGAGTCACAGTTTTGCTTTTATTTGCGGCGTCAAAAAAATGAATGAATCTCGTTCGTAGACTTCCGCTAGATTTTGTACGCCATGTATCATTTCGCATGTTCTTCACGTTCGCACTCTGCCTAATCAAATGGTTTATGGTTTTGCTTTAGAGGGTTCATTTTCCGAAAACAACTCCGGCTATGAGAGGTGCTATAGTTGAAGGCTCCGGAAATATCAGCCAACTGGGGATGTTTAATTTACGCTGACGTCGCACCGCACATGGGCTGTACTACCACGGCGGGGTGCTAACATAATGAGAAAGAACCCCAGGTAGCCGAAATTTTAGGAGCACTCCGCTACGACATATCCGACAGCCTGAGTCGCTTTGGGACGTCATAACAATAAATCAAATAAAATCAAATATTTTATATTGCGTAGAAAGTAAAGCTTTTGTTCTTTGTTATTCAACATAGAAATATTCAGGTCGAGTATCGTCTGCGAATTCGAGACTAGTGAAGAATTCAAGATTTTCAACAATTCGCAGTGAGCGAAGACGAGCAATCTCAGAACTCGTATCCTAATTGAAACTTTAACAAAAAGTAAATTGGATTGGGCTGGTGATAGTTCTCAGTGTATCAGATGGCCACCATTTACGTCGGTCGGTATTTGCCTTACAGTTCGTTTTAGATATGAACTTCCATTTAACCGCTGGCGACTTAACAAAAATTGAAACGCGACAGTTAAGGTACATGCTGAAGGTTGCCTCTATGAAAATGCTTGTTTATACTGCAAGACAACATATTTCAACTTAATCTAACCTTTGAAAGTTTCTACTCCTTTTCTTGAGCTGATTGCCGCCCTCGTGATACCATTATTCGTTGCTGGGCCTAAAATGTTCGCATTTTATTAATGTATATTTTTTATTAATGTGTATTTTAGTTATACAAGGTACTAAATCAACAGTCTCGTGGCGCCACCGCAAATCATTAATCGAGACTAAATATATATTGTCACGGGGTAGTGTTGTTTACTACAATATTGAAATGGGATTACTTAACGCTGTTTTGAAGCTACCTTTCTTTATACAGGCCGTATCCTGTTAAATCCTTTAAAACCAGCTAGTTAAGACGCGCACTGAAAAACGGGATCTGGTGCTCCGCAGAAAGTAAGGAACGACGCACAGAAAAGGAAACCTTAATCAAGGCTCTGGAGAAGGAGTTAGAAAAGCAAGAAATCACGCGTATTCTCCTCATGCATTCAGAACAAATGTGACAAGTGTAGAAACGTAAAGCGGCATTTTTTTTTTTTTTTCAATTCGACATTATTGGAAACTTGAAAAATTCGATATATTTTCTTTGAGACCATACCTCACAGCCTAAGGCCATTTGCAACCTTAAACCCCATAAAATGAACCTTTTTCTAAGAACGTATTCATTCAATTTAAATAAAAAGATCTCAGGATTATATTTACAAGCCTTAGAAGTAATCTTGACCTAAATCTTCTAGAAAAATAGTTGGTTAGATAAAGCTATTTGAGATTAGCAAGGATAATACAGTGTTTTGATCACTATGATGCAAGTAACAACCCACTATATTTCTCGTACATTTCGAAGCCAACGATGCGTGTGTACTTTGTCGAGCATATTCTTTTCGGTACTGAATTGCTTGTGGTCAACATTTTAGTCTGGCCTAGATTTTCACACCTAAATACAAAAATAGTAAGGCTGCACAAAAACATTAGATTAATTTATTGCCATCTGCTTTACTAATCAATACACAAAATTTCCCACTAAGGTATGCCGTAATTATTGAGAAATAAAGCTGAAACCAATCTGACTAATTCACCCTACAATACGCCCTTAACGCGAGATTCAGCTGGGACTGTGTGCAATATAACATGTGTGCCTAGAAAAGAGGTCAATTGTTTCTTTGCTAAGCTGTAGCCTACAATAAAAAAAATTATAGCCACATAAATAAGGCAAGAACAAAATACGCCCGTCTTCATTAGCAAAAAGCTGGCAGCTGTATACGCGCAAGTCATTAAGTGTATTACGGTGGCTCCAAGCTTGCGATGGAGACAGGCGACCGATCAGTAAATAAGAGAGAACATATAACGCTCCAGGATATTAGATCGGGCTCTTCAGCCCACATGGCGTCACTAGCGAAAAGCTTAATTATTACCAGGGATGCCCGTTTTTCTGGCATCTCGCCTTTCTTGAAACCTCTTCCGTCCTTTGTGGTTTCATCATTTCTGCATACGGCTCTGCAGCGGAAATAAAAAGTGGCGCCAACACGCCAAAGTGTGGTATTCTGAAATCAAAATTACGACTAAGATAACCGCGTCCATCTACTTCCACGACAGAGCTCTATTGTTATTCTGCCGAGAAGGCGCGGTGAAGCTTGAATTATTGCGAAGCTGGGAAGCGTGACGTATTGCGCAAACTTTCCATGCGTCATATCTCTAAGATGCCCTTTAAGGGCCAGTCTCTCCTTGTAGCTTGTGTATGCTCGTCTTTTTTTAAATGGAAGTTTCCGGAATACTGCAAACCAGGAGCGTAGGTGCAAATAAGTTTCAGCTCCGGGAACTTAATGAACCACACACTAATTTTCCAGCGCTGCCTCACCCGATATGTGCAGATGCGCATGCAGTGCTGTCAAAGCTGTCAAAACTGTTAATTTTCTTTTTGTAGCTTGCGGCGTTCAGTCTACGCGTAATTATTGTAGCCAAACAAGTACCTCCACAAAAAGCCGTTTTTCTGAGATTGAAGGCAATTTTTATTTCATATTTCTAGCTTGCAATTTACCCCGTCAGTCTTCCGTACAAGATCCTTTCCATGCGCATAGCACACGTACTTATACTCATCTTCTTTTTCTCACTCTTTTGTTATTGCATGAGTTCTCTTTGGTGACGGGTCAATTTTTCCTGGACACAATACGCGGTCGACAATCTTTTAGTTTTTGCTTTTTGTGCAACCACGATTCCCTAATGGCCTGTCTTGTGAAACGCACGATTATTCCAGGTATCCTTTTTTTATTTTTTTTAATGAGCAGCCTGTGAACTGCCGTAATGTCATACTCGCCCAGATAGGAAACTTCCATCTGATCTGCAGCTTCGTTTAGCACCGTGTGAAACTTTTCACCTGCAACAAAAGACACTTCATGTATTTCCAAATTGAGCCTGTTTCGAAACTCTTGCTCCTTTACTTCGCGCCGAAGGTGAGCCTGGATTGATTGGTTCTCGCCTTTCTTTTTCTCCAGCTCTTGTACCTGATTTAGAAGAACTTTAGTTTCATTTTCTTGCACAAATATATTTTTCTTCTGAAAAATGGCAGAAATGTGGATGACAGATCCTTCCATAGCTTCCACCCGAGCTACAAGGGCAGGGAGGCTTTCTAGCTTTAAAAATATTGATACAAAGAGAACCTTCATATCCCTTTCCGTCTTGTTTTCGTTAGTGCAGCTACCACCGGATGACGAGCATGTGCAATTTTGGCCCCGCCAAGTTATCCTTCCAGTTTTGGACTTCCCTTTCAATGACTTTTCTGTTAACCCGGCCCATTTACCAAAATGGTAATCATGCGCGCACTCTGAACAAGCTATACGTCCTTCATTAAAAAAAAAAATCGCCATTACAATTGCAGCAGGCATCGCCTAGGCTCAGACGATGCCTGCTGCAATCGTAATGGGGAATCATTTGAAAATGAAGGACGCCCAGACGAAGAGAAGTCCACTTGTCAAAACGTTGCCTCGACCTGAGAACTGAGGCTTGTTCCCCTGTACCCTTGTTCAGTGCTCTTTCATACCGTGTAAGCCATGTTCTTCCTTACGTTCTATCTAGATCCTCAACAACGGAAGATGACGACGGAACAAGGTAAGCCTCCACTTATTTAGGCCAAGGCGGAGACAAGTCCATTTGTAGAAACTTTGGCTCGACCATGCGAACAGAGGGTTTCCTCCTTCTACCATTGTTCATTGCTCTTTCATAATGAGGCCATGTGACATTACCTTGCTGCCAGGGGATGCCAGCTTGTTCTGCGTTTTTAAAATTAAAGAGCTAAGGGAAGAAACCATCACGGGCCCTTGGATCCTTCATCAGACACTCCATCCCACGCACGCACATTAAAACGACTTGGTTAAGGGAAACTTCATGTCTATAACGAGTGATCTTTCTCATGACGCGGCGGCTTACGACTCTGTACTAATGAGTATGTGTGAGATAGGAGACAATATACAAGACCAATTCGATTAGGTTTGCTTATTTTATTTTATGAGGTTTAACGTCCCAAAGCAACTTAGGATCAGTTTCTTTGTTTATTTTTAATAGAATTTCATTTCCTGCCAAAGCTAAAATATCCAATACTCAAGCTTTTCTGGCTGAAAAGCGCTAGAAGAGGCTCTGACGCGATGAAAAAAAAAAGAATTGTACGTGCAAACGAGAGCTTAGAATCCACAGAAAAGGATTCGCTGGCCGCTTGAGCGTGCACGGTTGCAATCGAAAAGTGGGCACTAAGATTAGAGGGATTGTGGCGAAACCAGCAACCGGATCGACCGAGACGCGGCACAGGAACCTACGGTGGCAAGCTCAACCCAAGCGTGAGGAAACCGGGTCTCAAAGAATCGCAATACTGCAGACAAGGAAACTACAAGGAAGCGTTGTCCTACACTGGTACAATAATCGATAAAATTAAGACCCTTGCAGGAGACATCACTTTGGAAGCCTTTGGGTTCCACTCGGATATCCAGCAGCCTTCAAGTTTGCGTCTAGGTAGAATTCGATCTTTGTACAGTTTGTTCATTATGGGGTATTTTTAATGCATCGAAAGAAACGCCCTTTATTCCGTAGTCGGTCTCAGCTATTTGTCTTTTACTGTTCGAAGGGATTTTCTGCGGTCCGGGTATGAGAAATTTAAGCTTTTCCACGAAATTCTCGTGGTGCTTATTCACAGCCGCGCTTCTAGGAGTGTTTTATTTAAAAGTAGACATCCTTTTGTTGTCTTATGTAAAGGGCTGTATCTCTCACGCATTTATTTTCATTATTTTACCATAGTCTTACAAAAAAAAAAAAAAAAGCATTGAAGAGCACACTAACATTTAGGTGAATCAAACTAGGAGAAAGAACTTGCTTCATGTTTTCTGCCTCTTCATATGTGTTGCTCAGTTTTTTATCCCCGGGTGCATTCTCTTGTTGAATTTCCAATGTACACGCGGTATATAATGTCGCCAAAAGTAACTACGCTTAAAACCTGTGACTCACAGAGTCCGCTGGTTTGTCCTGGAGGAGTTTGCTGGCTCGAGAAGCTTTTGTTCACTATCTTAAGGAGAGACGTTATGCACTAGACCTAAATGAAATGTTCCAGCTAGTATATTTGAGGCAGGATCGCAAGGACTCTCCTTTGGTATTGCTTCAGATGTGCGCTTGATTCTAGAAGGCGCAGATTCGCGCATGAAACACAGACAAAGTGGTACCTTTGTATTTTTTTTTCACATTGTTGTTTCTTCAAGCCGTCTTCACGCACCGGTTTAATATCTTCCAGGCTTGTATTACGTCTGTTCTATTTGTTACAACTTCATTGGATGTTCAGGTAGAGACGCAAATGGCACATACGAATAACAAGAATTATAACATGCTTTCAACAACTTAGGCTCTACGTACAGTACACGGCTGTAAAATGGCGTCACCTGAGAGCAGCCTAATCCTCACGCCGTGCTTGTTTAATGTGCAAACGTTTCCAATGAACGGCAAAAATAACAGGTGCTTGCTTCGTTTTAGCCAGCACGGTCCACTGGGCCTCTCAATACTCTCCCGAAACCTAAAACACGCTCGAAACGCGTCGTACTGGAGTCTGCGCGTGCAGCGTCCTTGCTGTTTACTTTGGCGCCACGCAAAGTTTGCAATACGCTCATTTCTTTTGGGTTAGGTAAACAAGTCTCATTAAAGCAACCGAATTTAGGAACACGCTTTGCGAGCTTTGCCTTTTTCTTGCGTTTGCAGTTACTTTGTTCGTGGCCAACTGTGACGCGACATATGACGCTCGTTAATTAACTGGCGTCGACGGCTAACTTCATTGCTAATCGGTTCCATGACAAAGGAAAGATGCAAACCTACGTGTTAGCTACCGTTTTACTGCTTGATATACCCAAAAATGAAAAACCAGAAACAAAAAGAGGGCCCCCTCAACTTTTTCTGTTGATGCCCAACAAGAGTGCTGGAGAATGGGCGTTGTATTAGCAAGACTACAAAATCTTTTACGTTCGCTAAAATTTTATTTGTATTTCTACATTCTGTAAGACCTGCTACAAATAATTCTCTTCCACTTCGTGCAGAAGTTACGTGGTCTCTAGTTTTACGTTCAATGGGATAGCATTTGTTATGTTCTCCTGTTCCCATCTGTAACATATCAATTACCACTTTTATTTGAAGTCTTGTATTTCAGAGCTGTAAACAATGCCGCAGGATGTATACAATTCTAACCCAGCATTAAGTATATATAGTGGTAGTAGTAGTAGTAAAACGGTTTATATATACTGAACATAGGAAAAACGCGACAGAACATAGTAAAAACTTGATATATACTGAACATAAGGGAAACGCGACTGAAAATAATACAAATAGCATCCACCGAAACTAATATTATACTGACGGCTTCCCTGAAAGACAAGTCATATTTAGACCAATATGTTCTCTTTCAGTAAACGTTTTCTTAGCAATGAAATCGCAGAAAGGATGCCGTAATTCACGTGAAGACTGTCACGAGTGAAGTGCTCAACTAAGGGAAAAGAAACTTCACGATTTACTCCTGTTCGATTTTACGAATAAAATATGGGAGCCAGCTAAACTACTGAGTTGACCTAAATCTTTACTCTTAAACAAGGATAGAATATTACGTGCATCTCCTAGTGAAGTAAATCATTCCCACTGTCCTCTATGCTGTACATGGTTTTCCTGTGACCAGCACCGTAGTTTGTCTTCATTGCTTTTTCACATGCTATTCAACCGCTTCTTAACCAGAACTGAATGGCAGCAAAGGTTAATGTAGCCTACCAAAATTTGGGATGAAAAGGATACAGGCGGCATAAAATATATTAGCACCATTTTTTAGTATTAACTGTCTATTTTCTTATGAGAAGTGTTAAGCCAACAAACATAAAACAATCCAATGTAAACTCTTTGCACAGGGCAGGAAATGTCACAAGGGCTCGTCGCGACGTACATGATGATAGTACGCCACAAACAGGCGACAGAGTTTGGAATCATAGCCCAAGGTTCGACGGAATGCCTTCACGTAAACTGGTAGTATAGTAGGATCAATCTTCCGCCACCCAACATATCTAAAGCTTCATTCGAGATTTGAGAACCCGCACTGGTCCTGGATTCACAAATACGTCTCAGCCATTTCTGGCCCACAAAGCGGTGTTACCTAAACGATTCAAGATCTCGGACCGAGTTGCCTAGGATGGCGCGAAAGCATGAAAGTGGAAACTCTCTACTTAAACTTGTTTCCGTCTGCCTTTAGAAACCGGAAATGAGCTCAAGTAGCATAATATACGAGACACCGTATCCCTAAATAGTTGCAAGTGTCTGAGCGAGGGTCACATTTTTTATAACGTTCTTATGCAGTGCTTCTGTGCTTTGCTATAGAAAATTTCGGCGAAACGCCTTTGTACCGTGCATCCTACAAAATCGCACGTAACTGGATTAGCTAGCAAACTAGGCAGTCTACGTCTTCATACCAAACTGAAGCGGCAATCGGGGTGCACCGATAACCAAGACGTTAATTTCAGTTTTCGCTGCCACAACAAAAGCCACGCTTGAAATGACAAACCTTGCTCATCGAGTGCAGACTTTGCTCATCGAGTGCGGACGTTAAGCCTGCGCTACGATATGTCATGTTAGCGCCTGCAATAATGTTTTATGCATGCGTAATAAAAGTGGGACTCTAAAATAAACCCTCTGTCGTAGTGTTAAACCTGTCTGAAACGCTAGCAGCTGAGAAAATATTTGTACGTTTGTACAGCGCTGACGCATTTTATCAGGAGATATGCCAATATTTCCATTGCTCGTACGAATACAGTGACTGATAATCCTCGCTTTACAGGCGCATTTCTCTGCACGTGTGGGAATGCGCGTGCTTGAGTGTACGTGCGTCGCACGTTTGCTTCTCTCTCCCCCCTTCGATAGGAAATGATTGTTCATTGAAATAACATTACGTTTCTGAGTTGACGGTTAAGTGGTGCTTTTAATTTCCTGTTACAATGAGCGCTGGAGAGGTGAGCGCTTAGATGAGACGGCCACTGAGAGCAGTTTAGGAACAATAACTCGTGTCCAAATTTTGTCCTTTATTTGTTTTTACTTGCATCTATTTTTATTAGATTGCTGTCTTATAGTGACTTATTATTGGCTGATCTAATGGCTTTTTTTCCCGAGGTGGAATGGTCGTCTTTGTATGAAAAATAACGAATTGAAATTTGATACGAAAAATGGCTAATGTGCCAAAACGCTAACAAAACGTCATTGCTCTCTTTTCAGGTGCAGAAAAACTATCAGACATCTACTTACTCCATTTGCGGCTCGTCAATATTGCAAGTTCATTCTTACAATTGTACTTTGGTGTCACCCTTTCTGATGAACTAACTTCGTAAGAACACAATGAACATTACTAATGAAATCAATCGCACTCTAGGTTGCCTCCGTCGAAACCTAGCCCTAGCTTATGTATCAGTGAAAACATTAACTTATCTCACATTCCTCCGGCCCAAAATAAAATACGCATGTTCAATCTGGGACCCCCATTAATCAAATCTTGCTAACACCCTTGAAGATTTTCAGAATCGCGCTGCAAGGTTTATTTTTTTCGGACTACTTCTATAACAGGAGTGTCACTGAATTTAAATGAGGCGCGAACCTCACTAATCTTGAAAAGAGACGTTGGATGTTCAGATTGTGTCTTTTTCATAAATTCTGTCACTCATTGAATGTTTCAGCAATATTACCAGCTCATCAACAGTCAAGCCGCACCAGCAACCCAGAAGCCATCTATAGACCCTAGGCACATTCTACTGCCCATTTCGTTCCTTCTTTGAACTGGAATAATGTGCCTGCCAAAACTGCGCACCACTCCGACCCACATCTCTTCAAGACTGCCATTGACCCTTTCTTCACTTGAGCATTTCAGAACATTAGGCCCTTCCCTCATGTAACACTCCTCATCCGGGGCGTTTGAGGTATAAATAAATAAATAAATAAATAAATAAATAAATAAATAAATAAATAAATAAATAAATAAATAAATAAATAAATAAATAAATAAATAAATAAATAAATAAATAAATAAATAAATAAATAAATAAATAAATAAATAAATAAATAAATAAATAAATCGACCACCAGTGTACTGGCTTTTATTGTTTGTTTGTTTTTTTCGACGCCATATGGTCCCTTTCCGTTACTGTAGGGGATGCCATTTGCTTGAGAAACTAGCTGCGATGTCCAGATCTCATTGGTGAGGAGAAGGCTTCCTCTCAGTGATTTCGCTGAGAGCGCATCGACAACATCGATCGCCTGATGATGCCATTGAGGCACTCCCCTCTGCTTTCGTGTTGCCTGATGAGTTTTCGATTTGCTTCGCGACTAGATACGGGTCTATTGTGGACAAAAAAAGATAGGCTGCTCTCTGTTGTTATTCTGTGACATTGCCCTCCTAAAAGCGAGTATTTACGCATGCGCACGAAGGCTGCCACCCCGGTAACCATTTTGTTGACCGTAATAATTTTATCGATGCTTTTCACAGCAGAATTAACTGCGTTTTGAAAGATTTACGGTAGTTGTCAAGTTGACGTTACGCACTTGTGAAAAACGTAGCAAAGAATACCCATGATGGAGTATTTTTTGGGTGGCTTGCTTAAACCAGCCCGACGCTCGTGACTGCTGGGGTGTGATTATACCAACCACATGTTTTGTTTTGCCGCAGTTGTATTTAAAGCTAAAATGAAAATACTGCAAGAAATAAACAAAAAGCATTTTCGAAAGCATCAAATACATAAACATGAAGCCAGGCAGTTCAGTCGACTAGTTCAGCAAGAAAATTTGCGAAGTTGGTGAGGTGATTCAATTTTCAGTCCTGGAAAGTCACGGACAGTCCAGGACTATATTTGTTCACTCTAGTCCCGTATTCAAAGCTTTTCAGGCCGCCCAGAAGATCCGCACGCAGATTACGAATCTGCCGGAAGGCGTTCGTTTTTCAGGCCTAGCAGTCCACGAACTAATAGGGTCTGTTCAGGAAATTTTCTCCTGCAGGCAGCAGACGACATCTCCCCTGAAAGTGAAGTTCCGTTTTGGAGGCCACAATGGCAAGGCTAGACTGCGTTCCCATTCTGAGCCCTTTTTTATTCCTGCACGCGACATCAAGCATTAAACCTTGAAATAAGCTCCGTCGCTGGTGTCTGTAATCGTGCAGACGTTTTATTCTGATAGCCTTGCTTTCTTTTTTCTTTTTCTGCAAATTATTTTTCTTTATTATAGTTTCGTCATGATGTCCTGTGAAGTTCTAGTTCGCGTGTTTACTGAAGTCGTCCACGCGTCGGCCTTGACGTATTGCAAGCGAATCACTGATGTGGGGCTGGAGCCGAAAAATCTTATACGTAATTGTTTTTCAAAGAATTTAGTGTGCATGCCTACGCAACATGAGCCGGCTACCGCCGCAAGTTGGGCTACTTTTACTTAGAGAGAATATCGAGATGAGCAGCAGCGGCGAGCGAAAGCCACCAAGCTGAGTTCTGTCAAACGCTTCGCATTCCAACATGTCGAGTTCCACTCTTCGAAATCCCCGAATTATTAAATACTCGATTAAGATAAGCATACGCGCGGCATAACTCTGCCAATCAATGTTCTCGTGGAGATTTATGGTTAGCACCGTCTGCTAGAAAATGACGTCGGTGAATGGCACGTTCGCAGCGGGAGCTGGGTTCTGGAGGCGAGCGCGTACACTCCTGACAGTCAGGCCATGTGACAGAGACACTGCTTCCTGTCACTGCGGAAACCGGGACCTGGCAGCATGTTGTCCGTGACTGGGAAATGAAATTTGCTCACCGTCACACAGAACAGGAAAGAAGAGACGTCGTTAATTAATATCATGAAGGTTGAGACAGAAAAACAAAAAGCATGGTGTAAAAAGTTAAGGATACAAGGAGCATTAAAGCAAGAATGACAGACGTTAGAATCATCCACCCATTACGTAGTCATCATTCATAACTCACGTATTTCACTGAAGAAAGACTTTTCCTTCTGTGGCTATGTTGTAATTGTTCGTCGCCCGTTAGACTTAAGTTTTGTAATAAAAAAAAATTGAAACGACATTTAAGAATGATAAAGAGGTTAACAAGAATATGTGAGGCATGGTAACATGGTGTAGGGAGCTTTGGAGACTGACGTGCAAAGAGCACTTGAGTATTTGCAGTGAAATCATTGCTGTATTTCCCTGAGGCTGTCGAGACCACGGTTTAGCCATCAGTCTACTAGAGCTTCATGGCTGCTAGAGCGAATTTGGAATGAATTCTAAGGACAACTCTACTAAATCATTCTCCTGCGTCAAAAGTGATTCTATCACTCTTTCTGGCTATGTCGATATTTTTATCTCTGAAAATCACGCTTTTAACGACGAGCAAATAGTACTACCTTCCCGCTAGCCGAGTGGAACTCATAGTTGCTTTACGAAACGAAAGGGTTACCACTCCTGTGAAGTTAATGGCCGTGCGCATAGCCTGTATTCTGCGTGCCGATCATGAAACTAGGTGCTGGCGAAGCCATTTTACTTGAAAAATCGGCCACTTATGGCGACATTGGTATTCATTTCTAAGCATTTTCTAAGATCCAAAGAACTTTTTCTCAATCTCGGTAGACTCTGTGACTATAACACGGTGCCCAATCGATACTGGCCAACAACATTTTCTCCTAAACGTTCATTTAAGAGGGCTTTTCGTAGGAGGAACTATTGAAACAGGTTTTCAAACAGATTCAAATTAATTTTCTCTCGTTATTCATATTTAACCGGACTGGCTGTTAGAGCAAGCCAGAGTCAAATGAGCGCAAGAGAACTATAATTGGAATCGTTGTTATGCAGTTTTGCATTTCGCTTTGGAATATTGAAAGACCTGTTTAAAACGTGCCGCTCTTAGTGTTTCCCGTTTTCTGCATCAAGTACAGCACCAAAAACTCAACGCTGGTAAAATAGGCAAAGCCGTTGGAAAATAAATAAAACATACAGCGCAAATCGCGGTTTAATTGTTATGGCAGCAGCGGGCTTCACGTACAATTTCGAGCTTCTCTTGCAGCCGTTTAGAGGCGAGCCTAGCACACTATGAATTAGGAAGTAGACAGGGTAATATGTTCATTATATTAACCATGTACACCATGCAGGAGATCGGCATAGCGTTCTAGCCACTTGGCACACGTGTTTGCACGTGCTTCTGCCCGGTTGGTTGCACGGAGGTGACCTAACCGATGCATAGAAGATGTTTAGCTGAATTTTGCGCTTGAGGCAAACACATTGAGTGCAAAGTACGATATTGTGGTGATGCAGTCGCATCCAAATTTTATTGAAGGTTAATTGCCGCTGCGTATGTTAATGTTTTTGCGTTGCAGAAGGGCATCTCGTCGAGAATCCCGGAAACAGCCCCGATATACAGTTTCGAAATGAAGCTCTTCAAATTGCTTTTGAGTAAAACAGGCAGTGCCTCCCCCAGCCATTTAGCTATTTATCCAGTTCAATAAAAGGGTTCCATTTTCAAGGAGACAAGGTGAGCTCTATTTTTCTTATTTTTCTTACGTCGTTGGGGGCATATTGCGTTGCCCTTTTCTCAGCAACAAAGATAGCGGCAAAATATTTACATCATTCTGCTCATTCTTTTATTGTCTAGCTATTTTACAAAATAATGTAGCTATACAAAAAGAAAATGATTAGTTTTTATACTACATACTAATTTAATAAAAGTTTTGATGTCTTTATTATAGAATAAAGATACTTTTCGCACGTCCATAAGTTCGGTACAGTAATTTGCGACATACAGGTATATGTACTAGATGCATGGAAAAAGTCATCATGATATCAATGACCATTTTGGAAACAAATAGTACAGATATAACAAAAAAATTTTGTTTTGAGAATACCGATATCCCAAGATTGAATTGAAACAACCTTTATTCCCACGATAGAATTGCAAAAGGATTAGGACAGCTTGTGCTTGTACGAGAGGGTTTGTCTTTCAGTTAACATAAGAAAAGCCTCGTGTTTTTGTTTCATTTTCACTAAGAAAAGCTGAGAAAACACACCGTCCATAAACGGCGTTGTGTCGCTGACCGCTTTGCTTTCAGATTGCTTTTTCACTTTGATGTAAATTGTTTAGGGAGAAATGTGACACTTCAAAATATTAATACTGGAACGCACTTTCACGTTTAGAAGTAAAAAAAAAAAGAATTTTATTTCAGATATTTTCTTGCCCTCTTATGACTCCAATTACTTCTTCGGAACTGGAGCAAACTTCGCGTTGACGTGGTTTATTGCACCCAATGAGGAGTACTTTAACGTGACAGTTTCCTAGCTGCTGATCTCCATAAAATGCTGCATCGTCAACGTTGTGTGCGAAAAACCACGCCCATGCTTATAACAGGTGATAGGTAGAAGGTGACATGGCTGGACATTGACTGCAATTAACTGGATCACTTCACATGGTCGAGCAGGCAGATGCTGCCGATAGCTTCTAGCTTCTTTAAGACTGTATGGTGAGGGTAGTTGAACCTTCAGGGAACTTTGGCCCCAGTCACGATGCCTATACTTTGCAGGTAGGTTAATGCAGCTAGGTTAAAACTGGAGTTTACAAGCGTGTCGTGTGGGTTTTCGCATAATTTAGTAGCATATGAGAGTATGTCAATGAGTACTCAAAAAATGATGGAATAAAAATGATTCGCTTTTTGATTTAGATCGCGGCAAAGTCCACGTAAGCAGCTGGGATCAGCAAAGAGAGCCGCAGATGGGAACCGTTCGACATCTTCAGCACAGTGCTACCGCTTGCCACTCTGCCTACAGTTGATCGCCTTGAGGACGCCAGATGTTAGGTGTCTAGATGGCCAGCCAAATGCCTGGCACTAGCCACGCCGGAGGTAGTCAGCGCGAGCAAGTTGACGGCACACAGTAGCGGTAGACGGTAGCGGTAAGCGGTTGCGCTATGCTAAAAAGCCTACTGATTATGCCGACTCGCACATGTCAAGACGGGACTGGAGGGTTCTATCACAGTTTTTTTTTCTCTTTTTTTTTCTTGTCTTATTTGCAGGAAAACTGCACGCACTGCTACGAATCCAGCCACTCCCACACCTTCGACTGCATTTCATGATAGCAATCACATTTGCTGCCTCTGTAACTTATACGTTACGGGAGAGCTCATATTTACGTGCCACAAATAAAACATTTAAGTATCCCGAGTTGTAGTCAAGTGTTTGCTCCGCAATCCGGGTATTGCGACCAGTGTGTAAGCGCCGCAGAACCTAGCATCGATCATTGTACTTCGCATCGTTGCACGAAGCTCCTTGTGACCAGAATCCGAACATGGAGAATGGAATACTTCAATCAATCAATCAATCAATCAATCAATCAATCAATCAATCAATCAATCAATCAATCAATGATTTCAAGATTCTTGTGAATAGGGGTACACTCAAAAAACCAAAAGACGGCTTGACTAGGAATATACGAAGCGAAGCATATATAAAGCTAATTTAGTCGAACAGCCGTCTGCGTACCTCAGTTTCAGCCTGATGTTATCAAGGGTATTCAGAAGTGTTCGGAACGTGGCAAGGAAAACGGAGGTCTCTATAGTTGTTGGACAGTTGCATGGAAAGTGTGATACGTGGTCAACTTTCAAGTAGCTACTGGATGCTTTTTATCGATAATTTGAAAAGTAGTTAAAATTATTGATCAAGAACAAGCAAAAATAAACTTTGAATCTTGAAGAAACATGCACATTAAAAATATCGATTAAAACGGGGAGATAAAAACCAAAAAGGGCGAGTCATGGTGTTGTTGTCGGAAATTAAAGTGATGAGCTATAACTAAAAACAACCGACGAGCCTCCTGTGAGGTCTAGGTCACTAAATTTAGTTTGTATAAATAGTCGCTGTCGGCTTCTTTTGCACAAAGGGAGTTCGAGCACCATCAAGTAGAAAGTTTTGGACTTTTCGTTTTCGAGCGCTCTCTGCCTTGAGAGACATAAACTCAATAATGAAAAAAAAACTCTTCGCTCCCGTGATCCCACGCCACGGGCGGCCGTTCACAAGGCGGCAAGTGGTCATGCGAAATACAACACAACACAGAGCATGACTTTTCCCCAGACCAGATGTTTATTGGGTGCTTCCAAAACTGCTGGCGATGATCTCGATGAAGACTATCCGTTTGGATGGGGTCTGATGGCTGACGAGGCAGGATAGCGGCATCAAAGAAAGCGGAAAGATATTTACCTCGTCACGGTTGGTAGTTGTCTCTCCTCGGTGGTAGCCGATTCTCTTCTAACTCGACGCATCTTGCTCTTGCCCTTCTCTGGCAAATGAGCGTCGCTTCTGCGACGTCTAGCGGTGCGCTCCTGCGCTTGGCGAGGGAAGAGAGGAATGCGGCGCACTCGAGCCGCCCTTTTGGATCACCTATCCTCGAGGAAACTTCTTCGTTCTCCGCGGCGCAAGTGGTTTTCCGCAATCGGTACAAAAAAAAAAAAAAAAACAGACACCGCAAACAAATGCATTTCGGGAAAGGTATCGGTATGCGCAAGATTCAGGTCATTGTCCGACATTTTCTGCTGAATGTCGACTCCGCAGTCTCTTCTTGCAGTTTAATTATGAATGCACTGAATGCATTCGCAATTTAAAGATAAAACCTGTACTGCGAGAAAATCGCAACAGTGAAAAGAAGAACATCACCGGGAAGGTTATACTTCTAGTACATAGGAACAAAAAGAACGCAGCTCTTCAACTGAAATGCCTTCAAGAATGCAGAAAGCATCACATGGGCGACACGCATATCCCGCTCATATGCGTGATGCCCATGTGATGATTTGTGTATTCTTGAACGCATTTCAGTTGAAGAGCTGCGTTCTTTCTGTTCCTATGTACTAGAAGTATAACCTTCCCGGTGATGTTCCTCTTTTCACTGTTGCGATTTTCTCGCAGTACACGTTGTATCTTTAAATTGCGAATGCATTTTATTAATATAATTATCACGCATATGAAATTATTATTTAACGCGGAATATGATCTATTTCCTCTATTTTCATGCTGTATTTCTCTACCTCAGATGCTTTCTTTAGTATGGATGCTTACCAAATTGGCCACACACGACCACACGGCATCGATCAGCCGATGAACAAGTGCCGGGTACTTCCGCCTAAAGCGTGCAATGCCCCTTGGCGCTTAACAAAGTTTGCGAATGAACATATCGTGGACAGCATAAACGGGTAAATCAGAAAAGAAGGAGCGTCGCCGCCATCGACTATTTGTATCTTCTCGTAACAGATTCCTCCCTTAATTACACTCATCGATCGTGGGTCGGTCGCATTCATTAACCGGAGTCGGATTGGGGGGCGAAGCGAAAGAGGAAAAAGTATCCCTTTCTCAGGACGATGGAAGCGCTGCCTGAATTTCGAACCATACTTGATTCTCTGGAAAAGGGAAATACTTCTTTGAGACAATGCAAAGCAGAGGGGTATTAAAATCAATTCGGACGAAGACTTTAATGCTCGCAGAAAGACGAGGGATGGAAGAGGACTTACTTGTTAAAATGGCTGGAAAAGAGAATGCTCAACAGCAAGCTGTCTGTTACGGCCAGACAAGGTATTTTGGCGATCCAAATGATCATCAGTTAGCTATGAACAGTGTAGTATTGCCTGTTCTGCGCCTCTCCCACAAATTTGCAGCGCTCTCACACACTCTTGCATCCTTGTGATATTGGGTAAAACGCGAATGCATCTTTGCAGTTCCACTTGCAGCGTTTGATGTTGCACAGAGAGCAGCGTAAGAAGTGAGCCTAGGTAACTCAAGGGCCTGGAAAGGCGAGAGTTGGGTCCACAGCTACAAACCTGTACTTCTACACTGCGCTGTGGAAGGGGAAAAAAGCGTCAAACTGTTGGTGGTAGTAAGTGGAAACAACTCTAATTGCACAATTTATTTCACGTGATGGCGCACGACCCCTTATGTACAAGAAACTTAAGTAAACTCTCCGAACTCTGCAACCACCTTGAACAATCAAGAATGGGAAAAAACTGGCCACAGATTACGAGAAAATCCTCAACTGGGCCGGAGAACGACGAGGCCAGGTGTGGAGATGAAAAGTGCAAGCAACGACGGGGACTCGATGTCGGAGATTGTTACGGGCCGAAAGGGGGGAGGGGGGGGGGCAGAAAAATAGTAAACAAAGAAATCATTCTGTGAAGCAAAATAGGCTCGGGAATGACCAGGAAAAAAAAAAGGAGAGAAACTTGATATTTAGTGAAATGAGAAGGGCGCGCAAATGCCTCGGGTGAACCCTCAGCGAAAGCAGCGTGATGGTGAAAACGACGTCTCCGAGTAAGAGTTAAGAGAAACCCTGCAGCAGCTGGCGACGTGTATGGCTCTACGAGGTTCAGTTAAGGAAAAACAAACAATATGGAAGGTGCACGTTGGCACTCTCCTGCGTTTCCCAAAACAAACGTAAATACAGATGAAGCAACCTGGCTTTGGGTAGTAAATCCTTGGTACCATAAGCAAACCGAAATTGTACACACAATGAGAAGCTAAAAAGTAGAGAGAAAAGTTAAAAAGTAGCAAGACACGTGAAGCTACAGGGCGGCGTCTCTGCCGCTGCAGTCATGGAAGATCACTCGGCCGAAAGGAGGCGGCGATAAGTTGCGCCTGCGCCTTGGCGTCTGACAGCGAAAGACCATTCAGCGCACTGGAAGTCACGATAAAATCTTTTGCTGGAACTTTTGGCATGGTGGCTCAGTACCCGTAATTCTTGCTCTGGCGGCTGTTGCTAGAAGTCCGGAGTAGGGCTAAATAAGATAGGACGATTAGGACAAAGCAACATAGTGGTTCTGGAATTTCTGAAGGCTTCCATTTTATCTGCCTCTTTCCCCATGGCTTAAACCCTCTACTTTTTGTCCTATGTTTTCTGTCTTTGTTTGCTCTGCAATATTTGAGAGATCGATCAATAAATCAGTCAATCAGACAAATAAATAAATAAATCTTTATTTACAAATAATCAAAAGAATTGCACTGGCAATAAATTATAAAGTAATGTGTATTTTTTGGGCAAGACCTGCCAAACTTTTGTTCAGTCATATTGACCGTCACGCATATCACAAGAACAGTTTTTGGATAAAGGAGCTTGCCTCTCATTCGGTACTCGCCCATTTCCTGGAAGGCACGATTCTTTGAGTGTGACCGTCATCGATAGGAGCTATCCCTCGAACTCCCTGAATAAATTTTTCCAGCTAGCAACCCTTCTAAACGAAGGCGACATTTTAGACTGGTTGCCAGCTGGTTGTTTAGACAGGGCGACAAGAGACTAACATTGAATGGCTCCCCTTCACTTATAACAAAATACTGAACGTGCTTGCCTAAAATAGACAGCATTCTTCGAAATACCGCCCCATATAATATAGCAGCGACTGTCTTCAGAAAACATTTTGCGACTCAACAAACGTGACCTATTGATGCAATACAGACATGGTAGATATCCGAGTACACATTGATCAGAAATACCTTCCGGCAATAAACTAATGCTCTCGTCCCAGATGTGTAAAACTTGCATTTATTTACAAAGTGACGCTATACTCTTAGCAAAATGGCGAGTGACTTCATCTTCAGCATAAAAACTAGCTTTAAATATGGGTGGCCTAAAGTTATAAACACTCTACATGGCCTTTGCTGTCACAAAGAATACGTCGAGAAATAGGGCAATCAGCAAGCTCAAAATTAAATGAGATCCATGTTGACAAAGAAAAGAGCACATAAAAGACAATTTTCTAAAATTTTAATCAACGAGGTAACAGCTTCGACGGGCTTAAAATATAGTCTCCAATCAAGCTTCAAACTTCCAAGTAAGACAGAATACACACATGCATTTCTAACTTAGAAGTTTAAAACCATGCAGGCGGCTACTATAGCATGTGCAAGCAAAAGGTGGAATTTCTTATGTTCAGGCCTTTCTTGACAGAAGCAATTAGCAGCGTCTTACACTAAGTGACAGTAGAGGAAAATAACACAAGATGAAATTGTGGGGCTAGGATGAGTAGGGACACATAAGCTATGCCTTTAAGGGTATGACACTACAGCGATAACTGCAGCCATCCGCGGATTCACTTGCGTATCCTTATTCACATACAGCACTTCGACGCTCGCTTAATCGCCAATCCCTTACTTAATTGGCGCCCCTGGATATCACACATACCTTCCAGCATACAATCCTACCCTACCACATTATCTGTAAGAACAAGTGAACAAATCTCTAATCCGTCCGCTACTTGAATATGCTTCTCTTGTTTAAAACCCACCTAAACAACGTGAAAGTAACCAAATTGAGGCAGTTCAGACTTCGACAGGAATTTTTCCTTCAACAGCACTTTCATCACTAGCCTTGCAACCGCTCTCAGCTGGCGGACGGACTGACTCTTTGAAGTTTTTTTCATTCTAATAATAACTCCTCTTGCCGGACCCCTAAAAGTGACTACCTAATTCCCGCGATACTTTCCAAAACAAGAAATAAAACCTTATTTTGCCCGCACAGAAACTTTTAAATGCAATTTCTTTCTGCGTGTAATCGAAGACTGGAATTGCTTCACTGGTCATACTCGTTCTCTTTCTTTAAACTTGTTTTTAGCGGCTATAGCATAGTTTTGCAGTTTTTAGCTGCGTTCTTTTTTTTTTTTGTTCGTTTTGCTCATATTCTCACTTTTATTTGCTTTTGTACCGTTTCTTCTTGTTGTGTTTTTACCCACCCCTGCAATAGCCCAATAGGGCTGTAGTATGTACCAATAAAAAATAAATAAATAACGCCCCCCTTAACGAAGCCGTACGAAGGTGCCTGCATGGCCTAAGCGTAGCACTTTGTACCCGCTGCTGTTGCGCCCAGTGGGGCCAGGACCTCGTCAGGAAACTAATTACCTCCTTTTGTCCTGCCCCACGGGCAGTACCATGTATTGCCCACACAATAACTGAATAAATAAAAATAAATAAATAAAAAAATTTAAATACCTATACCTATAAAAGTTCCTGGAAGAATTTATTTATCTCACCGTCTAATCTGGAACGAGACGTCTCATTTGGCAGCTCCTACAAAATGAATATTTCACGTGGTTACGTGACGTCACACAGCCATACGGCAAATCAATGTCCAGCTATGCCAGCTATCAGCTGCCAGCCACCACCTGTCAGAGCCTTGACAGTGATTCTTTGTTCACAACGCCGACAAAGTCAACGCCGGATTTTGTGGAGAATGGTGCCTTTGATGCTATCATGCTGAAAGACGCTACACTTGTATTTGCAGTGTGCAAAGTGTACAGTCATTCTTCCAAAATATAGATGCTAATCATTGTCAACAAGCGAGTAAGTGGCACTGGTTAAGCGCAGGTAAAGTTTGTTGAACGTCAAAATAATCGGGTTTGTATTACGTTATAACACTGCAATCATATCAGCCTCTCCCTAAAGGATATTAACACCAATATGTTCTCTAGTGAGTAGTCATTCAAAACTATAGTTTTACAGAGACAATTATCTAAACGTTTTCCAATACCAACAAACTGTCTCTATGTGGTAGAGCTGAAACGTCTCTGATAGCGACAATCATACCGCGCTGTGAGCGAGCGTAACTTACTATGCTCATCAGCGAAATGCGGAGGAAACCACAAGCAGCATGGAAGAAAACAATTATTTTCTATGCCCATTATTTTAAGTACTTTTTACGGTATTCTGTTAAAACTTTCGATGTCTCTATGGCACCTACGGCGCTCATGACTCTGCCATCTTTTTCCCGTTAGCAGTGTGGGAATCTTCATTAAGCTTAATGGCCGAACACTGTTACAAATTTTTGTATTTCGGCAGTCTATAGGATCTTCTCACTTCTCTTTGTAAACATCTGTGCGCTGTTCTAGCTGCATTTATTGGCATCCTAAATATAAACTTTATCTCTGCATAAGAAGGGGGGGGGGGGGGGGGGAAACGTAATGTTTGTTTCTAAATATTTGGTTATAAATGCAGCTTTGAGCTCGCAAAAAAGGGCAGAAAAATTATATGTACGCTTAGGCTGCGCCTTAAGAATAGCGTGCATTCATTTACTTCGTTTTTCTTTTCTTTTTCTTTTTTGCTACGACGGACTGCGATGCAAAAACCGCACATTTAGCCCGACGGCCAATGGCACAATAAATAATCACTTTGATTTTTAAAGGCGATACCCTTTCTAGGCACAAGTGGAATGTAAACGGAAGTGTCGGACAAATGCCTCAACAGCGTTTGTCGGCAGGAATAACCGCACAACTTACACACACAAAAAAAAATAAAAATAGCTACGCATTAAGCTAGGTTATCCAAGAGTTATCCAAGCGGTTATCTAAGCGAAAGTTTTGGCATACGCTTGGTTATGCTGCGTCGCTAAGCTAGTTAGACTAATGTAGGCTTGAACTTAGTGATCGGAATTTCAATTAAGCGTGGTCATACACGGTTCGCTGTGGTTTAACTCCTCCGTAACTTTCTTCGGACGCCATGAAAAAGCAGCCGATCGACTGGTTCCAGGGAACGACTCCTCCATGGTTGTCTACAAACCTCAAGGACACAATACCTTGGTCTACATGAGACGATGATCTAACAGGGAATTTTGAAGGAAAGGTTCCAAGAGGTGAACCAGATGTGGAGCGGAGGCGGTGGAGGGCAAGGATTGGCAGGGTACTGAAAGGCTATGTGGCATTATGTCAGGTAATATAGTGTATATGTGGAGATATTTACCGGTACGAATATGAAGTTTACCAGGTGTGTGAAATGAAAAAGAAGCAGCAGAGCTGTGCGAAGTGGAAGAAGAAGCGGGCGGCGCCAGCTCTTCTCTAATTCACCGCGCCGATGACCTTAGCTCAACAAACATAGTGAAGCCTTCGCTTCAGTATCGAGTTTCCAAAGAGAGGATTCGAACCATTAGCCTTTCGATCCCCAGCCAACCGAGCAAATTGGTACTTCCCGCCGCGCTAGTGAGAAATAGAACATAATTCTCTCTGTCAAGCGTAAGTTCGTTATAGTAATGATAGTATCGATATTGATGATAGTAGTAGTAGGAGTTACAATGCCGATGCGGTTGGTGGTAATGCTAATGAGGATAGTAGCGATGACAAGGACGGTGCGTGGCCTAGTGGTTAGAGCGCCCGTCTCGGCTGCGGGAGGTGGTTAGTTCGAAACCCACCGCCGGACACCCACCGGTAAAAATGGGTACAAGCGTCCCCCGGCCTGGCGCTCGGCTTTTCCAGGGGCGTGCGTTTGCGTTCGGGAGAAGCTCCGTAAATGATAATGATTGTGGCGATGAAAATGATGATACAGTTAGTGAAAACCGCCCTGTAAAGCGGCTTTTGCCATTACCGCTCTTAGCAGGCTTAAGCGCAGTCTGGTAATTTTTTAGTTATGACAGACTATACTTATTACACGACGACTCACCATGCACTTTCAGTTATGTAGCTATGTAGGCCTACGACGCCATGACTAGCCCATTTACTTTAATTGTTTAATGCTTATCATTTTTGTTTATATTTCTTTTGCTCCATTTTTACTCAGTTCCTTCGTTTTTATTATTTTTGCTTATGGAGAACTAATCAATTATTCATCGTTTTTGTAGCAACCACCAATGATCTATCACAGCTCAAAATCTTTACCTGGTATTTATCGATCAACTACAGGTCTCCATTTTTACTGCCACGTTTCAAACTCTTCCGATAACTCCCGACAACGCCCGAGCCAAACCTAGGGTACGCGACTGTTTTTAATCCAAACGAGGTGTACACGGTAATTGTGAAAACGAAGCATAGCATGCGGTACAATTATAAAAATATTACAATAATAAGATTAATAATCTTGGCGCAACTTATTACTGGATTTTATGCGCTGCGCTGCATTCGGTTCGAAGATGGACGAAAATTTATACTTGCTCACACGAAACTTCAAGTGATTGTTTATTTCTATTTCATTTTCTTGCATAATATATCAGAAACTAATATCAAACAATCTTTATTATAAAGCCTGAAGACTGATGAGGTATACCCAGATACTCTTTTTCTCCGGCTGGCAATCTCTTCTTAAGCTGAATCTATTTTCCCATGCAAAGCTTAGCACACACTTTTTAGGCCGTTTTCCGGTTTCTTACCTTCCTTATCTGCTTTTTTTTTTTTTTTTGGATAGGTATTATTTCGACAAGATTAGGAATTTCACGCCTGAAGACTTCAATCCGGATAGCGAGGGTCACTTCCGGCGCTTTGTGAGCCCCGTTTCCAAGGTACGCAGCCTAGAAAACCGCTTTTCTTTCTGACTTGGCGCTGCATCGCCGTGGTGGCTAAAAAGCGAACAGAAAGTAAACCTTTACTTCACGTCATTAGCCTAAGTAGCTTACAGCGGCACCCGAGAAATAGAATGTGTCGAGGCAGCTACCATCGGACTTTAAAATCCCGCTGACTCAGAGAGCAGACGAGCTTTATTTGGATCTTGGAAGCACGAACTAGAAAAAAATCTTCTACGCTAGCAAAAAAAAAAAAAAAAAAAAAAAGAGATGGAGGAGCAGTAATGGAACTATATTTTAGTGTGTTTTCCAAAATGTTCATATGGTTCAAATTGGAGAACAAAATCGCCGCGCGGCTTACTGTGCTTTTTTTGAAATTTGTTGAACAATTAGAAACATTTAAGAAGCATTTAAAACTTGAATACTTTCTCTTCAAACTCTCCTCAAAGCAAAAACACAAGTTGACTGATGTAGTGATAGGACTACAATGCTGTAGGATGCATGTTTTTTACTTATTCTTAGTACAGTTAAACGGCAAGTTGCGCCTCCTCGCTAGACCAAAGTACCTCTAGTCCTGTGCGTATCACCAGGACAGCAACACCATCTCAGTAAGAACGGCAAGCTGCTGGGATAGTTGTTCATCACTCCTAAAAGATATCACAAGGAAGGGGGGGGGGGGGGGGACATGAACAAATGATGACAACGTAGTTCTTTTGGTTTCCTTTGTTCGTGGTTTTTTTCACTTCTCACCACCGTTAAGAGTACCGTATGAAATACGTGCGGGTAAACGAGATGAAAAATTATGGTCTACTAGCACCTTTCCCTTGAGTGAAAAATAAGTACTTGTGTTTCTCCAGCCACAGTCAACGTACTCATCCGAGTTTTACGCTGTAGAGTATGCAGCTCGTTCTGTCAAAAACACTCCATCGCCGCCGTAAACGGCAGTCGGGAAAAATTTCCTGATGGCTTGACAAGTAATAACGGCAAAGCTATGTAACCTCGCGCAGGGATTTCGACAACCCGGCATATAAATAAACACAACGAAACTGTAAAAATGAAGCCAAAATTTGCAATGAGCTTCTTCTAATGGAATTATTTATGAAAATAGAAAGAAATATATAAAGCAATCTGGTCGGCATCGCCGTTAGAACTCGGGGCCTCAGCATGCCAGGTGGGCAATCAACGCATATATGTCACGAAGGGTAATTGGTACTAACCTTAGAGGCACCTAGTTAACGCACTGTGTTTTTTCTACTTACTAAGTTGCGGCTGGCATGTGTACTGATGTTACAGTAACGTTAATTTTAAATGTTGATATAATTTGCACGAAGGTTCATAAAATCTCGCGGTATCAAAATGTGGTGTTAATGGCGCTACGGCGTCCTCTTAAGGCAATGCTTAAGCGTAGTCCACGTTTTTTACTGAGCAGCGAACTTTCGTATCGCCTGTTGCAATAGCAGACGGAATCGCTTGCTAATGTTTTGAAGTCAGCTTGCTGAAAGATCACTGAAAAAGTCCGATTCAGGAAGCATGACAGCAGCTCTTCGGCGGAAAGAAAAAGAGTGATACCTCATCCATGCTTTGTTGCTAAGCTTTGGCTGGCATCCTAGTAGCCAGCGGCAAACATGCAGTTCTCACGAGGGGGGAAACACTAAGAAAACAAGAAGTTGGAGAAGATGGAGCAAGCCAGCCTTTCTTTTATCATGGTTACGGACTTCTAATGTTTGAGAAGTGAAACTAAGCCTTCACGTGGGCCGCTGACGGACCCTGAAGAGGAAAAGCGATACCACGTGACTCGCCACAGCTTCTACCACCGCTGCCGCCACCACTTTCCCGACCGCCGCTCGTAAGTCGTGACCACGTGACTATTTTATTGTTTCAAGAAAAGAAGGCGCTTAGGTAGCCGGCTCGCAGCTCTCATTGCAGCCACCTATGCTCTGGTAGATGGTGAGCAATGGAAGAAGGAAGCGATTGCGTTTGTCCGTCTCTGCCAAAATGTCTCCGCGGACCATGCGTCGAAGCGGCCAGCTGAGTCTAATCATCTTGCGGATATCCCGCGGCTTGCTAATGGGTTAAAACAGAGTCGAGATGCAGCTAGTGTAAAGGGGGAGGCTGAAACGGGTGAAGAACGGGCACAACCAAGTATAACTAAACTTTCGCTTGCAATGTTGGGTGTCCCCTAGCTAAGTCGCAGTCACTTGTTAAATGTAGTCGTTTTAAGGCCAGCCTAAGACGAAAAAGAAAAACGCTGCCTATTGCCAATCACTTATAAAATCATCTCTGAATAACAGATGCGCAGCCTCCTGTATTTACTGTAAGGTAGGCTGAAGGAGAGGCATTATATTTTACTCCGATTTGATGGCCTATCTATACCTGAGTATTAAGACTAGTGTACCATTGTAAGGTTGGTTGGTTGGTTTGTGGGGTTTAACGTCCCAAAGCAACTCAGGCTATGAGAGACGCCGTAGTGGAGGACTCCGGAAATTTCGACCACCTGGGGTTCTTTAACGTGCACTGACATCGCACAGCACACGGACGCCTTGCTTTTCGCCTCCACCGAAAAGCTGCCGCCGAGGCCGGGATTCGATCCCGCGTCCTTGGGAACAGTAGTCGAGCGTCGTAACCACTGCGCCACCCCGGCGGGTTGTACCATTGTAAGCGTACTCAGTGTTCATGAGTGATAACTTTTGACAGATCCTGCTCATTCGAATTTTCCGATCTCCGAGGATTGCCGTGAAGCGGTCTATCATAATTTGAGGACAAAACTTATATTTCAATATCGTTTTAGCTTGTAGTTTCACGTGTTACCGTTTTATAGGACGTGTTCAAGCGATGTCACGTGCTCCATTTTGTGTTGCGAAAACCCAGGTTCAGTAATGCAAGCCGAAACAGATAACGATAAGCCGATTAGATAAATGTGCAGCCTTTCGCCGTGCTTTGTCCACCATAATAAAGCCGCCACTATAACCTACTTGCCTACACCCTTTACTACACTGACAATAAAGTTTCTAAATACTAGCCTATTATTTCATGCGCTTTCATTTTAGTAATGTTGTGACTGAAAATTAGCGCAGGTAAACTCATGTTCCGGGTATGACGTGCCCACCGTAGACTTTAAGTATTGGAGGACACCTTACCACTACGCATACGCCAGCGGAAACTGTCGAAATGCGGTAATACTTTACTATTCCCTCGTTCGCTTGTAAAACTCGGTTGGTACCAGTGTAGAAGAGATAAGGCTTCGCAGCAAATCTGTTGCTACATTTCTGGGGGAACCCGCACGTAAGAACAATTCCTAACTAATACTCGTCACTTCGCAAGTTAAGGCAGCTTCTAATTATAGAGCAAGAACTCAAGCCGATCTGGACCGTTCATATTCGCACTTGTCTCGCACTCCAGTTGCCTCTAGGGAGGCGATCGTGTTGCTCCCGATATGTAGCGTTATAAATAAATATCGTTGTGTGGTGTTAGTGTTTCCTACAACACGTATTTAACGAGCACAACCAGGCAGATTTCTGCCAAAAATATTCTTGTTCAAATGTGCGTGTGCGTTCTTTGTCTTTTCCTTTGTATGTTTTCGCTAGTTCCACCGTCTGTGAAAATATAGAGTCCTTAATGATCAATTAAGAAACCGTAAGTTTGACAAGCGTGCACTGGTAACATTGCCTTCTTCTGTTGCTCGGTCGGTTTTGTTTTCTCAGTATAGGTTAACACTTCCAAGCTGTGCCTCATTATCATAGTACCCTGATTTTATGCCTCACTCATACATGGACTGGGAAAAAAGAATAATCGCCACAAAACGTACAGGACGCCACATAATGTGTTATAATATCGATATCGAGTACGGGGTAGTCGACTACGTTAATTTGCTGCGCCAGGTATTGTTACATACATTTAATTAAACGTTTTATGGCGGTTGTATGTAAATGTATTTAGCTGAAAGGATGCGAAAGAGCTCAGGCAAAAACGTGCACGTCGTGCGCGTCAGAAATGCACAGGAAAATCCTTCCATGGTTTTTCGCGTGCAGTTTGAAAGAAGCTGTTTCTTTTTTTCTTTTTTTTTTTCGAAATCTCTCAAATTGCTTCGTTCTTTCATCTTTTCTGACAAGCCGGTATTTATACGTAAAAATGAATGCTGGTCAAAACAGCGTTGATAGGTGAGACAAAGAAGTAAAATCAGAACAACTTATAATTCCTTTGAAGGAAAACTGCTCGCATGTCGTGAGTCATCTAGGCACGGATTGTATGGGTATGAAAAGGCTTACACGAAGAGTGGATATCGATTTATGAACAGGGAAGCCGGCGATAAGACTCCCCCCTGGATTCCTTTACTTCCTTTCCTCTCGCTTCCACTCTTGCCTTTTCAGTCTCGCCACGAAGTCAAAGGGGATATACTTCGTCACCCCGAGTGAAAAGATAGCAGACTTGCCATCGAAGCAGTTTATGGTGTCTTTCAACGGTTCCGTCGATTTTACCGTTTATTTTTATTAAGCTTTTATGTGTTATCAACTTTTTGCATGCATGTCAGTTACTGGCCCCGTCTGTTAACCTTTTTGTTGATTTGCATATTTGTGTTTTCCTTTCACCTCGTTCACATGACACTGCCATCGAGAGGTAGCTTAAGGCACTGGTCAAAATATCATTTGGTGCCCTATTCTTTGTGGTATAAAGGGTTGTGACGAATGTGTTGGACGCACCAGGCATGGTGAACAGCTGCACAGGTAAATGTTAGTTAAACAAAAGATAAAAAATACCATCACCACTGAGAGCTGCTTGTGAATCGCTTTCACTGATTTCAAGACGTTTCATTTGCATTGTGCGGTCTCTTCATTTTTCGGCACAGAAAATTAAGAGTGTAGCTAAAGAAAAAGATGAAACACACGCGAAGCAGACTCGAACCTTTTATTCAACGTTAGATAACAAAGCAGTGTCATACTCGGAACAAGATTGAAATAGCCTGCAAGACATGTAGCAGCGACCAAAGCCTGTTATACTATCTACTCCGAAGTTGACTGAAAACCACCAAATGACTAGCAAAGGTTCATGTATGGGAAAGAGAACTCGCAAGGAGATTCACAGACGAGTGCTGTTAATGATGTTTCGTGAAACACTTAAAGGTAGAGGTTAAGTGTCCGCGAAGCTTTTTAATGGTTGCCTTTTAATGGTTAAAGTTAAAGATTGAAACTTATTAATTTTGATAATGAAAGCACGTAGACATCAGTTGTGTAAGTTTAAGCGGTAGTAGTGGCTTTGGCGCAACATATTTGTTTTTATGGAAAGAATTTACCACATAACGGGCGCGCTCTCTCAATTATACTTCAAACCAAGTTACTTGGTAAAAGGGCAAGTTCACACAGATATAGAAGTCAATGAATGCTTCAATGCAGCTCGCAGTTTGACGCCTCTTTCTTTCTTTCTTTCTTTCTTTCTTTCTTTCTTTCTTTCTTTCTTTCTTTCTTTCTTTCTTTCTTTCTTTCTTAGACATTTGCCAGTAAAACGAGAAGACAATTTCTGTATTTGTTCATTCGTTCTAAGCACTTCTTGTCTTTTTTCTAGTACCAGATCATAAAAACGTCCAGTACAAACAGCAGTGTGTTTTTATTTCTACTTCCATCAAATGTTTATGTTCACGTTGTTTGTATTGAAGGCAGCTGCAGTTTGCCATCAATTTAAAAAACGCTGTCATTTTCTTTTCTCTTTTCTGATAAGCTGTTTTGCATAAATGTATTCCCTTGAGATAATATTGACTAAGCAAATATTTTCACATGGGATGAATGGCAGTTGAGCCCCTCAATAAAGCCATTCAATGCAAGTGATGAAGAACCGAACAATTAAACACTTAAACCCCAACGAGGAAATTACGACAGGCAAAGAACATAGTCCTATTTTTGAAAGCGCTGCAGCAAACAAACGAACACGAACAGCTTGATTGGTTTCCATACTTTATACGCCTTCATCACAACTAGGGTGAAGAACGTTCTGTGCAACATCCCTGCCTTTCTTGCTTCGCAGCTCGTGCTTTTTACCGTCCCATCTCATTTCAATATTCATCTCTTGCTATCTCCTCATGTGTACCTACACACATGAATGAAATAAGAATATGTGGATTACATACCTCTGCAATCCAACACATCACCTGATTGATTGCCATTATACATTTGACCGATTTCTTTTTCTTTCTCTTTTTTTAGACAGCTTCATAACAGGCTTACTGCAAGCTCAATATACTACTTCCACATCACTTCTACTTCTTTCTTAAATACGCATGCAGTGAAAAAATCAAAGTTCTTCCTTTTACTTCTCAGTATTTTTTTCCCTTGCACGAGCCTGCTGGTCTTGAATTAAAAGAACAGAATAATATGAAACTCGAACAAATAAACCCTACTTTTTGAACAAAAGGAAAACATTTTTTTTTTCATTTATCACCTCCAATCAGCGTGAAATAAAACTAGTGGCCCCACTGATGAAATCTTTGCAGCAATTTTTGATAAACTTTCTCTTAAGACCTTCAAGAACATGATGAAGGTTTAATCCGGGTTTAGAGAATTACCACCGGATAGAAAGAAGCAAGAATCATGAATAAGACTGAACTAATAGCGAGCACATGTAACGTTCTATCGTCTACTCCCTGAGTACAACACTTTTACAACACCAGGAAACAGAAGGTGCCCAGCATTTTTTTTTTTTTCTGCATGTTGCAGCATAGACAGACAGGCTAAGGGACAGGCTGAGACAGGCCAAGACAGGCTAACGGACCTAAAATTCTGTCCAATGTAAGAGGCACTGTGGAGAGCTTTTCCACGCTGTGTTAATAGTAAGCACGCTTCTCAGCATACGCAGGGCACTCAAGGCTCAAGCAAGATAATTGCCACAATTTTGATCGCGTCACAATTGTCACAATGCGGACTGCTCGTCTTACTGAAACGGTATTGGAAGCCGTTTGTAAATGCAGAGTTCAAGCGAAGTAGGCGATATAGATTTTAAAGATATCTAGAAAGTCTGGGAGGGAGTCTTGATCGTGTGTGAAGGAATTGGTATGATGTTTTGACAAGCTCCAGAGCCGATACCTTTCTTAAGAAGCGATTTTTTTTCGCCAGTTGGGGATGCATAATATTTGTTGAAGAAAGTGCAAATATATCTCTGATATTGGTGACCTTCACTCGCCGTTTCATCTGCGTTTTCATTGGCTAGAATGCCACAGTATGCTGGTAACAGCTGAAATGTTATGCTGTATCCCGCGGCAGTGGTCAAACGATGTAGATATCCGATGTGAAGAGAAACGGATTGATGACTAGCTTTCTTGAACTGGTTCGAGAAGGTCTGCAAAGATGCTTTATAGTCGGTAAAGATAACCCATCGACCAGGGGTTCGGCGCAGGAAGTAGGGAACAGATCATTTAATACCGTAAAGTTTGGCTGTTTTAGGTGATGTCTTCTGTTGTGGTCGGTATGACATGGCTTGTTTATGGCACATCAAAGTCGCAGGATGAAGTTCCTTGATTGGTTGAACTGTCGCTGAGTATGTGGGTGTGCTGCATATAGTCCTCGGTAAAGTGGGAGTTGCAGAAGCGCTGCTTGTGGCGTGCTGCTCTTTGTTTCTACTCCTGAAATAAACGTCTTCATCAACAGAGGCGAGAGTGTCCACGGAAGAAATGTCAGATGCAGCAGTTTGTACGATTGATTAATAGTAGAGAGGGGCAGAAGGTGCACAGCTTATTCAAAGCCAAAATTACGGTGACTTAGGTTACTTTGGAAGACATTACAAACATGGGAGCGCGGTTTCCTGTGCAGCAGTGACATCAAGAGGGAGACATCTTGCTTCTGCTAGCGTTCCTGCTGCAGAGGGACACTTTGGGAGACCAATGCATTATCCTCAACCATGGGGTTTCCCGCGGTCTAAACAATCTTGCTTGTTAGAGGTAATCTTTGAAGCCCCGTTAGAGAGTAGCGCAGGGTGCCTTCAACATAGGCTTTTTCAAGCCAAACCATTGATTGGCAGCTGTGTTTCCGCTATAAATATGAAAGTTCTGTGATCCTCTCACAGATATTATTTAATCTGGTGATCAAAAGAGATTGCTGTCAATTATAACACCCAAGAATTTCTGACAACGTACATAATGCAGTGTCCGTCCACCTACAACGAGCAGATATCGACCACTGTTTTTCTTGTAAAGGCCATGCTCACACTCTTTTCTGAAGAGATTCAAAACTTCGCGTATCCAGGTACACCGAGAGGTGTAGTAGCACTTTATGATGTTCTTTTCTTTCGTTCACGTATTTATCAAAATTAATAGACGTCTTTTGTCTATGAAAGGTATTTGCGATTACCGCAAACGTATGAGAGCTAAGCGGTATTCTGCTAGAAAATTAGCACAGATTCGGTGTATTTGATTTGTTATTTGACTGTGCTTTTAGCTTGGTTGATTGAATGTGAACATCAATACGTGGATACAACCTAAGTCATCCCATTGGCTTTCATTCTTACAAGTGTGTGATGCACAGTGAAACAGTACTGTTTTGCGTGCTCGAACGCTTTGCAATTTTCGACTTCGAAATTATTCTAGTAATATAATTGATAGTAGCTTACTTTTGAAACATTTTGTGGCCATGAAAACGTTTGTCGCACACATTCTTGCGGCGGAAGCTCTGCGCGTGAAAAACAAGGCAAATGTAATGCCCTCAAGCAAACTAATTCATGCAGAGTGCTTGTATTTTTGGAGATCACCAAAAAAATGGGTCCATTGTTTTTCTAGTGAAAACCACGCCATCCATGCTCTGTCAACTGAATTGTGCCTTTGTTTGACATTTAATCTTACTCAAGGACGTGACCAGCACGTCTAAATAAGTTTTCATGCCGTTGGTTCAAGAGAAGGCACTTATTTAGGTTTTATGTAATTGTTTGTTTTCGAAAAGTCGGTCTATGCGCAAACGTTCAGGAAAGCACCTTAACGGGAAACGAGAGAAGCGCTTTAATTGTTTTTTCTTTTAACTGTGTGATTTACAGGCGCCTTTGGTCATTGGTGTTAGGTGCCGGGTGACGAATGAGTGGAAAGTCACTTTTCTTTTTTCAGTTTTTGGCTTGCTTGCAAAATGCTAATGAACACTTGAGCTGTGCTGACAAAGGCACGTAACTTGCACATCAACACATTAACATATGCGCGAGTGGTTCGTTCTATTAGTGGCTTTTATTGGATTGCCTGAAAAGATACAAATTAGCTCCATGATTATTGACGTCGGAAGAGTTTCAACGCCATGAATTCCGAGTGATTGGTTGCTTTCACACAAGGGCTCGGATGCTGAATGCAGGGCGTCCCCCTGAAGCCGTAGTATCTGCGGAGTGTTGGGATCTAGGAGTGCATGGTTAGGCGGTACCGGAAACATGCATCGTGTACAAAAGTTGACTGACGCGAAGCATAAACACGCTGTCATCGAATGGCAAAACGAGGCGACCCGTGTTTAAGTGGTCGTATGCTATTTGCATAATGTCCAGGCTGCTCGAATTTCCTGCAACTCAGGTCAATTAACACGACGAACCACGCCACTCATGCATTAGGGAGATCGTTCCACTTTCCCTGCGTGCCACGACCTGCAACCGAAGCTAATCGAGTTAAAGCGAGGACATGGCAATATCAGAAAAGCAAGCTGGAATCCGTATAAAGGTGTGCAGTTGCAACGAAAATATTCTAAGGCTGGAACAATTCTATGCAAAACAACACAAAAAACCTATTGCAACAAGGACGGAAAGAGGACTGGGCTTTCTCTGTCTGCTAATATCCTGTGAGTCCGGAAGAGACAGATTCCCGCCAACAATTTTAGCAAGAGAATACACAGAAAACACCTTAAGAAGTTGTGGTGGCTCTATTTCTGGGCAGTCTTATCATCTCCCCCCCCCCCCCCCCCCTGCCAACCACCCCACTATCTCTTGCTGTTTCTGGATTCTATCAGTAATTATGGAATTGGATGTCTTTAACGATGATGCCAGTGTATCCGTAGACACTTACCAGTTAAACTGAAAAAGAATAACTAAGGCAAGCATTTTTCTTTTCCGCAACTGCTCTATAAAATTCAAAATTTATTTTTTTGAGTGATGCAATAATAGAAAGGAGAAATAATGAAGAGTTTTCAAGTGCTCCTTTATCAATATTTTGTACCGTGTATACTGTCTCATGCGATTTCTATCGTTACCGCACTCTCAAAGCGTGCCAGCGCGAGAAGTGTGTATAAATGAAGTCTTATTTCAAACCGCAGCTGCACACATTGGGAATCTCAGACTTAATAAAACCAGTAACATGCATAGTGAGCTTCAGTCTTATACTCGCCAACAAATATATGTCAGCAAGCCATGCGATCGTATACGATTTAGGGTTCAAAATTTCTTTGTGCAAGCATAAAGTTTAGGCGATACTTTGTACATTAAAAACACAGTACCCTTAAAAAAACCTGACTGCACGCAATGCATCTTTACAGAATAAATTTGCCAGAAAAAGAAACCCCGAAAGTTCTGTCAGAATGCCTTCATATCCAACCGGCTTCGAGCACTGGGCAATGGTATTAATTTTTCGCAGTGGCGCTGGCGGCCAGTCAAGTGTGCATGCAATATTACGACCAGGTTGAGGACTCGTCATCTGCGTTAGCACCAACTTTCGCAAACTATAACCGCGAAGGCACGAGCTCTGTAAAAGAGAGAAGTTGTAAAACGGATATGAGCCTTCTGGGAAAGTTCGGCGCGTTTACGCAGCGAGGGACGTAAACCGAACCATTAACTTCGTTCTTTTTCAGGAGATCACACGGCACGCCCCTTTCCAATCCAAAAAAACACAAGTGTGAAAGTCGCCAGGCTAGTAGCCTCCAAGTGCTTATGAAATGGCAATAAAAACTGGCAGGAGCATTGGATGGTAAATAGAAGTATATGCGGAAGTAATCACTTATTTGTGTGACCTGGAAAGCCGAGGTTTTAAACGCAAGTTCCCGTCACCGTCAAGTATAACCACCACATATACTGGCTATTTTAAAAATGTTTTTCTTTTTCCTCAAAACGATTGTTAAATTTATAGTGTTCAAGTCACTCTGGTTCCTCGGAGCCAAAGCAATCACAATCACTTCTCTCCGAGGTATACTGAAGATGAAGGATATGAAACAAAAGCTAAGGGCACCTTTTTAAACCTGAAGCTAAATAAAAAATGCGCGTGTTATCTTTTCTCCTCCGTACGCCATTTTTTTTCTAAAGGAGGAGGGTGGGGGAAAGGGGGGTAGTTTCTTAAAGTACAACTTTGCACTCTAAGGTACATCTCATTTGTTATCATCGATATTATAATTTTGTACTAGTCTGCAACGCTGAAACCGGTCAACATTTCTTCTGTTTCGTAGGAAAATATTAAATTTTGATCGGTCCAAGCTTTATTAGAATCCTTTGGGTCGGCGTCGTTAGGAAATAAAATATTAATTACTCGTTAGCATACACCCATTTGCAACCGTAAGAATGAAGGCGAACGTTAGGTAAACCATTGTTTCTACTTCCGTTTAATCGTGAATTCGCTTTCCACCTACCACATGCTGGTAGTATCGGATTGATCGGTAGCCTTACCTCGCAATAACAGTGTTATACGCGGACAAACGTAATGCGCTATTTCGGCCACATAAACTTCGCACAACGACCTTACCTGCCCAACGTGAAACATGACTTCATGAAAAGGGGATGCTTCTACTATGGCCGACGAGCGGCCTACTTTGTGAGTAGCCAGAGACTGCCGTGCGCTTTGGGGACATAATGCAGTGGATGGTTAAAAAGAACATTATAATCAAGCCATATGCTGTACAAGGTTTATGCACGCAGTAGAAGGTTCGCAGGCTCCTGGTGAACATATTATATTCATACGACTGTTAAACCTTTAGAAGAACTGCATGATGGAATGCCACACACAGTCGTCACGTTCAACGTAACTTCAGCGAAGTTTACAAGGTGCGGGGTTATGTCCTGCGTAAGATTGACGTCTTGCTTGGTTGGTTTTACTTGATGCATGCGTGTCTCTCCTGAAAAGTTTATGCGTGGTAACAGCGCAATTGCATAATTCTGGTCTGATTACGTATGAGGGCTCGCGGGATGCGGCATGGCTAGTTAAGTTAGAATGCAGAGAATGTTGTACTCTCATGCAATGATGAAAAACCATTCTCAGTTATTTTGGGTAGTAGACAGACTGCCCCGGTGAAGTGGTGTTCTTTTGTACGAGTCTAGAAATAGGACTAATTTTTTCACTGCAAGGTTTTTATTAAGCCGTATGGCTGCGCTGGTTTGGTGATTGATTTGATTGGAATTATAGGGTTTAACGTCCAAAGCTACTTAGGTTTTGAGGGAAGCTATATTACAAAGTTTCCAAAAATTTAACCGCCTGGAGTTCCTAAACGTGCACTGACACTGCACAGTGAACAAGCGCCTTGATTGTTTCCTCCAGCGAATTGCGGGTGCCGCGGCCGTGACTTTGTCGTGTGTCGTTGGGTACAGCTAGCAGTACAGGGCCATAATGACGAAGCTTCCGCGGCCGGGTGCCTGGGAGAGTTTAAATGTGTAATGACTCCCTTAATGAAAAATTCCAAATTTAAAATCCAGTACCTACTCATTCATAAAACTTCTTAGCGGGCCTTTTTTTAAGAGCTGTCTTCGAACTACAATTAAGGGAGCGCTGTTTTTATTTCATAATATATTTGTTACATCTGTGCTTTATATATAATCTAGTGGCACGTACAAGCGAAAGAAAGCTCTGAGCCTTCTGAAGTAGACTCGAGAGGGTTAAGTGCGAGGACGGGTTTCCTCTGAGTTAACTTTCTATCTCAACAAATGAACTACAGATCTTATATACAATTATTTTTATGTTCATCAATGTGCCGGTGGCAATAACATCGTGTAATATATTTATAGCAGCCTTTTATACCTTTAAATACTTAAGCGTAAACAATTAGGTGAAGATATAAAATAACATTTATTTTTCTCAGTTCTCAAAAGCAGTATGCCCAGTAAATTTCGAATGTTAATGTGACACAATACGGTTTCTTTCAACCAAATCTGGAAAATGATTTTACTGTTGTCTTGAAAAAAAAAACATATCTTTCTCACTCGTAAGCAACTAAGCCACCGTAAGAAAGAACTTCAAGATAATTTATTTTTCGCAAATATTTATTGTTAAGGGTTTTGAACTCAGACTACTGCCAACACATTGAGATATATTCTGAGAAAATTCGAGAGTAGATGTGTGAATAAGATCTAAACGAAACCAGCAGTACCAAACTTTTTGTTTGGCGCGAAAGACGCAGCAAATCCTTCGTAGTCCCTTATCGGCGTAAATTCTGGAAAGCACATGCTAGCCTAGAGCTTCTGGTCAGGAAGTAGTATGGAGAATTGTTTTCTTACTACTGAGTCACAACTTGTAGAGCCGCACATTCATCGAACGTAAAGACGCAAAAACCCAATTTTCCAAAGGTTTAGATGATTAGAGGTAATGAAAAGGAACAGTGGTATGGAATGTTGGATGTTCAGATTATATTTAGAGCGTTACCTCTACTTTTCCCATGCACGACCTCAAGGTCAATGGATGGTACAATGCGAGATTGAACTCTCGTGCTGACCATTGTCGTCTTCATCATAGTGCCCAAGCACGACAGCACTCCGCTATCGCTGCAGTCAATCACGCCTCGTGTAAAACTGCAAAACACTCTCCTGCTGCGTAGTGAACATCACCGTCATCTTGAAGTTCCACCTGCGCCGCTCGCTCAAATAACCTAGTTCAATAAGCCATATACATAAGAAATCTCACCAAAGAAAGAAACCGAATCCATGACAGACAGGCTGCCGAGACCATCGAATAGCGGAAACCCGACAAACCGTTGCCGAGAAGCTCACCAAGCACGGCAGTGAGCCACGATCGAAGTGGCATTAGTGACTGCGGCTGTGGTCGATTGTATCGCTCATGAAACATGTTTTAATGATAGTTGAACTTCTACAATTTTTAGCTCAATTCAACAAGCATAGCTCACAAGCTTTTGTCGGATGGAAAAAGGCAGTAGTGCACTGGGGTACCCCAAGCATGGATGACACAGCTGAAGTCCGCTTCTTTAACTAAATCCGACCACAGAAGACTAACACATCTTAGTCTCCCTCCATCTTGCCGCAAAAATGATGTACTCAAGATCTACATTACCGTGGTTGTAGATGAAGCGCAGATACAGTAGTCAAAGTTTCTACGTATTTTTTCATGTCTCCGCGACAATTTAGAGGAATACTGGGACCACCAGGTCCACCTTGTGAGTTTATTTGCATTAAAATGTTCCGAACAAATAGTACTACGTGCTCATTGTTAAACATGATCTGTACACGCAAGGAATACGGCCGTCGATCCAATGTCCAGGGGCACCATTTGCGCAGTTTGACTTGCACGAACTTCGATTCTAGAACTATGCATCACAGTTATGTATATACAAGAAGACGCTAAGCGCCCTATGAGCGTTGGCATCGACTTAGAGTTTCTGAAAATCATTAAGTAAGCTCTAGAGAGTATGCAAACCGCTCCTTCTCTAATTACTGACACTTTGCGGCGCTCAATACTGTACGCAGCTACCCCATAGCATAACGATAAATTCTAAAGCACCCCCACACTGTCCGGCCTGCGGCCTCTTTTCACCGTCGAGAAAATGTTCATATTTTTCTTCAGCACTATAGACTATAGCAAGCGCTTTTCATTGCCGCAGACATCAGTGTGTCTCTGCAATACATGATACTTTACCGCTCGCGCCTTCTTTCCTAAGCCACTGATGAATAACGGTGTTCTTTCCGCTTCCGTATTTCGCCATCAGACCCTGAGAATCAATATTTCCATTTAGTTTGGGATATTATTTGAAATAGTGGCGGAAGGCAGTTCTATTTTCATTGTGTTTTTTTTTCTTTTACCCTCATAGGTTTCAGAGTTAATTTGTAATTTGTTGCGTGCGCGCATTCTAATTTCTCCTCCTGGAGTTCATCCACGAGATGTTCTGCTTGGTTATTTGAACCAGCCGCCATCAAACAATAGAAGCAAGAATCTGGACAGTACAGAACTTACTTTCTCCAGCATTGTCCGTTTCCCTTGTATTGTATTGCACGACTACTTGGCTGTGACACTAAGTGCACAATAGACATTCTGATCATCTTCTCCATCTCTGCTGCGTGTTGTCTGAAGTGAATTGCGCCAAGTCGTCCAGTCTGACGCGTTACTTTTCCTTCCCATCTTTAAAGTGGTATTCGTGCTGAGCGCTGTCGACCTTTCCTTCTCTATAGCTCCGTTTATTTGACCCGTTTGCTAGTCAGCATTGTAGCTCTTAACAGCCGCCCGAATCCGTACTTCGTGGAAAACGTCCCCTTGCTATAACTCGAGCTTATTGGAGCGCTTGTGCGCAAGCTGACAGAAGAACCATGGGCCGCAGAACAAGGCATTGGAACTTTTTTTCTAACAGATAAGCTGATGATAGCAGACTGAGAAGGCATGAGAGATATACGAGCACTTGAGTGCGAATGAGTATTGGAAATTTAGGCAAGCCATCGAATCTCGTCGTTACCAAAAATGACAACCTCTTAAGATCGACAGCGATGAAGTACGGAAACCGCACTGCTTCATTTTGCGCACCCGGTGAGACCTTTCTATTATAACAAGAGTCCCTTTGATATTTTAGTCTAAACACCGAACCTAAAATTCATTTTATTCTGAACAATTCTAGCAGACACGGAGCACCGAAATCTTTCAGGTTTAGAGCAAGACGTCAGAAATTGTGAGGGACGCTGCTTCACCAAAACATACCGTACTTAATTACTGTCACTAACCGCTCTAGGTGTTTTATGGTTTCCGCCTACCCTGTGAGTAATTCATTCCGCCTTATACATTATTCTTCTTTTTTGGGCTGGGTTAACAACGCGGATATTACTATACGTTAGCGCCCAGTGTGCCTAAAATTATTATCCCTGAACAGAGATAGTTAACGCTCTTAGGATCGGAACCGGTAGCGATGTTTTTAGTCCCACACGTCACTCACAGTTGTTCAGCATAGACTAAACAATTTCGAATATTTTCTAAAAAAGAGGTATTGAGCGTTCGTTTTTCAAATATATTTCTCTTAAAGCGTGTACTCCCAATCAGAGGCATCCTAATTCAATTGATTTGACCTTAATATGTCTCTTTGTCAGTGAGGAGCAACCCTCCACATAGATAAGTGAAATAAATGAGTAAAAAGCCGAAGGCAGAGTGCAAAAGAGAAGCTGATCAAACGATCGCATGCAATTGGGTCCCATGTTCTCCAGCTAATACAACTTACCTGCTGCCGTCTCGCTGACTCGGAGCCAATTAATCGACAAGATCAATGCGGGAGGTGGGGGTAAATCAGAAGAACCAGGTGGACCGGAAAGGAGCATCGCTCGCTCCCCACTGCCCGCATTGATTTTCTCCGAGGTGCGCTCAGAGCTTTGTCTGCTCGAGGCCCTCCTGCCTGACCGCTCTTCCTGACTGATTGTTCCGTGTGCGTGAGTGCTTAGTGCCCCAGTTTAAAATGGCATGGCTGATGAAACCTGCCGAAGCAGTACACATCATTTCAGTGAGGTCTGAAAATTTGGTTAAAATTGTTGCCCGTAAGCATTTTTCTAATGCAATTTCATAAAGCTGGCAGGGTAATTTCCGCTGCGTCTGGATGCACTGCATGCAGTCCTTTAAGCAACTCATCTCTGAACAGAGTATGCACATTAGTAGTAGAGCTTTTCTTTATGCATTTGTTCAGTAGAGATCCCCATAGACTTCGTGCACTTTGAGGATATCTCTGCTGAGCATACAGTGGCTTTAAAGTTATAAGCATGAACCAGGCCTGTATTGGCGATATGTGTTCCTGCCGTAACCAATCAATAACGCCTCTGGCTACATGAAGTAGGCTGATGGCGTCCACGCCGTTCCGTGTCCGCGCAGACACATGTGAACTAAAAATGAACACAGATGCAGGAAAGGGTCAAAATCATCTGTGTAGAAGTACACTGTGTGGGCCTCTGTGGGTGGATAGGCCGACAATTAGAATTCATCGGTTACGAGTGAGTAGACAAAGGAAACTCAAGATGCGACAAGACATTGAATTTGGGGCGTTAATGTGTATTTTGGCAGTTAAATTTTTTCGCGGTTTTACTTTAGATGGCCTTCTTTGCTATTTACGTCTTGAATTATGATAAAGCGCTAACCTCAAACGCAGTCAGGATCACATATGCTTGAGAATCGAACCGGAGAGCACGCTTCACTGAGGGGAATATTCGTATGGAGTTAGGAGGCGACATCAGCATCCTACACTGAAATCATAAAAAAAAAATAATCAATGGTTACCAACAGTCACTATTACACCATGCACCCCAGTACGCCCTATAGATATGTGGAGATTAATAGGGCAGGTACCGACCCCTAGCATTAATTCGGGTCCTACACGTATTGTGCTCGGCACCACAGTCTGTCTTTCGAATATTTTCCTATTCCTTTGCTTTTGTTGATCAGCCTGAATGTTAACTTATCACGTCGAACAAGCGTGATTCCTACAGTAACTTTCTTTCTCCCCCTATCTCTCTCGCTATTCTTGTTGAGATAAGTGCTCTCAACACTCCCAATTTTTTTGAAAGTCGTACTCCACGCTCGCGGCGTATTCTTTAGTCTGTGCAGGGTAATATGAAGGTTCAGCGAGGGTCTGCTGAAATACTTTCATGCTTTTTTGCCTGCCTTGCTCTTTCGAAAGGATGGCATAAGCACGAGACTAGCAAACTTAGGTAGTGCAATTGTATCCCATTTATTTATATTTCCTTACGAAACAGTTTGTCCGTTTGGACCTGTTTGTTTATATCCACAATTGGGATATATTTTTCTACCCGCGATACAGAATTGGTACGGGAGGAGTCTGACTATAGACTCCAAAATACTTTCTGTCCTGCTCTCTATGATGCACTTTATGAAAAAAAAAACTTAGAAGGGTTCAACGCTCCTGAACAAAATGTGGAGCGAAAGCACTAGTTGCGGGGGACCGAGCGTTCTTCTTCTTCTTCTTCTTCTTCTTCTTCTTCTTCTTCTTCTTCTTCTTCTTCTTCTTCTTCTTCTTCTTCTTCTTCTTCTTCTTCTTCTTCTTCTTCTTCTTCTTCTTCTTCTTCTTCTTCTTCTTCTTCTTCTTCTTCTTCTTCTTCTTCTTCTTCTTCTTCTTCTTCTTCTTCTTCTTCTTCTTCTTCTTCTTCTTCTTCTTCTTCTTCTTCTTCTTCTTCTTCTTCTTCTTCTTCTTCTTCTTCTTCTTCTTCTTCTTCTTCTTCTTCTTCTTCTTCTTCTTCTTCTTCTTCTTCTTCTTCTTCTTCTTCTTCTTCTTCTTCTTCTTCTTCTTCTTCTTCTTCTTCTTCTTCTTCTTCTTCTTCTTCTTCTTCTTCTTCTTCTTCTTCTTCTTCTTCTTCTTCTTCTTCTTCTTCTTCTTCTTCTTCTTCTTCTTCTTCTTCTTCTTCTTCTTCTTCTTCTTCTTCTTCTTCACTGCGCCTATTCACGATGTAGCTGAGGCCACCAGAGCTCTCTCTTTGGCAGTCGTAGTGTTGCTGTCGCAATAAAAGGACAGTTATGAAAGCTGGTACCGCCGAATGGAGCGAAACCGACAGGGTAACATACGTCGATAACATACGTACACACCCCCTTTGCTAATAAAAGTATGCAGTCGTCGGAATATTATTGTGGTCGTGAGTTGCGATCCCTTCAGAAATACGTGCCCGTGTACCCGCTTTTCAGGGAACCTTTAAAATCGAGAGATTCGAAGTGAGGCAGGTGGGATGAGCTCGTTTCCAACTGCAACTGCAGAGAGAGCTACTTTACGACTCTCTATTGGCTGTGACGTGTTTATTATATAACCCTGTATTTCTAGTCTGGTGCACTTTTATAACTTTCAGATAAGCCATTTGCTGGCAGCTATCTGCAAGCTCTTTACCAAGCTATGGTGCGAACATTTTTAAGAACGTTGTGCTTGCAGGACAAGGGGAAGGGGAAGGGTGCCCAGACAGTGCAGGCTCTTTACCTTTTTGTTTTTTTGTGCGCCACTGGACTTTACTCGCGCTTCTAAAGTAAGCTACTGTGCCTGTATGTATTTTCATATGCCTTCTCTCACGTGGACACACATCATGATCCTCTTTCTTCTCCCCTTCCCGTTCCCCAGTGCATGCAGAGTAGCAGGCCAGATTTTAATCATTCCGCCAACCTCTCTGTTTTTGCTTTAAGTACATCCGTTTCTCTTTCTTGATTCTACACGTGGGCGTGGTGAACTGCTTTCGAAACAGCTGAAAGAACACATTTGTTGATTGATATATTTTGTTTCGTTTTTAAGCCATACAATCGCATCACTGGGAACCTTTTGCTGATTAGCAAAATTTTCCCGTTTTTTCCACATACGACAATCGCATTAATATATAATATTATATATGCAGTATGACAGGATTCATGCCATACTTCTGCTGAGCTGAAGCACTGCAGAGATACACTGGCGATCCTCTTAGCCTGCATGACAGTGTCAATTAGGGGAATGTAAAACTCAGGCCAACAGATGCCTGAGAGAGGTGGGAGAGTGGGTGAGACAAGAGAGGCCTAGGATATCGTTTGAGGCAGAATCACTGTGCTTCAGATGCAGAAGAAATGGCTGCGGAAGTCAGCGTGAACACCTTATATCAGTGCACGCAAAAGAAACGTACTGATGTATGAAACTCTTGCATGATAACAAAAAGCACGGATTTGGAAATGTATTTCGCAGTTATTTATTTATTATTAATGTATTTCGCTAGGAAGGATATGAGCACGCACGCGAATGATTCCTTGAAAAAGCCTTGTCGATGCCCATCTCAGAGGCGTTAACATGGTAAAGAGAAAATAAGTAACTCAGTATTATAGGGGCTATCTTAATTGAATTTCGCTTTGCGAATGCGATAGCATTAAAGCCTGAAGTCCGTCCGACCTGCTTTTCCTTCCGCGTGATTGCTGCTCACTGCTTTCCCGGCGCTCTGTGTAGCCGCCTTTGCAATGGACAAAATTTCATAACGATGCTTAGCTGAAGCGGGTGCCTTACCTTAAACGAAGTGCCCTTCAAGCTTCCTCAAATCAAAATTGAAGGGAGCATATAATTTTTGAACGGTCCTTAGCCGTTCGTCGGATAAGGAGCACTCCGAGCGGTGACGAGCCGTATAAGGTCGTGTCTAGTGCTGAGAATTTCGACCTAATATTCGAAATATAGCGTTATAAATTGCAAAAGGCAAGCGCACCTTTTGACAGTATCTGTTTTAAAAGTATCGGTGCGGACTAAAGAAAACGAAGCACGCTGTTGCCTTCTAATATTTTCGTGCTTTGCATATTTGATACTGGCAGTAATGGTATATGAGAACCAGTAGTAAAGGCCAGCGCCATTTCACTTAAACAAATATTATTTTCTTATCTTCGGTGCAGAAGGCGGGATTTTAATTTGAATATTTCAATACTTTGAAGCGTGCTCCGGTTACTTATGTCCACACCTGTACGTTCCTATGCGTGCGGTTCTTTTGCATTGCTGGGAGAACAAGATTGTTGGTATGGTGAAGTGCAACTGCTTGCCTGGCGATTGCTCGCCCCAGTAAACTGCCACTGCGAACTCGACGTCGTCTCACTCGCCATAACAGAAAGAGAAGCTACGTCGGCTTTGCTTACGCAACCTACCGGGTGTAACTAAAGCTAAACCCCAGCAATTTTTTTGCCTTAATTACAGGGTTCTCCGTGCGAAATTTGGCGAAAATCCGAATATTCTTGTTTGCTTCTGAATTGATAAATTACACTTGAGATAACTTGAGACAGACATTTCTTGGTGGTGTGCACAGACGAACGGACAAAAGAATGGTGAAAATATAGCTACTTCGTGTTTGAAGTCAGCATGTTATTTTCAATCTGAGTACAATTACGTTAGTCCATGGGTATTTTTCTAAAGATAATAAAGACTACCTTGATCTTCAATACGGTTGAAATAATACTTCTTTGAATTGCAGAAGATGGCTTCCATACCTATCATATGCCAGCAGTCTTATTATCCTTGAGAAGCATTCATCCAGCAGTATCCCTACTTCATTATGGAACAGTCCGAAGAAGCACTAAGTGAATGACTTCTACATTTGTGACTGTCGTCCACGAATAGGTTGAGCGAGGTCTGCCGCGTCTGAAGAAAGTATTGCTGAAAAAAGCTCTCATGATTTATGCACTGTATGGCAAAGTCACTTTTTCTTATAACTTAAATCACGCAATCTTCTTACGCACGGTTGTTCTTTATTTCACAGACATTCAAATGACAGTGATTTTACAGTTGCCTTTTTTTTTTTATTTGGATATCAGCTAGAATTATCTAGTCTGCTTTGATCACATAAAATATATAAAAACGCGCAAGATTGAAAACTTTGTTCGTTTTAGTCACCTAAAAAGAGTTTAGAAGTAATTTAACGTATATGTTGTTTATTTTATTGACTGCTGCTTTCATCCTGTACAGCATGTAAACACCGACATAACGATTAAAATTTGCGATAGTTCCTTTTTGACGTCCGTGTTTCGATACGCAGTAAATCCTCTAATCAATATTTCTGCCACCTACTCACCGCTAGGTTAGCTTGGTACACCTTGAGCAAGCAGTTCTAAGCTTGGTTCCCCTTTCTAAGGCACTTATAATCATAGCTTTCCATCATGCCCCGGAGGAGAAAGGGCAGGTCGCAAGAAAGAGGTCCGAGGCCATTTCGCTGGCGCCGACGACGCCCACTTCGAGAGATTCCAGTGATGCATTACGGAAAGCAGGGCTGACACTTCGCTTGTGGGCTGCTCGCTCCGTTTTATCTCCCGTGCTCCGCTCCCACTTCCCATTTGGGGTGTCGAAGCCCGGCTTTCAGCGCACTTGCTCAGAGGAGCGTTTCCGCTTAGGGTCTGCGAACAGGCTCATGGAAGCGGTAATTTCTATGGGCGCGTGTATTGTCATTCTTCCTTTTAATCCTCCTCTTCTTCACACATCTTCGTGTTGCCTTCTTCGGGCCAATCTCCACTCCAATATCTTTACTGTCTCCATTCACTCGTTCTGCATCGAAGTTGTCGCGTCATAGGGCACAAACCTCATACTTCGCTTTATAGTCTTCTTTTTATCTGTAACTGCATGAACAGGAATGGGGATGGTTTCTTTTCCGGCCTTGTCATTGCTGTGGGCGTTGTATGCCATGAGCGAGAACCCTTCTTCACTGACAAAAACGACGATTACCGTCAATGGAAGCTTGACTCGTACGTTTGAGTATTACTCAGAGGTCTTCGGCTCACACAATTTATTTTTTGTCTGGTAGCACATCGCTTATTGGACCCGTGAGCGTTTGACTTCCGGAGAAAGTTCCGGAGAACGTTCATGTTCCGGAGCGGGATGGGATGTTTTGAAGAACTGACCTTTTAATGTCACTTAGTGACGTGACGGCAGGTTGAATGTGGAAGTCTTTATAAATGGGGAGAGGCTAGCAGACGGTACGATGCGCTTGTTGTCCATTCAAGACAATGGCGAAGTCTAGAATTTCGTCTTCGTAGAGTCTAAAACATAAAATCTATAACAATAATTTTAATTCACAGGTCTTGATTAGCTTATCTAGGAAAACCCCTCCTACATTTAATCTAAAGTGTCAAAGTTCTGTGGCTTCGTATACTACGGAACACCGGAAGTAGTTTCGTGGGCCACCAGCTGGCGCAGCCGTGTAACTTGGAGTGTCTCTATTGCATTAAGGGGAAAACTCATCATAAAAAGTCGAGAAGGGACCCAAATTAGTTTGTTGTAGTCATTCTTGCCATAAATACCGGCCGAAATAGCTGACACCTCACGCTCCTGAGATGACACCCATTAAAAAGAGTATTTCTTTTTCCGTCATTCGCTTTCGCGGGTGCGTGACCATAAGCGCCAAGACAGTTTCTTAGAAACGGAGAATGATTGGGTTGGAGAATGACCGGTACAAAGCATTCTGCAGGGCACGAAAAAATTGGATCACCGCTCAGAAGGCACGCCTATGTTCATTTTACCTTGCATCGCCATGCGGCAACAGCACTCTATTAAGGATATGTGACACGCAAAGCCGACCGACACCCAGCAAACCTTCATGCTTGCAGCGAGCTACATTTTCTACACAGTGCTCCGAATTAAAACGCCGTTCGAAGAAATCTGCTGATCTCAGCTTCTCAATGACGTTGTATGACGTCCTTTATAGCTTGAAATGCACTAACGAGGTTTAGTTTTCGAGAGTCTCTATCCATGCCGAACTTGGCTAGATAAAGTTTAGCAAGGTTGTTTGTTGGGCTAGTTGGTATAGCATCATAACGTTTGGAAGCGCTGAGGCAGACGTGCACGAGAGATGTGGATGGAACAAACGACGTGCAAATAAAGATAGCGTTTATCCCGCCCACTTCTCTCGTGTATGTCTACCACAGCGCTTCCAAACGTTATTTGGCTAGATAGGCATTTCATGTGCCAGCGTTTTGTGATAGTGGTCGCTTGTACACAAAAATAATGGGTCAGGTGCATTATTCACACATATGCAGGTTGGTTTCGCTAACGTCAAGTCATTTATTTCAATGTCAGCACCTAGTGTTATCGCAGAGCTTTGCAAATACATAGCGTAACTAGCTCTCCTTTCCTGCCCATCAGTCCCTCGCGATTAATACCTTCCACACAGCTTTCGCTCCAGTCTTGCATTTCTTATTCATAACATAACTCTCAAGCGCTCGCTCGCACCCCCAAGTGGCTGCCTGCTAGACGGTTATACACGCCATGAGTAGGCGCTTGTACAGTTTCTATCTGGGGTGCATGTCCAATGGCCAGCGTGCTTAAATGCGATCGCGACCATGAGTTTTATGTGCTATGTTAATTTATGTTTTGTGTGGAACTGTGTCTTCTAACAAAACGCATATATCTGACAACAAAATAAAGAACGAATCATCCGAACTTTTGGTTCATTATACGTCCTATTGGGTCATGAGACCATTAGTGTTATATTGAACTATAACCCACAAAGTTTTGTGTTCACTGCAGCTGGGAATCAAAGACAGTGACACGAGTAAGCTGTTTACCTATGCCAATGGGGTACAAATGTGCGAAGCATTGATGCTTTGCTGGGAATACATGCGGAGAAACATGAATCATGTTCCGGGGCATTTGAAGCGGTAAATTACTCCCCTCTCGAGTCAACAACTAAGTGACAGGTATGCGTCTTCTCATAAAGCTCTCTGCCTAAGTCGTAATGTCTCCTTACACCTCTCTTCATATTGCGTCCGTGATGCAGCTGTTGGTGCGTGAGTATAATAATTGCAAGTTGCAGACATGACCTAACTAGGTGGCTTTTTTTTTCACAAATCTGTCAGCGACTGGGAACAGCTTGCGTCACGCCAATATGTCACTTCGTCCTTCAGCAGCCATGCGTGTCTCCTGAGGCAAGCTTCTCACGCACACCAGCGATGGGGCCTGCGACCGCGTCACTCACACGGAATGGCAGCGGTTCACTAACCTCACTGCGTTCTACGCTCATCAAGCGCCGTTTTTGGCGAGCATCCTGCCTGGAATGCGGCGCGTACGCGAACACCCGGCTTTTAAAGTTTCCCCTGGCACAGTGTGCTCTACCACAGGTTTCTCGAAGAAGAGCCAGGTTGGCTTCGCAGAGCAGCGGCGAAGAGAAAAGCTAGGAGTGAACCATAAATGTTCAGCTGTACTTTGTCGCCACAGCAAGCAATGAAATCTGCGCTAACGTAGCAGTAGTAGGCGGAGAAATAATTTGTGCTTTGTTCTGTGTAGAGTAAACGGCATACTCAATCCTGAATCATCTGTCCACCCCGCAAGCAGCTGTTTGGAGGCAAAACCTTGACCCAAGAGATGTTTGGTACCAACCGCACCTTCTTCTTGAATACAGCAGACTGTGGTCCACTCAACGACAACTTGATAAAAGCGCAAGAATGAAACACTCCTATATAGGTTATCATCATTTTGCTAACTTTCCATGGCGACAAAAAAATAACGACGACAGTTCTACTCCTGACTTCTCTCCCATCCCACAACGGCTGGGAGGCAAAGTTCCCTACTGACCAAACCTACCTGCATTAAGTAATGATACATTGCAGAATGCGGCCCCTGTGTATTACCTGCTGTTTACCAGCATGTAAATACAGTTGCTAGATTACACGAGACACTGATGATTCTAACATCTATACTGAGAACGTCCCATATAAATCTATCATCGTCAGGATGTTTTATCACACGAATTCGGAATTCATTTCATATTCATTTTCCTATTAGATAGAATACCTATTTCAATATTTGTAAAGTACCAGACTGGCAAAGCAAAGCATAACTTTCAGAGCACAAGGGTCAAGCGTATTCAGACTATCAGCATTGGACGGACATTGTTACTGATTACACTATGCGTCGTTCGCATATGCATTTTGTTCTTATTTTTAAACTTCATTCCATCCTTTCCCCTCATCGCACACCTTAATTTTTCACAACCTAGCCACACCGTAGGCTGTCTTGCACTGCAGTTGTTGTGCACTCCTTGCTGAAAGAACGTCAGCAAGCAAGGTGGGACATCCAGGTTTTATGTACGGAGTTTCATTATACTGACAAAGTTTTGCCCTAATACTCTACGCGGGCACTGCTGCTTCAGCGTGTTTTTTCTTCTCGTAATCTTACTCCGAAGGAAAAAGGTTGGACAGCTTGTTGAACGTAAAGTTAAAAAAAGAAACGTAGAACTAGGATGAAAGACCACGCCTCAATTCTGCGGTCTGGAGTAAAGTGCGTAGTTCTTGGGCCCTGCAACTCATCTTCACGCTCAGTTCTTTTTTTTTTTCTTAGCATTGCGACTTTTGTAGCCAATATGAATCCCTGGCTTTTTTGTGAGGGGATTGCATGCCAGGCATTGCGTAAGCCTGTCTCTACAACAGGAAAAACGACTTTTTCTAGTTACCATCCGAGGTTCAGGCAAACGCGGAAACCGGTTGGTTCTCAATGCTTTTGACTTTCTCTCCATTTCAGCGCTCGTATTTACACTATTTTTCTTTGTATGACCTTCAGTACTATGGTCGGCTGATGCAACACAACAGCTCATAATGGTAAAAAATGGTGATGGCAGCAATATAAAACACGCAGAGGCTTTTCGTGAGAGTTGGGCTTCGTTCTGTGAAGATAAAAGCGCTGCGAGGGAGTGTACGTTCCTTGAACGATGACGTTCAGGAAATTCTGAATGCTTCATTTTAACTCACTATTACGAGCACACGTATTGATCATCTAAGGGAGATCTATTGGGGCTCTGTCATTCATAATGCTGTGCTTTAATTCAAAGCACCTGACTATACCTTAAAGTGAACTCAGGTAACCCTTATTCTGAAATTTGTAAATATTTCAGTAGCTTCCTGTTTATACATTCAAGCGTTATTAGGGCCCGCTGTGTGACCAGACGACTTTGCGACACCAGCCTCATCGTACGAAGACAAAACAGCAATTACTAAAAAAAAAAACAAAAAATGTCCGCTTTGTAGAAAATCAATAAACCTGTTTGCTTCCGTATTTTGAGAATCTTGGTGTTAATTCAGCCTGGCTACGACACCAGTGCACTACATTCGTCCGCAACTGCACGCAGTGACCGTCGAACTTAGTTGCCTTGTTAAAAGTTACTATACCATATTCAGTACGACGCTAGCGCTTCGAGGAAGTTTAGGGGTAGCTCTTGCAGGGACTTAATTGTATCTGTCCTTCGGCCATCGCTTTTTCTTTCTTTTTTCCTTTCCTTCTAAAATTGGATGACATTTTATGGGATTTTTTTTATATGACGTCGCAACCAGAGCTCTTCAATCCAAAAGCTCTGGTTGCTAAAGGACCCAAGCTGGCCTGAATGAATAGTATATTTTCGTTTAAAGAATCTGTTTAAAAGAATCTGTGAATTCGCAATGTGTGATCGACATTAAATTAATAAGGCTTCCATAGGGTCCCGGATCATCTAATATTGCGGTCAGAGACAAGAACGAATCATTAAATATATAATGACTTGGATGACCTTGATTTTGTTCTGTAAAGTGTTTGGCCTCCACGCTTTAGGCTTATAGTACAGAAAGGTTTCTACAGTGTGCGGAAAAATAGCAAGAAAAAAAATGGCTGTGGCGTAGCTCGGCTAAGCCCGGTTATGCCGCGAAATATTTGTTATGCTTAATGATGCTCTGTTCGTATACGTCAGGTTAGACTCATATAGATAACCTAGTGCATAGAGCGTAAGCTCAATTAAGAATGCTCACACACTATTTTTTGTGGTTGGACTCATTCATGGCTGTCTACAAACCTAAGGGACACACAGCCTAGTCGACATGACCAGATGGTGACGAGAATCGTTGGAAGTAGGAGGTCCTATGAAGTTTGCTAGATGGACAGCGGTGACGGTGGAAGGAAAGGGTAGGCAGGGGATTGGATGCTGTGGGGCATTGTGTCAAGCAATGTTATATATTGGTGGACATGTACCCGTGCGAATGCAGTTTTTCAGCTGTATGAAGATGAATAAATAGGCAGCCTGCAATGCAGTTTGCTTTGTCGACCGCCGCGCCGTAACACACATCCTAGCGAGAGCAGCAAATACTTCTGAGACGGCTTTTTAGGGCTTTTTCACGCCACCTGAATGAGCTTACAGGGATCAGACTGCACGCTCTGTCGAAGCTTTGAGTGGCGTGTGTCAGATAACTCGGCTGCATCGATAACGCCTGGTAAAGGGAGTTATCTGCCACACGCGTATCTATAATGCTGCTGCACATGCTCGGTCGTTTATCGCTAACAGAGCGGCTAACAGCAGCATATTGTTGAGTCACGCTGCAGGGCAATTGCAGCGCTACCTATGTAGTGCAGGTTGCCTAAGCAGCAGATTTGCGAAGTCTCAGAAGCAAAGCAGCAGCACAAAAAGGAGCACCGCTGGCTCCGCACCGCACGTGCGAAAAAGAAGTGGGTGGCGCCAGCCCCTCACTCTGCATCTATAGTGAAAGATACCGCGCCGATGATCTTGGCTCGACGAGGCTAGTAAAGTTTTCGCTTTGATAACTACGGATCCATAATGTTCGCCTATAAGGCTGACGCAGCAGCGTTAACGGCTCCTGTCTGCGGTTCCCCTTGAAAATCTTCGTGCGCGTGCTGGCATTTTGATATTGGCCTAATCATGACTGCTTTCATTTGTGCCCGTAGTATAGCGCAAATACACATTAGCATAGAGTCGTAAGCTGCTCGGTTACATCCAAGGGCACCCGATTGCATATGAAGCCCCGTGTGGACCAAGCCCTGCAATTTAACGTGCCTGCGTGGCCAGGGATAGGATGCGACTGAGTTTGATTTCTTTGTCACAGCAGCTACTTTATCGAATTAGTAGCCCCAGCCGACGCGATGCCACCCGGTTTCTTAATGTCACACATTCTGCTGACTAATTAGTGCACATCTATGTCACCCGCCAAGTGGCATCTGCAAGGTGCATGTTCGTAATGCTACGTTAACAACGGAGTCGCACCAGACTTTATGGAGAAATGGGAATAGAACTCAACAGCATAAAGTTTTGGAAAGGAGCAGAGAGAGTAAAGAGTGGGAGAGGAGAGGGAGAGGGGTCTTTTAAACTTCACATTGAAAGGCATTACTCAACAACGTTATTCACTCTCGTTGGCATGCTCCCTTGCGGTATTTAGTTCATTAATCTTAAGCGTGCCCCTATTCACAACCAACAAATATTTAGTCGTAAACTACTACATTATATGAAAGACAATCGGACATAGTTATAAAGCCGCCATTGCGGCTTTATGCCTGCGTTGCCTAGAGGCAGTGCGTCATACCCGGCATTCAAGGGCCCTGGAGAGCTGTATTCCGGCCTCACCCTACCACCTCAAAAGCGAATCCCAAGTTTGCAGTGCCTGCCGATACGGCCATGCCATGTGGTCTTGCGACGTCACTCAACCCAACAGCCAGTCAGTGCACTTCCATGTCACCTGCCATCTACCACGTTCCAGTGACATGCATATGATTATTTTCACTCGCAAAGCAAAAGCCAAAGTGTAGTAAACGGGGTTTTTAGCACTGCGGCATTAAAATAGGCTGCACCAAGCAAAGCTTTGTATGAGAGTAGAAAGGCACTCAAAGGGGATCTATCAGTTTCAGTAGATGGGGATTAGGGAAAAAAATTATTCCTGCCACACTGAGAAGACTGTAAGTAAATACAACTCCATACTGAGGTGAGCAGGTCGCCTTATATGGCGGGCAAAGGAGTTGAAAGCTTGTGAAATAAAATAGAAGCACACAAAAGCGAACCTCGGATAAGGTCCGCCAAAAAGACGCAGTTTCCTGACACACAAATTTGCGATAAAGGAAAAAGGCCGAGGCACAATCTCGGTTTCACGAAGCAAAACCAATTTGGTGTCCACTAGCGAAATTGAGATGTGCGAGAAGCCGAGAACACGGCGAATCTCGTGGCATGCAAAGGAAAGATTGCGGCGACGAGTACTGCACTTTCGTTCAGAGGTCAGAGAAATGGCGCAGAAAAAGGAGCGGAGGAATCGGTTTTCTGCGCCTTCTTTATTTACATACAAATTGTTATAAATGCAAACAAAGCACAATCATTTTTAGAAAACCTGTTATTTTCTTTACACATCGATGCTTTACTTTCCAAGAGTAGAGCCTGCAGTACCGCTTGCTCTTCATCTAGCTCCTATAGCTACCTTTGCTTCGCTATTTTCTATCTTGATGGCGCGGGGAGCCATTAAACCATTTCCCATCAAGCTGAGAGACCAAGCGGAAAACTGGTTGTTCGCCTTTCCTTCGCTGTCGCCTCTTAGCAATGCACTGGTATGTATGACGAGCGATGAACTTCACACCTGTATCCACTGTGCCTGCTTGATCGGCGCCGACATGAAGGGAGTCCGTTACGAACCATCACCTGAGCAACGTCGGAGATCTCGAGGTAATTGAAACCGACGCCAACGACGAGAAATGGACGACGTTGCACAATATTCGAAGTCCTCCTAATGCGGCTATTCATCTGACTACGCACCATAGAAAAGGGGTACCTGGTGCTTTTATCACAATACCTCTTGTCCGTATAAGAAGTCTTAATTATTTAAAGTGTCATGCTTCAAATTAATTACCATGTTTTGATAAAGGTCACGACGTGAAGTACAATGGGTGCATCATTGCAAAAGTTAGATTTGCTTTCACTTCTATATCATAATAACAAAAAGTGCCAGCATTAAAAAAATGTAGTAGCAAACTCTAACGTCAAAAGTTAGGACCCAAAGCATGGGGCAATATTTCACGCGTGACGCTTCATTACATTTCTTTGGTTTTTGTCCTTCGCACTGTTGTGCATATTTTGAGTGCGAAAGAGGTATCGCTTCGTGCAGAGCGTCGGCAGCTTAACGCTCTGATAGACAGGTGTTCTTCCGGAAACTGCTATGAGAAGAAGCAGTCAGTTTCCTCATAATACAAGCCAGCAGTCACTACCACGGGACCCTTTTACACAGGAGCTCAAACATCACTTAAGAATAACAATGCACATACTGTAAAGGGTCAAAAACCCCACAACATATATATTGAGGATGCAAGAGATTGCATGGCACCAAAACCACCAGAGATCTAATCGAAAAGCAGTGGGAGACCCGGCTGTAAAGCGCGAGCCTGGATTAAAAGCGCACTCTCGTCTCGACAGGGCTAGGAAGATGGCTCGGGCTCATGGCTTCCAGGAATGAGGAGGCGGGCCACCCAGTGTGAATAGTTCACGCCTGCTTTAACCCAAGACCTCCGAATATTGTCGGGTGCTCTTACTAACTGAGTTACATCGACGGCTGTCCAACCTTCTACTATCTTAGGTATTGATATCGCATGTAACCAAACGTTGAGGGTTCATCAGCGCCACTCATCCATAGCGGCGGACGTGGAACGTTCCGTATACCTCGAACATCACGTGGAACGTGGGCAAAAGGCAGGGCGGAAGCTGTGCGACAACCCTAGATTAGGTTAGGCTCGGTTAGGTTAGGAAAAAGGGCAATTCCTTGGGCTTGGTTGAGAGCACGTTCGAAAAAAAAAAAAAGAGAAGCTGTGAAGGAATAGAGAATGTATTAGACCTTCTGGCCGCGGGACCGCCTTTCCGGTCCCGCGGACAGAGAAAATGGACCAGCGCGGCCTAATATTAGTGTTATATGAGGCGTCCTTTAAAGCGTTGCGCCTTTTTGACTTGCATTTCTTGGTCATATCGCCTCTTGAATATGTTGACTAAAGAGCTGATATTTTTTGAGGCAACTTTTTATCGCGATTCATCTGCTTATGACGCCTCCCGCTTCATTCAGTGTGCAACATATGTGTTCATTCAGTATGCAACATGTATCTGTTAGACATCTGTGGTGTCCAACAGATACGGTACGCACTCCAAAAGTCTGAATTGAGTTGAGAAATGGTGACTATACCGTCGTTTACTGAGCCAACCTCTTGCTGCACGAAAACATGCAACTGAATAAATGCTCGAAAGAGTTATTTAAAAATGCTTACGACATCAACAATGTCATCAGCGAAATATATACAAATAAAAAACACAACGTCAAACCAATAGTTTGACTGGAAAATAGAACATAAAAAAAGCAACCCAGCTTTTGGGTGCATGACATCATTTTCACGCAAGTATTGTTTATAGTAAAATGCAGATGATAATGATGCTTAGCAAAATGTCGCTTTTAAGATATGATTTCGCTCGTAATGCGCAGTTAAGGCTGCTACAGAAAGTGAATAGTGCACATTTTTTTTACAATAAATGGCATGAAACCACAAACCTCGGGACGAGATGTCTGCATATATAATCAACACAGTAATGCAATCTTGCAGCATTTCAGACTACATTCATAAACAACATATCTTTGAAAAAGAATTGCGCTTGTCGAAAAATTACGTACATAATTTATAATTGGGAAGAGAACATCGTAATGTGCGTACGAAACAGGAAGCAGCGACAAAGGATGAAACATTGCGGATGTCGTGGCTTCGTGAAGAAAGGCAAAGGTTAGAGACGAGCGAAGGAGGCAGTGAGTTCCCCTTAGAAGATGGAGATAAAAGCGCGCCTCGAGCGATATAGAATACGCTCGAGAAATGCTTTCAGAAAGAATCTGAGTGTTTGCACGATTCAAAAAAGCTACACATTACGTCGGTCGCGCGTCTTGATATCGCTCGGCAAGCAGAATTGATCGCCAAAATACATAAAGAAGCGCGCTACGGAGCTACGTGTGGAGGAAAATGTGATGTACGACAGGTGCGTGAGTAAAAGGAGATGATAGCAGCGCATACAAGAAGAACTTCCGTACAAGGCCAGGTACGACTTATAAATAAAAAAAGATGGGTAAAGCAGGGAAGCCAAATGAGATCGATGCGTGGGCGGAAAGCCTGCCCTGGCAAGAACGGTTTTACGTGTGAGCGAACGAAGACTCTTCGATCGTGGAGGTGCTGATTGCATCTGAAACATGCCACAGGCCCAATAAATAACATAGGGGCAATGCGAAACGAGAAAGCTTACATCTTAAAAACATAAACATGAATAAAGCAGGGAAAACACGATAACATAAAAAGCGTGATAAGGGTTAGACGTCAGAAGTCGTGTCTAGAAATCGTGTTATCGATAATACAAGAACATAAGAGACACTATGAGAAGAAGAAATTGAAAATATGACATATATTCTTCGACGTATGTATGAACTCATTTTTAATATACCTGAAAAAGCAATATGCGAAGGTAGAATCAGCGATATATGTGCCTCCATTTTTGTGCCATTCATTATAAGTGAAGGTGTCTACCGAAAAATGAGACAGATGCTGCGCCTTCCTTTCCACAACCCTTTGCGGTACACTGTGCCAGTCTCTCAATGCGGGAAATTCGCGAAATGAAAAAGCGATGTAGAAGGCACTATTGGGTGTACTCTTAAGGAACTAAACCATTCTCTGCTGGAAAAGTGAACTGACATCTAACTATTTTGTGAAATAAATCTTTAAGGAGGTGCGCATTTTAAGCACTGATTTCAGTCAGAATTCCTCTCATTCCGCCGCATGGCTATTGAGCGAGTTAAGACGTACGTCAGGAGTCATACCGCCGACAGCTCGGCCACAATGAGCTGCTGAGCAAAAGAACTTGTATGGCTGTGTCAGATAATCACTATTCTTACCTACTGTCCTCTTCTCAAGGCTTTGAGTATCCTCTACCTTAGGCCAGTTGAGCGAAACCAATGATATTGCATCGTAAAAAAGCCAGAGTCTGGGTAGTTGGTGTTTGATACTGGATATATCGCTCTTATTGGTACAGAAAAAGACAACTTGAACTAACACTGACAGACGAAATGCCCCTGTTAATGCTTATAGACGTTACGCCTGTCGGCACCAGTTAGCATGATATATTCCGGTTCTATGTTAAGTAACGCTTTAACAAAAACGCCAATAAACAACGCGTAATCCTCAGAGTACTGGTCAGGCAACTCCCAAATCTATCATCGTTCTTTCTTGCTTTTAGCACGTCTCATTTAAGACTTAGCTACAGCTGACTATTAATCAGTGTAGAGTCAGATTAGGAAAATCAGCGGTGTTGCAGAAGTCCCATGTACTCGTGTTTCCGGACCTATATTTAATTATGTGCAGACACGCCTGTAGGCTTCCTACAGCTCAACTACGTTTCCGGTCTGTTTATTGTTTCAGTGTCACAAATGAAAACATAAACATTAGGCTAACAGCCAATGGTAGGGGCACCTGTTAGTGAAAAGGCTGCTTTGGATTCATCTGTAAATTTAGGACCCGAACAATTATTGTTTACAGTTCTCATGCCTGGCGGCTCTGAAAAATCTATCGAATTGTACCAGTGCAAAATATTTGTATAATTATCAACCCTTACTACGAAAATGGCTCAGCGGCCCCGAACAATCAATTGCCTTTAATGAAGTGCATTTTATGCGACGGATGCCAGCCCGCGTCCGAACATCCTAGTGTAAACAAGGCAGCCTCCGCAATGCAACCTAACGACTTCCTAATCAGCGAGACTCGCGCAGGCTGGCCGCCAGAACGGCATGTATTGTTATCGACGTCATTCGTCTTCAGTGACGCCTCTTTGTCCGATTATAATAGCGCCATGCGCTTTTGTGGAATACGCGCAGTGAGTACTGCACAGGAGATCAATATCGCCGGCCCGCTTCGGCCTAGTACATAGCGCTCTTGACTGATGAAACTGGTTGATTTCAAGTGGTACACAGAGTCATCAATATTCCTCCTGAACACGCGGTTTTTGATGCTGCTTATGGGATATGCATGAGGATTTCAGCATTAAATGATTCTATGTGAGGACTACGGCTCCAACTATGTTTATAATCAGTTAGGTGTGCGAAATAATGGTTAGCAAAGTCATTGGCATTGCTCCCAGGCTAGATGCTTGTTGATGCTGCTTATGCCATATGCATCAACGTGTCGCCACTAAATGACTGTATTTAAAAAGTACTAGCTCTTAAATACTGGCCACAAGTACCTTCAAATCCTGAAATCTGCTAAAGAAGTGTCGCAAGGCTATTGTAAACATACAGAAGCATCAGCTAAGTTCTAATTTCTGCGCATTATTACTGAGGACACATTTCTAGGCTTTACGTTTTGTGTCTGGGGAATTATTAATGTGTTCGCAAATATAAACGCAATATTCTCAAATGGGAACTTGGCGCCTAAGGAAGTTGGCAGAATGTTGAATGCGCGGCGCATTTATTGTCGTAATAGTTCACCGACCGATGGAAGAGAAGTATTTCATGTAATAAGATGTTCCCCCCTCTTTGACGGGCCTTCACTTAAGGACTTCTGCACAGAGTGTCTTCAGCCTAGCCTGGCCCACCACTGTAGCTTGCGTGAGTCATTCAGTTTTAGGTTGAAGTGCATGGCTTCCCATCGTACCGAGTTGAGGTTTGGGATAAGGGGATTATGCTTTAGAGGAGCGCGGTTGAGAATAGGGGGAATTTGTGTTAGCGCAAAGCCAATAGCCCATAATATATACCTCAGACATCAGTTGTGTAGCCTACGAGAGGTACTAATGTTTAATATCTAATTCCCTCCCTCCAATTGGTCGATGTCCATTCGTGTGTGAGATGTTTAGGCCGACTTGTGATTCGTCATTCGAATACATTAAAAAATCATCCAGTCATTGTCATCATAATGAAGCAGTTCAGTTAATATGTTATATCACACGCTCTAATGAGGCCTTTACACGAACAGGAACAAGCCACATGTGCTTAAGTGGTAACATGAAAAAAGGGGCTCCATTGAGTTCAGTATAGTTAGTTGTTGGGCTAGTTGGTATTCTCGATTTAAGCTCATAACTTTCAGCGCAATCACACACGGCCAAAAAAAAAAAAAACAAGGACAAACCGAAGAACGACGAACACAGCGCTGACAACAGATTTCTTTAACTGCACACAAACAGCTTGAACGTCTGAGAGCAGCGCGTGCGCATACCATGCAACGAAAAAAAAAAAAAAAAAGAAAAACGCACGACACCCTTATCTCAGTGACTTTTACAGAAACCACATTTCTGTGGTGTACAGTAGAAGTGACGTGTGGCTAACACATTCCGAACCAGCTTTCTGGAAATAATAGGCCTCTATCGTTTCACTTGTAGCGTAGTTTTCAATATGCTTCTATCAGAATCCTCACGAAAGAAAACATCGCTAGACAATCAATGCAAGCTCTGCTCAAAATGTTAGCATCCTCCCTATTCTTCAGATTCCTTGCGTGCTCGCTGAGTCGGTTTTTGACGTAGCGCGCTGCCTGTCCGATATGCGATCTGCTATAAGTCAAGATGATTTCCTACGCAAAGTCTGTGTTCAAATTCCACAAAACGGCTCCTGCGCCTTTTAACAAATCCACGTTTTTTTGTTTCCGCTGGAATACATCAGGCCAGCTGACCGAGCTTTATACGCATTATAGCGCATTAACTATACCGGTTGGCCACCTTTTTGAGGCAATGAGAAATCTTGTGTACGCAAGGCTTCGGGGTTTTTTTTTAAGCTTGTGGAAGGCTTGCTGCCTCCTTGTAAATGCCGAGCTCCATCTTCTTAACCAGCTTCCAGCCCCTCGACAACAACCGACACAGGAAAGCTGGTGGTCTCAAACCTAACCAATTGATTCCAGAAACTATCTTGTATGTCATGTAACACGGCTTTTGGAGTGCAGCTGAGTTTAGAAATCCCCCCTTTTCACTGTTTTCGAATGGGATAAACTATATGGAACTAGGTCTTCTTTTTCTGTGAGTGTGACCAACAGACATGCTTATGCACTAATCTTAGTATTAAATCCAAGAAGTTTGTGTTGTCTTTACAGGAATCTTGTACGAAAGTAACCCCAAAAGTAAGTTCTCCAAAGGGCTGCGAACGCTGGGAAGCTATTTGCATGGCTGCTCCCCATACTGCTGTGCTCATTGTTCCCCGTCTTCCAAACAAGCCATGACTCAGACGAAAGGCACTGCCAATCTTAGCACGGCAGCTATTTGAAATAGAGCTCCGTTCGCCGCTACCGCCAGGTGCGAAGTTCGCGCAGTTATTCGATTTTTGAGCGCAAAAGGAGTTCGGCCAATCGAAATTCATCGCCAGATGAGGGAAGTGTACGGAGAATCATGCATGGATGTTAAAAACGTCCCCAAGTAGTGTAGAGAGTTCGCAGCTGGTCGCGCTGAAATTCACGACGAAGAAAGAAGCGGGAGAACATCAATTTCTGATGAGACAGCAGCGAAGGTCGAAGAAATGGTGCTGGAAGATCGGAGGACCACACTAGACGAGCTCTGCATTTTGTTTCCTGGCGTTTCTGGAAGCTCTACTCATAAAATTCTGGCAGCAAAGTCGAAATGTTATAAGGTGTGCGCAAGGTGGGTTCCGAGAATGCTCGCAGACGACCATCAATGGCAACACGTTGACTCCTCCCGCGAATTTCTTCGGCGGTATGGAGATGAAAAGGAGACCTTTTTGGATTCCATTGTTACGGGTGACGAAGCCTAGGCGTTCTACTTCACACCTGAGACTAAACAAGAATCATGTGAGTGGAAAAGAACATCTCGCTGGAATGCGCTTCACCGATGCTGACGAAGTGAAAGGTGCGGTCAAATGGTTCCTCAACGGCATGGCGGCGAGCTGGTATGACATGGGCATACAAAAACTGCCCCAGCGTCTGCAAAAATGCATATATAACACAACGACAGTTATGTGGAAACGTAGGAGTATCTTAAAATAAATATTTTTTTGCGATCTATAAAAAACCTCGTACGTGAAAGTGAGCCCTCTGCCACGCTTTTTGAAGTCAATACACACTTAAATGTATCCACATTTGGTGCACAATTTTTGTTCAAAACAACTGAAATATATTCGACGTCACGAAACACTTTACGAACAGACTCAATCTTGGGTGACTTAAACGAATCATGTAAATGGCGATCAATGCTTTCTAAGAGTGAAGCAAAACATTTTAAGCTTTCTTGATCACCGTTCTAGGCATGAAGACGGAATGGCAGCGAGAGAGCCTTGGGAGGAGGAGGAGGAGGAGGAGGAGGAGGAGGAGGAGGAGGAGGAGGAGGAGGAGGAGGAGGAGGAGGAGGAGGAGGAGGAGGAGGAGGAGGAGGAGGAGGAGGAGGAGGAGGAGGAGGAGGAGGAGGAGGAGGAGGAGGAAAAGATTTGTTCAGTCAACGGGTTGGAAGGGTTTTGCCTTCATATGGGCCGGCATGACTTCACCAGTGTTGTCCACATCGGACAACGTCCTGGCCCCATGACATGCAGCTGCCGCTTCAAGGCAGGGTCGCGGGAAGCTGCCTCCCACTGTTCATACGACGAGAGCCTCAGGCCCCTCGGAGAAGGATCAGATGAGCCATTGTAGAAGCAGTGGGATTGTGCCGCTTGGCGGTGGTGGTCGAGCTGGCAAACGGGGCTGTTTTCGCCGGGGTGGATGAAAGAGAGTGTATTGCGTTTCTGTAAAGCCATCAGATCCATATCGACATTGCGAACGCAAGCCTCCGTACACTACCTATTGTGCAGAGCTATCCATCCAAGCCGCGTGCAGCCGACCAATCTCGAAAAGAGCATAAAACATTTTGGATGTAGGCTACATGATGGGCCATGGTTAGGAACAACAAAGCAGAAAACGCAGGACAGGCCGCCCAGTGTTGTCTTCTTGCCTCTGTCTTGTGTTTTATGCGGTGTTGTTCCGATCTTGAAGAGAATCAGTCGCCGCTCGACGATGAGGCTGTTCTAGCGGGAGACATGCTAGAAAATTATCGCCGAATAATTGTCTGAATTTATATGTATATCAGTTGGCACAGGCTGCTTACAGCTCGCAAGAAAATACTCGCGAACGCATTTATTTACTTATCGTGGCGCCACTGCCGAGATAGTACTCCAATTATTAAACGGCACCCCTTCGTGGCATGTTCCTTAGCAAGCTATCAGAGCTGCGTCTTTCCCTTCTCCATTCCCCCAAATTCCACGCATACAAGTTCGCTCTAAGCCGGCTTTAGACACAACCCAGACACCAGAAAATCAATAAATTCTTACAATGACATCTAAAGGTCGAAATTAGAGTTGTGTGTCTTGAAAGGCATGCAAGCAGTGTAGGTACTGCGAAAGTCATCACCAATTTGACGTATTACTCTCCACTCCGTTTGCGCTGCTCACGCACTACTTTTTAGTACGGCTGTTGAATTCATCTCACCTTCATTCCACTGCAGCAGGAAAAGAACTAATAACCTTCAGTGTCTCTTCAATTATTCAAAAGCAGCCGTCAAGGTTCAGTGACGTCCCACAGGGAGTTAGCCACCGGCTTTTCTGTTTTTTGGCAGTGTGAGCTACTTTCGGCAGCCGTGCCAGCCATTTCGACATTTTATATTCGGGAGTTGTATTATGAAAGATTATATCGCCCAGTTGAGAGGAAAAGACGCAGTTAGGAGCAGATTGCACACTATCATAGGCCTAGCTTCGGCTCCCCACAATACCCTACCGTGGAGTTGAAAAGTTTATAAAGAAGTCCGAAACATTTGCGAGCTGACTAGGCGCCAAGTATTTATTATAGAAGCGACACATGTAGGGCCTCGGGGAATGCTGTCGGTGACCTATGCTCGCCTCGTAGGCTTTCGCTTTACTTACCAGACGTAGGACCTTTCATGAGTTGTTTCCGGTTTCAAACATTGCCCAGGTAAAAAAAGCCTTGCTTATTTTTTAATCACTGCACGAATCCGAAGCCCACCAGTGACAACAGCAACCCTAATGCACTGTACGAATTTTGTTCTCGGCCTTATATATATATATATATATATATATATATATATATATATATATATATATATATATATATATATATATATATATATATATATATATATATATATATATATATAGCCATAACAGAATGAATCCGATATACCAGTACAGAACATATGCGCCTATTGGGAGTTTTCGAATACAAACGTCTCCTTCTTATATTAAGGTGCATGAAGTAGACTAGTGGTGTTGCCTTGAGTCTGCCTCATTTTATGCCTTGTCTCCTGCCCACGGTGCCTGCATTCTGAGGAGCGCTTTATCAGAAGCGCCATCGAACAGCTCGTTCATATTTTGCCTCGTCTTCAGAGCTCTGTCACTGCTTACATATCGGCCTCTTCATTTTGGACTCTTATTTTCTCAGACTGCGGATGAAAAATGTTGTGTAAATCGTATACCTATCTGTTTCTTGTTCTTTCCTGTCAACACCCATCTTAAATATGTACGCAGCAAAATACACATCGTAGGGGCAGTTGTTCTGCCATGGAAATATGTCGTCATCCAGAGCGGTACACTAAAGCGATTTTATGCCGCCTTCGTACCACACATATTGATAAAACACAGCTTTTGTTTTGCGAAAGATCAATCTACGAGCATATGCAAAATGGTCTGTGTGCAAGGATCGTTTCCATCGTTTTCATTTTATAGTATCATGCATATGAGCGATACGAGGAAAAGAAAAAAAAAAGCAGATTGAATGACGTCGTTAGAAAAAGTTGCTTAGAGCAGGGACAGGTTACCGGTTTCACATATTCATGCTGTGTACCACGCCTGCCTAACACGGAAAAGCGTTCTTTTTGTGTTTTTACATGCACCTATTTTTATTTTTATTTTGCCACATACTGCAGTTTCGGCGATGCTATTGTAAGCGTGAGGTATAATAAACAGAAACAGACCAAGCAAACACAAAACATTAGAAACAGATTTGTAAGAATTTTTCTAATGATAATGAACAGATGTTGCCTGGTAAAAAATTCCGAACCTAAATGAATGAGGAAAAAAGCTGTACCTGGAGAGTTAGTACAAAACAAAAAAGTGTTGAAAATTTAGGACACCGTGGCTGGAAGTCCAGTAAAGTGTGTTGCGGGGCTAGTTGGTTCATGCTCGCAAAGTTATGTAAAGCGCAACAGAGACACCATAATCAGACAAGACAGGACAGGGGCTAGGAGGTTTGGAAAATTTGAGACAATTTTTTAGCGAAAGAAAACTGAGGTGGATTCACTGACGTGTACATGATTTTGAGACATTCAAGGTTACGGCGAGCGGCAAGTGTAGAGAGACTTAGTTGGGGAAGAACCCTGCAGCGGTTATTGTCCGGCTGGTGACGATGATATTCCAAAGCACAAACACGCCAGTCCGCTCACCAGCCAGCCGCCAATATGTAGCATAAAACCTAAGCCAAAGCTGAACATACCGTAGCTCGTTGGAAAACTGAATAATTTATTTCTTTCTTCTGTATTGCCACTTCTGTACTTCTGAGCCGCACCTTTGTCGTGGCAAGTTCAAAGCGGTTATTAAAAATATTGTTGTTGTCATCCACTGCTCAACTTTGGGTCACTTTCTACTTAATTCACCTTGTGCGGAGTGATTCAGATTTAGTAAGCCAACGCAACGAATTTTACAAACATCACGTTAGTGTCTTCTCTCTCTGTCTCTCTCTTATGAAAGATCTCCATGCTTTCACGGGCTTAGGCCACAATTTCTTGCCTCAACATAAATTTCGTCACTTCGCTCTTTTGGAAACATGGAAGAGTAACATTTGCCCCTTCAACAACAGCACGCTGAACCCATCGTGCTATTGTGTAGTCGAGCGCCGGTCTTTGGGGGAGCCTGCTCTTCTCTCTCGTAACGGCGCCAGCCTAAGCACACAGTCGATCAGCCGCTCTGAGCGTAAACGAAGGATCTAGATGAGCACATGCAATCACAAAGGGCACCGCCTTTATGTCTACTGCATTATGCCCGTTGCGATGAAGCTATTTTAGAGCTCCCAACTCATTTGTTATTTAAGTTTATTCCTTTTTTGCGACGCTGCCGCTTCAGTCCGAAAAGAAAACGTGCATTAATGCAAAGATTCTGCCGATGAAAAGGGCATCGTCACACACAAAAGTCGCAGCATGTTTTTCAGTCACTTCGAAGGGCTTTTTTGTCTATCCAACAGCCATTTCTATAGTAGTTTTTATTGTTTAGCCTATTCATCCACTCTCTAGTCTACCAGGATGAAAATCAAGGAGGAACATCTTTCCCTACTTCGTCTTCAGGCTTTTCGGAAGAAAAAAGGGTGTGCCGTTATTATAGGAATTTCCAAACCAAAATTCGCTTTCATCATCGCGTGATCTGTCTTCATGGTTGCACGCGGGAAAATAAGGCTTGATTGTCATATCGCATGCCTACAAAACGGCGAAACTACCGTAGTCATGCTTCTTTTTTTAATTTCGAAAGAACATGCACTGATGTACGCTGCATTTATATATGTCGCGTATTCTGTTGCGACGTGGTACAAGACACCCGTCAACAAATGCTGATTAGCGCACATTCGTGTAGAGGTAGAGTATTCTTCCCAGGCAATCGAGTAGATTTTCTTCACTAGATGGAATTCTTGGTCGACAACAACAGCTGTTGCTCCCTCCAAACATATAAATTCTTGTAGTTACCAAGTTTTATGCGATGTTTCGATCGTCTCTAATTGCTAGCCTCAACACATATTGTGCCACTGTTAAAAGTTTCTGTCTGTTGAATAGTTCCTGCGCCGCCATTTGTCATGAATAATTTACACCCTTATTTAACACATCCTGCATGACTGCCTGAGGGAAATGTTTACTGGTATCCTCGTAATCTATGAAGGTCTGCATGAAGTGAAGAAATTGGGAATAAATTTCCATGAAAGCGCACATCACAACGTCAGAGGTGGCTCAAGAATCCCAGGTGGTCAAAATTATTCATGATCTCTCTATAAAGCCAGCTCTACTAGCCCAGAATAGACCATATTTTCAAACAATGTATCCACATTCTTTACCATACCTACTATACCGCATCTTACCGTACCGTGATATGCCATAGTATATCATACTTTACAGTACCATAGCGTACCATGCCATAGCATACCATATATACCATACCATATTGTACAATACATTACAGTACCATATCATACCACACCTCACATAACTACCATTACATGCCAAGGCTACCATACCATTAATCACCATACTATTCCTTCGCCACGGTATTGTACCGTATACCATGCTATGCCATCTCGTACAGCAAATATTAATATTCTTTTCTGTGAGGCGGGGGATATAAACGCCGTGAGATGGAGGGGGCTGACTCAAATCTATCGCTACACTTGCTAATGACTAAATGTTTGAGGGTCATAAACTGAACAAAAGATTTCCTCCTTTCTCGTACACCGTTTCATACAGGCCGACACAGTAGATGGCCAGAAAAGCACCGCCTTGGGAATGCTATCCGTACCCGCACTGCTCACTTCATTTGCTCTCAAACTTTGCCCAAATGCCTTTCGCAACGCACTCATTTCTTGCAGCCGCTTCCCGAGATCTCATTAAGATAAGTGCACTTGCGGCCACCGCCTCCGCGGCTTTGGCCTCCTCTCGGGTTTGCCTATTGTCACTCGAGGCTAACTGTGCCGCCCCTTGGTTCGCGTTAATTAGTCACTGAGTCCAATCCTAACCACGCCTTCTAATCGGTCTCAACGTAGGCAGCGGACAGAAATGTTGTCTCCCGCTCTGGGCTTCACCATGCGAAAGCTTGAAGCCAACAAGTAAATAGCGCCATATATATATTTTTTTTACTCAAACCTCTGACTGTTTCATAAAAGTGAGCTTGAACACATGTTACTACGTCGACTTGTAGTTTGGGAAAGTTGCCTTTTTTCTGTTCCAGAGACCGCTCCCTGAATCTCCAGTCCTCTCCGAGGAAAAGATTTCCCACGGTGCAAACTTTTACTAACTAAAAAAGATGGTTGCGGTTTGGTTCGGCTAGGTACGGTTATGCAAGTGAAAGCGATGTTGTGATTATTTATGCTCTGTTATTTAGCCGGGTTAGAATCATAGATAACCTAGTTTAGAGAGCGCAATCTCCTTTAAGCATGGTCAGACACGGTTTAGTGGGGTTTAACTTCCCCAAGGCTCCCTGTGAACGTCAAGGAAACGTGGCCGAAGCACTGCTTCCAGCGCATGACACCTCAATTACTGTCTGAAAAAAAACAAGGATACCATAGACGGGCCTATATGACACCTTTGTATCATCGACCAGCTGCAGTCGCTGCTACTGCTTCAACCTTGGCACGACTGCGGACTCTTTCTGGACCGAGATGGCTTATATGTATGACGTATTTACCTAGTTTAAAGATAGAAATGGCGCAGATGTAGCTTTCTGAAGACAGCCTTGTTCAATGCATAGCGCGAGAGTGTTTTGCAGATGGAACTTAACGAAGATGACGATATTTATACTGTACAGCGCGTAAATTGCAGTTTTACCCGAAGTGTGATGGACTGCGGCGATAGCATATAATCTGTCTGTCAACGACGATGAAGACGACGATGGTTGCTGCACAGCGGCAGATGAAAGCGGCTCACGACTACGTGGCACCAACTGTTGAAAGAATGAGGTACTAGGTGAAGGAATAAAACGTCATACCTCGCAAATGAACATGAACACAGAAGAGCTACCACTCTGAAACATCTACGCTGCGTTAAGCTACATCTGGTCTCCGCCGAATCAACTAGCCGAAGCCAAATCGTTTTGATAAGATAAAAGGGTCATCTCAGGCTGTTTATGATTGCGAGATATTGTCACGCCGTGTTGGTTAGTGAAAGCGTGCACCTGGTGACGCGTTGGCGATTAGTGAATAACGCAGTATAAGGCGTAACTTTACAACCGGAACACCGTACTGACATAGGCACTGTTACTTTTATTGCGAAAGCAATACTCTGACAGCCAAAGCGAGACCTCGGGTGGCCGCAGCTACGCCGTGAAGAGGCGTAGCTACGGTCTCCTCATAAAAACAAAAAAAAAATCAGCCTACCATTACATTTGAGTTCACGTTACTTCTATGCAACGGGCAGGAGCTGCCAACTCGGAAGGGTTGATATAGAAGGATGATATCAGAATCACCCGGCCAGAAAAGTTTGCATTCTTGTTAATCCTACGACACGCATGCACCCCATGAGGCTCGATTGAAGCATGACTTTATATGTGGGCTGATAGCTTACGCTCTCCCGTCATACCCTTAAAGAATGAGCTTAAGTGTCGCCAATAATGTAGCACCTTACACACTGATAGGGCGTGATAGAAAAATAATGTAGCAGGCAAAAGAAGCTTCCGCCGTTGCTTTCGCAATTCAACTAGGGTTAGCCAGAGGTAAACCACAACTAATTTTTTCCTCATGAGCGCTACTTCCACTTACAACGTCCCCTGGTGCACTCGGGTTTGTCGCTACATCAGTGCAATTAATCGAGCCGCACTTGATATATTTGATTTTTACGGCCTACTGTACGGTGCAGCACCAAGGAAGAAAAATAAAACAGGACTAATGCCCTGGTGGCAATCGCTGTGCGCGCCTATGTGTTCCGTAATTGCATTGTGCCACGAGCTTACCTCTAGGGAGACGGTCATACCAGGGCGGCGTGCTTTCTTGTTAGTTTCAGTGACTGTAGAGAGTTTGTTAATAATAGAAGCCAGCTCTCATAGCCCTTTGGGTAATTTGGGTGTGCTTTGTTTTTTCTTTCGCGACTGCTTGCAATGTAGCGTCGTTTGCAGAGCTAATGATTGCACTGGGTAGAGCGTTGTCTGCAACCTCTACATACTACAGAAGAAGGGAAGGGACTTTCCGAGGTCTAACTCAACTTAACCAGATTAAGACGTGTGAAAGCAATGCTGGGCATATATAGCGCAGTTCTGGTTTGTGGTTCAGCATTGAGAGAGTGGCACAGAGTTCATCAGCGTCAGTCATCCTGAAATTAATTTTGTTGGCTTTGAGTAATGGAAAGGCGTATTGTTCCTTTCACATCTCTATGGATGCATCTTGCAACTTAGGCAGAAAATTTGAGATAGGTATGTCGTTGGTTCGAATCATATTACAAACTAGCCTCCACCTGGACTGGTAGATGAAGGCTAATGGCAATGGAAATATTAACACACAAACTAAAGGATGAACTAAGAACGGGTGCCCTGTCTTAAAATTTTGATAAGAAATCTCGCTGTGCTTTGGTATCATTTTCTGCTCACATTTCCGTCTCACGCAACTCATGAGACAAGTAGGGGTTTTGCCTTAAAATAATGCAATAAGAGAGACGAAGTGTTCTAAGTTTCCGCCCTGGCCATTGCCATTTCACTTGTCAAGTTTATAGGCATATTAATATGACAGTCTGATTAAGAGTTGGTCCGATTGTTTTTCTCTGTTCTCGCTGTCGTTTGATTTAAACGCATACAGATATCATCGGAGCCAATTTTTACGACACTTTCGATAGACCTCTACATGAAGGAGCAAGTGTAGCACCAAGCAAACTTAAGCGCATACTTGTTTATTAGGACTCCTAAAATTTTATCCGCAACTGGTTGATATTCAATAGTTAGAGGTTTAAATGTTAAGGCATAAGCTTCAGCGGAAATTATATATTGAAATCTGCAGCCGCTGCTTGCTCATTGTTTCCAAAAGCATTTAAGGATTGGATAATGTGTTGCAGCTGCAACAAGCAACTAACAAGGAGCAAAGCGTGCTATCGTCTCAAACAAGTATCACATGGTGGCTTCAACTATGACTGAGCAGCCCTTCCACAACTGCCATTACTACGCGAATCCAGGTATCCTGCTTCCTGTGTATCTTATGCACCCGCTGTTTCGTTCTCTTCACAGCAATTATTCGTTATTGTGAAGCGTGATGTGTTCCAATCTTTAATACTGTTTGAGTTCCATTAGCCGATGGCGGCTCTAATCCTGTTTTTCGAAGCCCCGTTCAAATTTCACCTTCACTTTTATCATTATGATCTTTAAACATTGTATAAAATTTGTTCGACATTACTGATATTCCGTTAAACCTATGTTAGAGCTTTTCAAACGTTGACAACGCTTTTGAAAGACGCACTTCCGTGGTAATATATACAATCGTTCAGGGTTGCTCTGTAACTGCTGTGAAAAATTAATGAATTGAATTGAATTGCGGACATCCTGCTTGCACAGATTTACCTTCCTTGACGTAAATCAGCTAAATCGCTAGCCCATTCCCGTACCGTCTTGCTTTTACTCTAGCTTAAAAATTCTACGATTGTATTCACGGTTCATATTCCTCTACGCCATAAAATATTTACATTATTTTCATCGCATTAGCTTCAGGAGCATACTAAACAGCTGCGCTGCGAGACAGTGAAATGAATTTGTATCTCAATTATCAACAAAAATGCGGCTTCGTTTATGCAAAATTGCTATTACAGCCACCCTTTTGCACATGAAATATTGTGTCTCAAATTTCTTTACTTGCCCTAAAGCAGGGAACGTGAAGTAAAAGTTTGTCTAGATTTCGTTAGCATATTAGGATGGTATTTTCTTTTCGCCCTATTTCTACGTTCTCTATTATTATGAGCCTTAGCTCGGGTTCTACAAAGGGTAGCTCGTGCAGTGTTCTGCTGTATACAAAATACACACAGTGTGCGTCAATTTTCATTCGGTGAAACTATGCGTTGCACTGAGAATTATTTAGTGTCAGCAAATGCGCAGCACGTGGAAGAAACTTCTTGCGCACTTAAAAATTTAGAAATACTAAATGCGTCGAGGAGCCTTCACGCATTGGAGTTAGCACGCCTGACGAGAAAGGGTTATGCGCGAAGCATGTACCGAGTCCAAAAGCACATAGCGGGGGATCTCGGCACGAATTTACGCCTACGGCAACAGACTGCCTTCAGGCGGAGTGAAGCAGGCAGGCGTAATTAACTTTACTGTCTAACCTGCTGGTTATATTGCAGAAAGGTAGCAGGGGAAATTCTGGCCCGAACAACAAAAGAGAGTTGAAAAGCTTTCTCGAGAATTCGTCAGAATCCTAACGCAAGATAGAAAAGGCAAACAATTCCCATGCGCAGAGCAAACAATACCTCTTGTCGACGCTTCTGCTCTGCATTTGACATGCAGCACCGGTGCTATCCTTGGTGTCGTAGTTCTGTTTTCACGGCCCACTGCTAAAACACTGTGCGCGAGGAAAAAAAAAGGACTAAAAAAAAAAGTCACTATGCTTAGTTTGCACAGGAGCGATTTTTGAGCACGAACATTTTTCCTTTACGATTTTTGAGCAACTCGCAACACACGTGGTTGCTTCAGTAAAAAAAGCATCGGTTGTGCAGTATTTTCTGGAGTGCAGTACACCGAAGAGGCAGAAACAAACAAGCTGAATTGTTTACCCCGGAATAGTTTATCAATGTTTCATACAAGCCGACTTCTCCCCGTAGTAGTTCTACAGCTGAGCTCCCTGGCGTCCTGCCAGATGTGCGAAGTGGGGTAATGCACAGAGTGATCTTCAAAAACCGTTGCATATGCCGAGCAAAGAAGTGGCGCGCTGCAGAAAACAGCAGGCAACGTCTTTAGGGTTCAACGTTTTTTTTTTTTGTTTTTTTTTTTTACAATGAAATTTATTGCCTTGTGATCGCCTAAAGGTATGTGTCCCTGATAAGCTTCGGGACGGCTTTCGTGTGCCCTGACTGGCAAATTACCTACATTATTGCATACAGCTGCGCCAGGGGTGTTCAGATAACTACAAGTTGCACTATGGAAAACGGTATCGCACTGTATTTACGGACGGCTACTATAAATAATTATAATTTTTCTAGACTTGAAGGTGGTGTAACCTTGGGACGATGAAGAAGAACGTGTGCCTTGAATCAGGTTTGGGTTCAGGAAAATATATACGCCAATGCTGTGCTCCTGAAAAGTCGAGCTCTGTACTGTCGACGGATTCGCGTGGGAAAATTGTTACTATATAAATAATACATTCAATTTATTCAGCGGGACGACGCCACATACCTGTTTAAAATATCCGAGTGTGTGTGTGTCTGTGAGAGAGTGTGCGCGTGTGGGTGTGTGCGTGTGTGCGTGCGTGCGTGCGTGTGTGTGTGTGTGCGTGTGTGTGTGCGTGTGCGTGTGCGTGTGCGTGCGCGTGTGCGTGTGCGCGTGTGCGCGTGTGCGCGCGTGCGCGCGCGCGCGTGTGTGTGTGTGTGTGTGTGTGTGTGTGTGTGTGTGTGTGTGTGTGTGTGTGTGTGTGTGTGTGTGTGTGTGTGTGTGTGTGTGTGTGTGTGTGTGTGTGTGTGTGTGTGTGTGTGTGTGTGTGTGTGTGTGTGTGTGTGTGTGTGTGTGTGTGTGTGTGTGTGTGTGTGTGTGTGTGTGTGTGTGTGTGTGTGTGTGTGTGTGTGTGTGTGTGTGTGTGTGTGTGTGTGTGTGTGTGTGTGTGTGTGTGTGTGTGTGTGTGTGTGTGTGTGTGTGTGTGTGTGTGTGTGTGTGTGTGTGTGTGTGTGTGTGTGTGTGTGTGTGTGTGTGTGTGTGTGTGTGTGTGTGTGTGTGTGTGTGTGTGTGTGTGTGTGTGTTTTCATGTATCGCCAGTCTGCAATAGGGAAAGCGGCAGCAGAAAGAACGTCTGATGCTTGCTTGCAATAGGAGTTAACCGAATAATCACATATGAATTACGAAACTTAGAGCGTAGAGCAGACAACTGAATATACAGTATGAATCAGCCTTCGCGAACGGTTCACAAACTACGTTAAGACTGTTGACTTCATATGGAAGTTCCACGCCGTTAGTCATCAAAGGCACGAGCTTTGGCAAGGTGTGAAGCTTGAACTCCTGCTGTTGTCAGCGAGTGCTGGGACGCTAAAATAAAAGTAAAGATGCTGCAAATGTTTATTTGTGAATAAATTGAGATGAGCCTAAAGCACCAAATACTGATTTCTACTTAGACTACGGTGGTAGGACGAAGAATATTTAAGTGGAGACTCCCAGCGCCTCGTTATGATATTGTGTTTATGGCTGTCGATAACCCGGTGCGCAGGAAGCGTGGTGAATACCGATGCGCCCTGCGAAGGGTATGTGTGAAGGTTTGAAGGGGATATATATTTATGTTACTCTCCACTTCAGATATGCCGTTTATTTTTGATAACGCCAAAGCTGCTCGGCTCAACATGTTTCGCGCCACGACCTGCTTCTAGCGCGTGATTCTGCCTCTAACCACCCTCTAAACCCCTCGTCACTAACTATTTCACTTATATACTATTTCATAACAGAGACATACTCACTCTACTGACACAGCAGCTTCTCACAAATTTCTGAATTCCTCATCTCGGCCAGGCTCTCCCTATTCTTCAAGAGAGTTTTCATCCCATCAGTGCCCATTTCGCATGAGATCGGACGTTAAAGGTGCCAGGAACGCGATATCTCTCCCACGGCTATTTGTATGGTCTAATCTCACATTTGTTTTACTTGGTGCGTGGTATGTGCGGCGGTCTCTCTCTCTCTCTCTCTCTCTCTCCTGATGTAATTAGATTTGACTTTCGTCCGTGTGCGGTAGGAAAAGGTGAGGGCTGCCTGCCAGCTTGTCATGTGTCTGCAGCGGACGACAAAGAATACAACCCTATTGCTGTCGGGGACACAACTCAATTGCCCCTCATTCCTTGCTTAACCACCTCTGTTCCTTTCATTCTTCGTACCGCTTTGGTGGGCTAGAATGCCCCCGAGGCGAGGCTTTGGTTTGCCCGTGATGCTATTTTCTGACATCCCAGTATGATGCCTCTGGTCTCTTATTTATTTGCATAGACATATAAGAAAAAGTTGATGCCTGTCATCTTCCTTTTGATGACCCTTCAAGCTCTTCCAAACTCAGTGGGGAAACTTCGTAGTTCTCCTGCCAAAAGTTTAGTCTGCGACTGTAATTCCCTGAGGCTGCCTTCGCAAACTCACATGAACACTGCCTTGCTTGTTTGAGCCCTCGTAGAAGCTGCAGAGGTGCATATTCATTCTTTTATTTGGCATGGTACATTTATATCTATACGTCCTTTCTCTTTAACATTCATTCTTCATGGTTTCGCAATAACCGATGTTTCCAGTGCGCGTGGACAATACGTTTTGTCGTTGTCGGCGTCAAAGGCAATGTGCGCATAGATGCTCGTCTTTTTCTTTTCTTTCTTCCGTCACCCTTAGGAAGGTACAACAATTTATGCCTTTCTTCGTAGTCTTTATGACAAAATGCGTTTTATAGATAAAATGAGAGAGGCTAGGTCAGAATAGCCGTGTAGCACACTTTGCAAGTAAACCAGGCATTAAATGTTTCTGCCGCGCCTAATGGCGATATGGTTAATCTTTTTTTTTAATACGAAACCACTGCTGTTTCTGCGCTTTTGCCTTCTCTTTAACTGCAGATGGTATTATGGGCATTGTCCGTCGCTTTAATGATTTAATTAGAAGAATAAAAGAGCAGTTGCGCAATTTAGTGTCGTTTAATAGGTCCAGAGGGCATTTTAACGGTCCCTTCAGTGTTCTTTAAAATATAAATCAGTTGTTGCATAGGAAGCCGCATAACCTTATTGGCGGTTGTGATGATCAGGCACCACCCTAAGCCGATGAGCAGATATTTCAACTTTCAGACCGTGGACCGCCATTATGCTGGAGATCATGCGCGAATTTTCAAAAATTTTTTCCGCCACCATTATTTCTGGACTGCTGCGAAGTTTTATATGCGAACACAAAGAGGAGAACACGAAGTTGTTTACTATGCACCATGTAGGGATAAGTAGAATGTCAACAATGAGAAAAGTAGAGATTTCAGGATTTCGTATATATGCACAATGCATGAGAACGCAAATAAAACAAATAAACAAACAAAGTTACGTAGACAGAAGGAATCGCGTACAAGTGCTACGGAGGCATCGAAAACGTTATATAATATAGAATATGAAAGAAACAATATGAAAGTAACAAAATATTGATCAAACTAGCCTATTATTGCGGGCCAATGTGCCAATAGGAAGCCCTCCATGAAAACCTTTTCCCGTGTTTCAAACATTCTTCCTGCAAACATTACAACTTCGTTGAGGTGCCCAAATTCATCGTTGATGTGGAAAACACTGCTAAGTTACTCGATAACTTGCCAAATGCCTCTTCCTTCGGTTAAAATTGCATAACAGCTAAGTTAAAAAAAGGATTTGCTTAAACTTTAGTTTACTTCGATTTTTTTTTTCATATGTAACTGAATACGTCATCTTCTACTGCTTGGAGAATCGGGAATGTTATTCAACTATATAAATCATTCGCAAAAACTAGTTTCGAGAATTACCTATCCTTCTCTTTCACCAGAATTTCTCCACAAAGAAAGTTTGAAGAGACGTATGCACAGACTACTTGCCAGTTGTGCGGAATACACCACTGCATAAATTTAATTAACCGAGCGGATAGCTCTCAGAAAATATGCTAAAATTCCCACGTAGATTTTTAGGTTTTTTTTGTCACTATGCACGCATGTTACTTGTATAATATAGAAGCTGCAATTATCGATATATAACTTTGTTTAGAACCCTAGTCAGATCCTTGAGCAATTTACACAGCTAAGGGGGATGCACACGTACTGCACGGTTGTCGAACGTGAAATAATGAATACAATCTTACAAAGAATTAGAATCAATTGAGCCCCACCTTAACGGTCGATAAATATAACTTTAGAAATGATTTACGAGGCAAGCTGCACAATGTCGTCTTCATTTATTTCCCCAAGCATGTGCCGAAAGTTAGTAGTAGAACCGCTGAAAGGGGATAGACGCTGGCGGACACAAAGCTGCAGCAACGGTAGGATCGGCCGGCAGATGCATGGCTACTGGTAGTGTCGAGAGCGCGCTGTTCTGCTCCCCTCACGTCCGATCGTGGCATAAGAAGCGCAGTCAGCAGATGAGTACGATAGAAGACGACCATGAATAAATTTATAACACAAGTATATATGTGTGTTGCAGAGTTTTGCTACGAACAGAGACAAAGAAATATCATCCCGCGTGCCACTGCGTTATACGAAAGCCAGAAGAACAGTCGGAAAGCAATGTATACTGCCACTAGCTGCGCGCACTTGTAGGCCGCTATCTCGCCGCAGCGTGGGCGCGCGACGGTGAAATAATTCTTCTTTACTCGCGGTCATGAACGCGACATTTTGGTGCCCATGACCAGGCATGGATGATATAGGAAGCTATGGCTAAATATTAGAGGGTGCGTGAATACTACTTCTATCGAACGGAAGCGAAAACGAATAGTGCGTACGCCCGCTAGCGAATTTAAGGCAAACAGTGCAGCTTGCCTACAGAATCGAATACGAATATATTACCAACAGTATCGGATCGAATGCAAATCGAACGTTTCAAGTAGCGTTCAATAGCTTTACGAATAATTCTGCAAGACGAGAAATAGCGTAGAACGTTGAAGTGCCAGCGGCGGAAGCGCTGCTGTGTTGTGCAAAGCTAATGCCACTCTATGGTGGTGCCGCGAACTATTCGAAGCAGAATCGCCAGAGCGGGGAGCCGTTTGGTGGATCTATTGCGCGTCCTAACAGGTGAATTCAGGCGTTGTTGTCGATTGCCTGCAAAAATTGGCAATTTCCAAGAAATCGGCGCCACACTGCATCTGTGCAGTTACCAATCGACTGACAACGCACTCGGCAGATTCACGCTGTGTGCTGGTGGCGCTATACGTAATTATTGCTTCCGAATATTCACTTGCAAGCGTCACGCAGAAAAAAAAATGAAGAAAAGGAATAATTTCTGTAGCACTCCTGCGATACTGCGACATTACCATCTTGAAAAAGAAAAATCAATTCAAGATTCTCTGCACTACAATACGCGAATACAGGAGGTAGTTGCAGGACATCAGTTTTGGTGCTCGTAAAAAATTAATATGAGTGCGGAACAATTCCCTCAATCCTAGGATAAGCCTGTTTAATTCCTATATCCTTGAAGATGGACATTCATGTCCCTCCTCGCTCCCCCCCCCCTCCCACCCCTTATATTTCGCTATATTTCCTAAAACTACTCAAGTAGGATTTTCAGCTGTGCCATTTTTCAGCAATACGTTTTACTGAGGGCTGAAAGGTAGTCCACAACATGAGAATACAGGAAACGGTCATCTTCAATGCTGAAGCTCCATATATATAGCCGTATATATATATATATATATATATATATATATATATATATATATATATATATATATATATTGTGAGCCTTCCACGGATCTTCTTTCATTTGTACATACCATAATCTTCTTCTTTCTTTTGTACATACCATCATCATCGTCCCGCGCTGCCGGCTCCAGCACGCACCTGGGTTCTCCATCAGATTAAAACGCTGACACGACGTACCTTGCCTTGCCGTCATGACTTTGGCGTCTCGACCTGGCCTTCTTTCACACGTGGTGGAGGTGCTGGGTACAGTGGGCACAGTGGGAGGCGGCGGTGTAGCTGAGGTAGAGGGTCCGGCCGGGTCGGGACTGCTCTCGGTTGACATAACGATGGTGGTTGTTGCCAAACGGCGACCGGAACGTAGCTCCAGCGAAAGGCAGGGCACAAGGCAGTAAGGGGATCAAATTTCACCTCGACCTGGCCTTCTTTCACAATATATATATATATATATATATATATATATATATATATATATATATATATATATATATATATATGTCCAATGGGGTTCGCTCAGACGGCGAGACAGACTAAAATGAGAAGCAAATCAGAGAATATGAACTTCTTGCAAAACTTTCGGCGACGCGCCAGACCATCTGCGCTAAAGAGGCCCGCCCGCCTAGTCGTGTGCAGCCGACAGAAACGAAACGCCTGGCCATGATAGCGAGCTTCAAAGGCCCAAGTTCTCTGATGAGCTTTTCGCGGCCGTCAACGCGAGCGCGGTGAGCTGCATTTCAGCGGTTTCTAAAGCAGCCATTAGCGAACAGCCCCCCTGCAAGTCGACTCTGCCTCTAATCTCTCCACAGAAAGCTCAATTTCTCACTTTCCTTTCGACCCGGGAACCCACTATCTATTTGGCGGTAAACAGTCACAAAGCTGCGGCGAAGTTGGGCTATAATAAATTTTGCTGAAAGCTTTCTTCCAATCACAGGGCTTGCTTCGTACCAGTAGTTACGTACGTGCTAGCAGAGCCGCATGAGCTGGAGACTTCAGCGTCTGTGAAACGACCACCTTCTGAACCGCACTTCTGTTTTCTTGTGCGTTGGGTGATCTTCGCCTTTCGGATCTCTGGAACGCTTGATATTCAGACCACAAGACCATATTTATAATCTCAGATATCTTCTCACTTCAAAAGTTGCCAATAGCGCTGCTAACAATTTCGCATAGAGCGTAATAACGATTTTCCAGAAGTTCACTGCTGGCATCGCTGCGCAGAAGCAACAAAAATTAGCCCAACCGAGAACTTTTATGAAGCCCAGTTACTTGTGCTTAAGCTTCCGACGATACGTCACGTGGCTGGAATTAAGAGGGGAGCATTTTTATTGTGCCTATTTCGCGTGTTTTTTTTTTTATCTTTGACGCAGATATTCAGCCCAGCGACTGACAATTATGGCCGTAAAAAAATGGCGAGCTCTGAATCTCATTAATTTTTTATAGTGTTAATCCACTCATGGCCAAGCGAAGTTATTAATGCCGCCGGAGAGCAAAAATGGCAACATTTTGATGAAAAACCCAGTTAAACTGCGCGATCTCAAACATGTTTTGATTGAAATTTCTTTCCTCGCTGAATTTACGGTGCGCCTCCCGGCACGAAGAGGAAGAATGACGCCTGAACCAACTAGAGCACACTGTTTGCCGCTGCCAATCGCCATTTGCCGTAATCGGAAATACAATCATATTGTGAATAATCCCAGTATTTTTAGGTGATGTGAACGAGGTATACAGCCCAGTCTTGATTGTTGGTATGTTCCACATCCGAGGTAGTCGACGAGCAGCACTACTGAATGTTAAATCTTGAGTGTATTAAAAAAAAAAAAGAACTAATCGCGCGTAATCTATCACTGTGATTTCTGAAACACTTCCTAATGAAACGCCTTTGAAATAAATTGAGCTGTTCTGACTATCCGACCACTGCTCTTGACGAGAGGTGCGTTCCGCATCGTATACCTCCAGCGAGAATTCTATAAGGAAATTTCTCGAAGTGAACTTCGTGAAAAACGTTTATTAGCAGCAGCACTGCCGCACTTTAAGAACAAAACGCCAAGGTGCTACTTAAATGCTTTTATTGAAAGGTATTTCAACCTCGTTCCGCGCTGTTGTCACTGAAGAGGGCGCTCAGTATTTTCTGGTTTCTCGCTTAAACGAGTTAGTCATGTGCATCTACAAAGAGATGTACGACCATCACGCGATGACTATTTGCGATGAGTGCCTGTTATTGTCTGCTAAATTTCTTCCATAGTGCTGCTACTAATGCAAGTTAACCTGCATATACCAGGCAGGAGTTCAATAACCATTATTCACTGTCACCCATTCTGCGAGAATTGAGACAGTAACCTGAATGTTGCCCTATTTTGTGCACGCTCAGCAGTCGGCAACATTACGTTTGCTAGCTAGGCCTCGCCTTAGGGCGTCATGAACACATTTCAGATTGCTCAATATCCCGGCAGGTGGGTAGAGGTTCTTACCTCTACCCACCTGCTACAACTTCCGCTTGTGTCGTAGAAAAGCGCAAATATTAATTCTCGTGTCTATCCCCAAAATACGACAAGATACACAAAAAGCACTGTGCTGCAATTTGCCGCTCGTGACTTTTGCAGAGTTGCCCACGCCTACCCTATGAAGGGCTCACGCTGTATTGCTATTAGTTGTGAGCGTAACTTACCGAAATTGTCGTGACAGGATTAGTGGAAAGACGAGAAAACATCGCGATCGTTAATACTTCTTGTAATCATTAGCCGACAGTTGACCGGTTTTCAATATTTCGCTCCCATAGTTTCCACAATTAGCTGATAACGACAGTGGTGCCGCTGGGATTTCGCGTAAGAAACTGAACACCTTATGTTCTTCGAGACTCCACTTCGGATTTGTTGCAGCAGCCTTTCACCCCTCTACCCTTCGCTTACGGCACCTTTCGTGTTTCCGCTTTGAGTGGGTGTGCCTCCTCCTGCTAACAACCATGTAGTGGTTTCGCATGCTTTTCAATAATTCACCGGTTTTCAATATTTCGCTCCCATAGTTTCCACAATTAGCTGATAACGACAGTGGTGCCGCTGGGATTTCGCGTAAGAAACTGAACACCTTATGTTCTTCGAGACTCCACTTCGGATTTGTTGCAGCAGCCTTTCACCCCTCTACCCTTCGCTTACGGCACCTTTCGTGTTTCCGCTTTGAGTGGGTGTGCCTCCTCCTGCTAACAACCATGTAGTGGTTTCGCATGCTTTTCACACCACGTCTTGAATAGAGTACAGCATCTAGTTATTTGTTCGTTCCATCAATTTCATTGGCACTATCTGCCGTCCCCTAGAGCCAGACGAATTGTAGCATTTGCATTGGCAGTGGGAGTATAGAATTCATCATCTCTGTATAGTTCAAAATGGCATCCGCGCAGCTGGCTCTGAAACTCTACGTTGAAACTGTACCATTTATTTTCTTCTTTTTCTACATCAATTATCTACATTAATACATAACTATTTCACATTGATGAAAAGCAACGAAAATTACCCTATGTTTTTCTTATTGGCAGATACTTTTGGCTCCTTTCGTAAGTATATCGAATATGAGCCCTGATTTCCCTACATTCGCTTGCAGGTGGAGGCAGTGTTTTAAGCTCCATTGCGAAAAAAAGAATCAAGAATCAAAAATCGGTTTTCTACTGTTACAATAACACTTCAGACAAGTGAAGTTAAAGCTATTCTAAAGGAAAAAGCAATCGTTAAAGGCCCCATATCGCGAAATAAAAAAATTGCCTCAAGTTCGTACAGCAATGAGCCAGGGACAACACGCCATTGCACTGGCAGTTTCATTACAGACGTGCACAATGGCTGAGACTAGTCGTAAGCTTAGTCCTATTCGGTCCACGTAATAAAAAAGAATGGACACTGTAAAAAAAAAAGTGTTTTAGATTCTTTCGCTAGCCTATGCAAAACAAAGCTGGCCAAATTATATAGTGCGAATTTGACTAAGTTAGCCAAATGCAAAATATGTCCGATAGCTTGTCCCGTCTCATTTCGCATTCGGTTCGAAGTTAGAGCTTCAAGGTCAAACTTCAGGCAAAGATTGACAAAATCGGTAAGTGGCGACCTTACGGTTCGAGCACTGTGAATTTTCGCGTCTACTTAATCCACCTTACGAGAGCGGTGCGATGACAGTGTGCTTGAATACATTGCACACGAAAGGAAGAGGGTAAATATGCCCACATGCAATCCGCGGCGTAAGAGAGGCATTTAATCGCGCGATGTTCGACTGGAGGGGGGGGGGGGTAGCTATGAGGCTGCGTCTTCGCTTCCCGCGAGGTACCAGCTTCGAATCCACTATCGCACTGAAAGAAACAGGGGCTCGGGAAGATTACTATGGTCACTGAGAGAAAAGTAAGCACTGAGGTTTCCGTGTGACCAGCAGCGCTGCCGAAATTGCCACCATAGCTCGAAGCGAAGAGAGTGCTGATTATAAGGGCTTATGCGATAACAAAAAATTAATGAAATACAAAATTGCATTGTGCATCTATACACGTTTTCAATCATTGGTAGCTAGGCGCCGCCATAGCACTTGATGAACTGCATTTTGCTCTTGTTGTTAGCACGGTGGAAGCCGAAGCTCTACCGGTTTTCCTGCAGTCCAGAGAGCAGGCTTTTCGACATCTCCCTCACTCGATGAAACCATCTATAAGCGATAAAAACCTTCAGGGCTAGAATAGCGTTTACGCGTAATACGCCCTGCTGAAGTGGTGTGTGAAATAAAAACTAGCCCAGTCATCCGTTTCACAGACAGCTTTTACGTGAAGCATGTATAGTTCTTTCTGTCGAAAGGATGTCACCGTAACTCAAATTCAGAACACGATGTCGTATTGAAATTGTGGAGCTACCGCACTTTGTGCAGCGTTCGGGTTTCATACCATTCCGCTTTCAAATTAGAATCTACCATTTAGTCAATTTGGAGGCTACTTCGCAATAATGATTCGAACAGATGACATAATCACCTCTGACGAGTGTAAGAGTACACTAAGAAGTGAGGTACTGCATCTTTCGTTTTCCTAAAACAAACTTTTAAAAAATAAAGATATTCGCGGAATAAAACCCGACTTTAAAGGCGCTACGTGTCTGCTTTTAAGGCGAAGTTTGTTTGTCTCATTATTTTTTTTTACGGAAATCACCTTTTTCTAATTTCACCTGCCCTGGTTCCTAGCTAGCTCTATATGCTCGTAAGCAAAAATATTACTTAAAAAAAACAAAGAGATTTCAAAGGAGAATAGGGGAGACAGTGTCACCGAAATGCAAAGGAAATTCAAGCCACCGTATAACGCAGCTTTTCCGCTTTTTCCCTTCATGTTACTCAATCAACGTCTCTTTCAATAAACTCTAGTTCGCTCTCTTTAGTGAGAACTCTCAGATATTCCGGAGAACTTACAAAAGCGCTATGTGCATATTCTAATAGATTATTCATCTACACAATTATTGCAATACACCATTTGCTGAGAAACACTGATTCTAGCCTATAGGCATCAACGCGCGGCCTGGAGGTCACATTCTCCTTTTGAGGCCCCAGTAGTTCTGGGAAACTTTTCCTGCGATCAGGAAGTTTTCGGTCACTCATAATGGTGGATACGAAATCGATCGACGCCAAGTTTTCTGCGCCAACGGAAGCCAAAGCATCGTAAATCATTCGTCCGACCAATGCGGTGGTAGCTGCACTGCTCCGAGTCGGGGAAGCATGCGCCGCTACCTTAAATATAGAAGGCAGAAGCGAATAATTATAAACAGCGTCCTTGATACCTACTATCTGCTCGAACGGCCTCGGATATGCCACGCGACCTTTATGAAATTTCTAAATCCGCAATTGTGGAAAAAGACACCAGCAGCGCAGACAAAACTTTAGACCACATGCTGCTGGCATGGGGCATACAGAACACAAGGTCCTGGCAAACATTTCAGCTGCAAAGTTCTTTGCCTTCAAACAAGGTACGCAGGCAGAGGGGCTACCGTAAAGAGTATCGGCTGCTGGTACATTTTTGGGGGGGAATTGCCATTTTATTACATGAACCATTAATGTTGTGTTTAGCACTCTCGCAATAGCCTACGTCTTAACGTACAGTTCTCAGCAGTTTATCAACTTCCTTCTCGATACAGTGGCACTGGTGGAAACCACAGTGAGGGGAAGGCTGCTCGATATTCCAGCAACGACGGACTTTAAGTCAACATCATGTGAGATGATACAGCTTATGGGCTTCTCAGCCTGGCGCAAAAACTCATGCTAGCTGCGTGAAATACTGACAAGATTTTCAAATATCGCCTCATCACATTCGACCCCGGTATGCACCTTTGTTTTCCCCATATCACACCATAAAAGCATAAAAAAATATATTCACTTGCCTTTTTTTTCTCGGTGTTGCTTTTAAAGGAAACACACATTTCGATTCGAGATAGCTCAAAGACATGCTGTGATGCAGTGAAAGAATCGCTCGCCACCTTCGTAATTGTTCTGCTTTAGCGACTGAAAGCCATACGATGCGTTATGTTCTGAAGCGCTTCGATACTTGCCATCAATATAGAATAACATAATCGCACTGTGGCTCTTACAGGCGACTGCCCTTAAGGCCTTCAAAGACATGATTTTGCTATTTGAGAGCGAGTGGTTTTCGTGAGAAATTGTGGCTATGCTCCAAGCTCTTTTTCTTGTTCCGAATAGAATGCCCACATCCCTCTTTCCTAGTAAAAGGTAAGCAATCATTACTGCCGTGTGATCAAATCCGTGTTTACTCTATTCTACTATTAATCTCAAATTTAACCAGGTTCATATTTCTACCAATTAAAAATACCTATGAGACTTTACCCACCCAGCTACCTATGTCGAATGTTCATGTCAGACGGCCCTTCACATAATCAAGTAGTTTAAATTTCTACCAATGAACAAGTGCGCGACAATAGAAATAAAAGTTATGAGGTTAATAATTATAGAAATTAATACGCATGTACGAGAACGAGGATCCAGACGCTAGGATACACCGTAAATGACTTTAAAATGGCGGCAACCTGAAAGTTGTCCTCGTAGAGGTCAAGAGTGAATTCAGCGACTAGGAAATTTTACAACGAGCGCTGTCTAGCCTTAGTTTAGGAATTAATACGAGCGGTTAATCGCGACAAGAGGTCCTTTTACCGTGCAATAACGCATCGCTATACGAGTAAGATATTTCTCCTGTTCAAGATAATTATTTTTGTAACCACTATAAATGTTAGTGCTGTGATTTCATTATTGTAAGGAAATGTAAGTTGTTATAAAATCATTGATTCACTTTGAAATTTTGAACTAAATCTTGTAATTTTTATAATTTTGTTTAAGGTTTCCCAATTTGAATGAAGCTTACTATACAAGGTGTTTTATCTAACTTGAACCAAGGAAGCGAGGTTTGTAGCTAGCTGAGATTAGTGACATATTTTTGGTCGTCATGTAGTACTCCCCAGTGTACTTCTATATTCTGCTCAATTAGCTTGATTAACAAAGATGACATGTAAAATCTTATTATTCACCTTGAGAACTAGTGCGCTTCATTAATTTGTAGAGCGGGTTAAGATACAACCGATCCAGTTTATCGTATTAACCTACCTCCCACGTGATCGTTTTTCCCAATTTAAAAAAAAAGCCCCCGAAATGAAGATACCACGTGAGTGCGGTCTTGCGCTACCGTATCGCAGCGCTGCCAAACGCGCTTTGAAATAATGAAGCCTGCCCGCTTTCCGTGTTGAAATGAGCTCCCGACGGACCAACTATTAGCATAATTTCAAAGCTGCGTCTGCACATTCTGCCGGAACAAAAAAGCCCGAAATATGATCAGCGATACGTGATGGGGAGGCAGGCCACCAGCAGCAATCTTAGACGGAGATTTTATCTAGCTATGACACTGACGAAACAAAAAAGGAAGAAAAGGAGCTCAGGTCGCCTAATTCAAGACAGGTTTCTTTTTGTTTGTTTGTTTTTGTGTTATGGTTCAGGACGTAAATGAGCTGCTTCCGCACACTTGGGCACGGTCACCACGCAAGTTTCGTTCGACCAAATTTTGTTTGGAGAGTTGTAATATTATAACGCACGGGCGCAGTCTCGTTTCATATATATATATACTTTTTTTTTAATATTTCACCGGCTTTCTTTCAATGCTGGAAAATAACGGCCACGTCATTTGGTAGAAATAACTGCATATGTTGTTTCCGAACATCCTCCACAATATGATGAAACCCTCTTGACCCAAAGTGTATGAAAGCGTTTTCAACATTTATCTTAGGTAATTAACTAATTGAGTGGAATTGAAAACGATATGCCGTTTGTTTCAACAAGCTTTGCTGCACCGTTTTTTTTTTTAAATTATTATCCTTTGTTCCAGTTGTGTGAAAAAAACTCTATATCTGAAAATTCAACTTTCATATGAATGATAACTAGTTCACGTTATTGTTAAAATACATTTGAAACTTAAACTTCTGCTTAATAAGTACAGTTCAGTGTTATATATTTAGTTTACTTCCGCATGGCAAGTCAATTTGTCCGCCTCTATTTTCATTATATTTATTTTAAATAATTAACATATGTAAGAGAGCTCACTCGCCTCAGAAATGTAAGCGTGCTCACTCTACCGCTAATGGGAATCAGCTTTCCCTTATTAGAGCACCAAGATGGTACGCTTAGCTCTATTAATCTGGTGGCTTGAATTTCAGGGCCGTACGAGGATCGTTTGCTGCCGGGAAGGAGTTGTCTTACTCAGGAAGAACCAGAGATTTAATTATTTCTGCAAAGAATAATTGGACGCGGTTGTTTTCCGAGTCCCGCCAGGCGGGAATACCTCTCTCTTAATTGGTTTATATTATATCTTTGCTTTTTTGGCAAGTTTTTAACAGTTGGTTTCGGCAGGTTTACTCCATGAGTTTGCTGCCCATCGAGAGATACCACGTCTCTGAAACCGGGTACTTATACCCGTCTACTCCTTGTGTCATGCGTGGCAATGACAAAACTGAACTTTAATGTTTATTCCTTTTTACTTTCTCTTTTTGGCCATCTAATGGCTTCCTCATTTGTGTTTATATGCTGTACTTTTTTAAGCGTTTCTGGAGGTAGAAACCTAAATAAAACTCATCGAAGGGAGCTCGTTGTTCTTGAACAGTGTTCCACAGATCCCGAAATATATAGATATCCTACATAGGACGCCCTTATTCCAGGTTCTTAGTTCACATTTGCGTTTTGATGTTTTTAATTTTGTCTTGTCTTTATATTTAAATCGAAAGAACGTCACCGGTGCGACCAGCAGCACTTCAGGCTCGGTGTTGATCAATTAAGCAGCTGCCGAAAAAACGTTAGCAATGAGACGGAAACAGGGAACAAATTCTGCATCGATGCGTTAGAGCTCTGCTCGCTTCTACATCAGTAAACACTAAGACAAAATTAAATGAGAGGTTGCTGTGGCTGTTAAGAACCTTATTTTTCTACCGATGTAGGAGGCCCTCCACTCTGCGGCACCGGTACGCAGGCCTATGGGACGGAGGCCGGGGCCTCCGCGACTAAAGACAGGCGAAGCGACAGTGTTTCTTCGCGACCTCAGCCGCCAGTCGAAAAGCTTGCTACTTGTTGGCGGGGAAGTTGCTCCGCAGTAGCAGTTCCCAGGCTTCTCTATTATTTATGTTTTCCTTGGCGCCAGAGGAAATTAGCGGAGAGAGGAGTAATCTGGATCACCTAAATTAGAGGTGTTTTTATTGCGACGTAAGAAAGTCTCGCCGCTAATATCGTCACGTTCGGTATCTAATTTATTTTTTTATGTGAAATGGGCAGAAAAAGGGTCAAATTGAAAAAGGCTTCTTACCTGAGTGCAGATGCATTAGGGGCAGCGCACCCTCCTTCCGTCAATTTTAAGTTCACTCTAAATAAGGAGTGCGTAATGAGGCGCGTTTAAAAATTCATCGAAGGGGGTGCGCTGCTCTTAAGGCTTCGTCGCTGAGGTAAAGAGCATCTTAAAATTTGGTCCAAAGATTTTCTTGAGTATACGAAAATTGCAGAAGTCAAGAGTTAAATTTATTTGCGTCGCTGATATTTCCAACTTCTGCGTGTTCTTGAGGAAAATATTTGTGTGGCAACAATCTTGACATGGCAATCGGTCCAAATTTCTACATTTAACCTTGTGCTGAATGAAGTATACATCAGACAAGAAGGCCATCACATCTTCACCTAATCCTAATTTACGTATTTTGTCAGTTTATTTTTCGAATACCTAGAATCTAGCTTTTATAACCAGAATATCTGCTCTCGGCACCGTGTTAAGCGTCCAAAGTACATTTTACATTATAATAATGAAAAATAAATATTTTCCGGTATTCATTTACGATAGGAAACACTTGTCATATTATGCTAGATATAGCAAAGGCATGTGCACGAGTTGCTTTACCCAGTGCTCAATAACTTTCATAGTCCGATGATGATTTCACCAATTAAACGCGCTTAATTATGAAAAACAACTGCGACAACTATTAACGACATTTGGGAGTCTACGGTGACCACGGTGACCGCGTCTGGAGGTACTTCTTCCAGGACCTCTTTAAAATTGTGGCAAGAATATATTGCTGCATGTTTACCGGCTTAATCTAAAATAATCACAAGAGTTCAACGCTGCTGAACCAAATATTGAGCGAAAACATTAGCTGCGGGTGACCGAGCGTTCTTCTTCTTCTTCTCTTTTTCTTCTTCCTCAGCCCACATAGAAAGCCCCGCTTTAAACAATGCCAGGGTCCTAGCAGTCTGATTCTAACATAACCGTCCCATGTGAAATGAGAGATCCCAGTTGGCAGCTCCTGCCAACTGAGCCACGGCTCCGACCACGCCACGCCGACCGCTTGAGTTGGGAGTCCATCTCTCGCTTTTGTGTCAAGTGGGATGTGACGTCACAGCGTCACGTGGCTAAGACGTGGCTACCGCCGCGCTACGCCGACCGCTTGAGTTGGTAGCCTAGCTGTCACCCTAGTATCACGTGGGGTGTGATGTCACAGCGTCACGTGGGTAAGAAGTACCGCCGCGCTACGCCGAAGGCTCGAAACTTAGAGTAGTATTGCTTTCGCAATAATAGACACATTAGAAGAAGCAGATAACGATCATCTGCTGAGAGCGCTGATAACGATACGTGTAGATCTGCCGAGTAAATTTGTTTTGGGAGCCAAATGCAGTTTGTGAGGCGCGATTTCGTTCTCTCAACGGTAGGGTACGCTCATCAGCGTCACCTGGTGAAAAAAACTAAAATATTGTCAAAACGAATTACAGCGCATTTAAAGCCCGCAATTCACGTCGCTTCTGACGCGCAACGGATTAACACTAATCTCAGCGCTGAATCATCCTTTCGAATAATCTGAGTACAATTATTTCTGATTCATTCCCAATTCACATACATCAAATAAATTCCTAGCATCTTTCCTTGGGTCTGTTCACCTTTAGGCTGCATTATGTGACCGCTTGTATTCTTAATAGCCGCAAAACAAGATGGGAACAGAACCAGGAGGTGATGCTATAGAAATTGTTACACCATGCTGTTACCTTCACCGTAATCATTTCTTGCCTTCAGTGAGTGCCTGTTACCTTTTGGCTGCGTTCAGAGACACTTCTCAGCAACAATTGCCGTTTAACTCGCTGAGAGACAACATTTGGGGACTAAGAAGGTGCGGAACTCTACCATTTAGATAAGAGAATAACATGTTTGTGAGGAAAGGGAAACACTATAGGACCAGAATAGGATGACATACAAGAACTTTAAAGTCGCGTTTCATTTGAAGTGTAATAATTTGGATTAAGGTATAAATAATCGTAAATCTGTTCTTTTTCTGAACTAGTGTCTGCTGCAGGCATCACATAAAAATATTTGCCTTTGATATGGTAGCCAGTTTTTATGTTATACGTGCTATGATAGTTATGTGGCAGTCCTCAGATATACTCAGAGGGATGGAAAAAAATGGGAGATTATCTTTGAAAATGAAATGCAAACCGATATGATTGCCGTAGCTCTAGGACGCAGTAATGTGTTGTTCACCGTTCGAACTCTTTATAAACGATGTATAAAAAAAATGCAACTTCGACCTGATAATGCTCACTGGAGGCGCGTTTAATCTCATGGGGCTTACATGTCACCGAAACAGAAGCACCGGTATAAAACGTTTTCTGAACACGATGTTGTTGTTTAATCAGCAAGTGGGAAATTGAGGATCAGGGAATGGCGCAAGAGCTCAGCTTTCCCACCGGGAAATTGAATTCAGCGCGTCGTTTCTTCGAAAGTTGAAAGAGCCACAAATCTAAATAGAAACCTACGCCTACTTTCTATTGTAATTGGCCCGAGAACGTTTTTTGAGGAAAGAAATCCTAGAAACTTGTTTGGACTGTTCTCGCAGCCCTCATGCTGCAGGCCTAGGGGCTCCACGGTATTAAATTTGAGGCACTGTTGCACCCTCTACATATGCCTGCAATATCAAGCATCTGCTAAAAAATTATATTTTCTGCGTTAGGACTTGTCCGGAAAGCTTCAACATGAGCGCCACAATGCATATAGGAATGGGAAAAATGTTCACGCCTTCAATAAAACGCAATACTCAGGACGCTTGGGCAGCGTTGACTACAAGAGCCAAATCAAAGCATACTCCAACGAATTGACGTAAATCTATTCCTGGTAGGAAGCAACGAATAAAGGCGTTTAGGAGCACAGCTTAGTAAAACGCACTAAAAAGCATGTAGGGCAATATTAAAACTTCGGAGCCAAGGAGAAAAAAATAGTAGTAGTAGGAATGCGCTGGCATTGCACGAAAGTGGACAAAATATTTCTTCTAGCAGATGCCAAAATTTGAATTCAGTAATACATAACTCTTCATTTTGTTCAATATTTTTATACTGATTCTCTGGAAGTGTGCGCAAAACTGACACAGCGAGTTTTCTATTGCACGTGAAGGGCATGTACATAAAATAAAAACTGCATAGCACGCTCGAACTTGGAAATCAAAGCTGTTATATATACACACGCGTAGGGTCTTAAGGATGCCATCATCAAAATTAAAAAATTATGAGGACGCTTAGGCTTCTCGATTAAATCGTTTAATTATTAAAATATTATTACTTTAACATCAATACATACCCCAAACATGCATTAGTAATTCAAAACGCGTCATAATGCGTTCAGTATATGCGCCTTTAACACGCTTGATACCAACGACTCTTTGTGGCCTACGCTTTGCGTCCCGTCCGACATACAGGGGACTTGGGATCTAACCGTATGGCGACAAATGATTGCATTGAATTATTCCTAATTTCTGAAATGTCTTAACTAGAGGAACCTTCTCGGCAATTTTGGCTTCATTGGGACACTTACCCGTTTCGCTGTATATCTTAATATATATATCGGACGGAACAGTGACGGACAATAAGAGCTGAAAATGTAGCCGTTAGATGCATTCCTGTATTTAAAAAAAAAAAAGTCTAGAAGAAAAATTGCAAACTGCCTCATTTATAACACATCCAAAAACTGAAGTTAAAGATGAAACTAAGTCGCTTGACAGAGAGCAGAATGATGCAAGTCCACAAAGCCCACAGGCTGAAAAACAACGGCAGCTTTGGCTGCATCAGCACTGAAAATATTTTGCAAGTTCCGAGCACGAGGGGCTCAGACTCGAGTTGGCGCAGAAGCACTCAGTCGAGCAGCTTACACCTATTACCAGGCAGGAAGCGCACACACTGTTGACATTGTTCTGACATGTCTCCATGTCTTTCACGGCCCTGACATGCTCTTAGAGTAGAGCATGCTGGTGTAGCGCTTTTAGAGAGCTTAATCCCGAATAGCGACAGCCAAAACGTTTGCGCATTTCTTTATTTTTGAGAGCGCCAACTGCGTCCATCGTTTCCATTACTCGCATTTCTTATTGACTCAACTTTTTTTTTCTTTTTTTTCTTTTTGCGGCAGTCGAGAAGGGAAACGTGTGGGACGGCAGGAGAGAAAAAAAAAGAACTCAACAGAGAAAGAAAAAGAAGCTATAAGGTCGGGCAGCGCTGTAGTGAGCACACAGCACAAAAACGAATTCGAAATGCAGGCAGATAGAAAACGCCGACACAGCAGCAGCTCACCAGTTGTCATCAATTTGTATTTAAGCTCGAAGAATTCAGACCAAAGACCAGCCCTCCTCCGCTTTCGCGAAACTTGGAACGTGCATCTTGCTTCGAACATTGGCAGTAAGGCATTTAGCAGGAAGAAAACGGGAACGTTGATTGCGCGGTACAGTTCTTTCCATAACAAGCACAAGTTTCGAAATGCTAAAAGATCTCGAAGACGTTTTGCAGCTAGAAAAGTTTGCAGGTGAGGCGAATGGTAGCGACGAGGAAGTGCTGACGCTAAGTTGTAGACGCATCGTCGTCTGGCAAGGACGCGTGCTTTTTTTTGTGTGTTTTGCACAGAATAATGAGAGTTATCTGTACGATGTTCTTGCCTGCTGTGCTGAAATTAGTAGAACCTACAGGTTTCCACCTGAATAATAGAACTTGTATAGTGCTAATGTCTTAACAGTTATTCGTGAACATACAGATATTATTTATGCTGAAGTCCAGCTCTCAACCTGGCGATAAGGAATAAAATACTGGTGTCCTGGGTACGCGTGGGGATTTCCTATGCCCCACCCAAATTTTGGAGTTATCCGTTGTCTGAAGGTCGGCGAAAAACGTACAGCTGATACTCTTAAACCAATACCCACCCACAGATTAAGTTATGTTAGGGCGCAAGTGCTGAAACGAAAATTCAATTGTATTGCCAACATAAATACGTGGTTATTGGTGAGGATAGCGTGTGTATAGTAGAGGAAAAGCCAAATAAATCGAGCTTGCGTTTCGCGCAGGGAAGACTTTTTTTATCAAAATAGCGAAGGAGATGAAAAATAATATGAAAAAGGGGGTTGCGAGAATTGGCGAATGGTCACCCGGTCTGAAAGCGTACAATATTGTGAATTAATGCCTGCATTGTGCTCATACTTAAGTAAAGTGCGCTTAATACCTTACATTCCTAATATTGTGAGCTTGCGTTTTAAAGAAATGAAGCTGCAGATGCAGAGCAGAAATAGAATAAGTGTTTTAATGGCCGTGAAATAAGGAACACACTTCGTTGACGTACGCTCACTTGATCATGGAGTTGTATGTGGACAACATATGCCCTGTTGTTTCCTAGCGCCATGGCACACCTGCTCGTAGCCACTGCTCAAACCGAAGGAAACATCGCCGCGGACGAGCTATCACAGGGGAGACTGCAAATAAGAAATAAATGAAGTGGGCATCAACTATTGGGCAAACGTCCTTCAAGCTCCAGTTCTTTATGACCACATTCCATCCCGGCCACTTCGGCCGCTTTTCGATGGAGGCAAAAAGCAAGGCGCTTGTGTGCTGTGCGATATCAGTGCACGTTAAAGAACCCCAGGCTGTCAAAATTTCAGGCGCCTTTCATTATATAGCGTACCTCAACGGCTGAATCGCTTTCAAACGTTAGCTGTCTAAAACCAAACAAGACCTTCGCATTATTTACCTGTCCCTATGATAAAAGTATATTATTTATCTGAAAATGTGGTCAAGCTTAAAAAATAGTATAAGTGGAGCTTTTTTGAGAGAATTCTGCTTTTTTTTTGTGAGAACTCAAAAAAAGCTTCGAAAATGGCAGTGAAGTTCCTGAGTACGTGTTCATGCACGTGCACAGCGGAAAAAAGAGAAAGGTTTCAAAACACCACACTTAGTGGAAAAGCTTTGAATACTAAGCTTGTGTACTTAGGTCAAAGAAACTGAAGGCAAAAACGGTAAAATGTCTAGCATGACTGTAGACAAATGTGTGTGTTTTTATTTATTCTTGAAACACTTCGCATGTTATAAAATTGGAAATATGTTTCATACAAACAGGCGCCTCCGTCTCAAATCAGCAAAAATGACGGATTAGTAGCCGAAGTGAGTAGCTCTGTGCATACATCCTTTAAATGCTTATCTGCAAAAAACAAGAGCTGATCTCGGCAACTCACTTGTGTCAACTGTGAATCTAGGCCCCGATTGTAGTCAATGCAGGCAGGAAGTGAAGGCATAAAATTGTAAAATATTCACTTATCGTTTACAGAATGTTTCGCGACGTTTATACGACAGTGAAGGCAACACAACTGAAACGCAACTTTCTTGAATGCATGCATTATGCGCTCGTGAGCACTGTCTTGAATAGTATTAAGATTACAAAAAATATTAGGTGATATGCTAGCTGTCAAAAACGCACTAAGTTTATTATGTATTCGTAACCTACCAATGAACGTCTAGCACTTATCTTAATGTTCGGTCAATTATTTTTGGCAGTTTTTGGACTGCCTAGTAATGTTTAACCGCCTCTCCGCCAACCAGGGGTTCACGAGAACTATTTCTTTGGTCAGGCAGCGGGCCCGTTGCACCAGAGGTGCTCGTCCCTCCTAGACGGTTCTCTTGGGCAAGGCAGAATGGTCATGATGAAGAACTTATGACTTTTATATACAAACTCATTTACATTCATATTTATACAAGGTTGCACAAGTCATAGCAAGCAGTGGAAACGGCAGGTCTGATTTTCTGGAAGATACTCCCACCTTCGGCAGAGCCGATGGTGCAGGGCACCAAATTAGAACAGGACCCAAGCCAGAACCGTCTTGGATGGCGGAGCACCTCTGCTGCAACGAGCCCACTGCCTGAACAAAGAACGAATTCTCGTCAACCCATGGTTGGCGGAGAGGCGATTAAACATTACTAGCGCAATTCGACAGGATATCTCTCAGAGCTACGTATGAGACGATTGAAGACAGCGGAGAAGACGGAAGGTGATGCAAGCAAGTTCCAGTCATCGGAACTGTTGCAGCAGACGCACCGGCTCCTCGAGCAGCGACAGTCAAGGATGCCGGACGCAAGCAGCGGCTGATCGCACGTGGTCGGCAACGCCCAAGCTGAGCAGCGACCGACGATCGCCTAGGGTGTTCGGCATCGCAAAAGTGAGCCTCACCAGCCTTGGCTTCCGCCCTCTCCATGTGCTTGAAAAGATAAGCACTTAAAGAGTGAACACTCAGGTTTGAGTTTAGAGCAGTCAGCTATGGTTGCCAGAGGAAACCGAAAGACTACCGCCGGGGAAACTTTGAAGGCGCAACAGGCACCATTGAAAGAGCTGCAAGCAGAACTGGAAGCTCTAAATGGCAAAAAAAGCTCCGAGCTTCAGCGGTAACTTCCTCGACTTGGGCCATTTGGTAGAAACAGTGGCAGCTGAATGCTAGGAACTGGATTGGAAGCTAGCTAAGGCAAATCAGCTGATAGGGCCATTCAGGGCAGAAATACCCATCTTGCAGCCAGCAGTTACGCCGCCTCTGCTAGAGACGGGTACGGTATTTGAATCGAGCACAAGAAAACGAATCTACCAGTACAGTGTAAAATCTTTCACTATGGGTAGTGAAAGTAGCATTCCGATAGAATGAAGCGATATCACAGATAATGCGATCGCGTGCGGAGGGTTGCCGCACGGGGTGTTTGTTTCTGTCGAACAGCGAGAGAAACGTAAGGGCGAATGTTCCATTGTTAACAGGATTGGTACCCGCAGGCGGCTCTGAAGTGAAGGCAAGCGGCTGCATTAAACGTAAAGCAGTGACGACGAGCTTGAAACACCCGGGAAAACTCCGGACGTTTGTCGGATCTCATCGACGCACAACGCTCTTAGTGAGCATCTGCGGAGACGCACAGAGCAGGCGAGGTATCACAGTTTAAGGCAGCCGCAGGCAGAAATTTTCAGGGGTCGCAAAAACAAAATTCGCTAGTCAGATCTCAAGGACAGGTGGACGCTAATCGTGCGGGCAGCACAGGTAAGGAGTTTCCGATGTCGGGGCCCCCTACCTGCGAAAAGAACCAGCTCGCGCCAACCACTGGGTTGGCTGAAGGCAGTACAAAATTGCTTACCTCTTCTACCCTCACTAGCCAGGAAACTAAATTAGCCGTAAGGTTCAATCATGTTCGCCGTACTTTATTTAGTGTCTTTATAGATTGCCTTCCAATGCCATGATTTCCTTACTGAGCAACTTGAAACTCTCAATATGGGTTTGTGGTAGACGTTGTGAAGAAATTTTCTAAATATTCTCCACCTTCTGCTTCAGCTCCGAGCTGGTAGTATATACTCCCGAAGCAATCGGACTGTTCCCTAGGACTCTATAGCACGGTATATATAGTGCAGCTTAGAAATATTAGCAAATATACATGCGCGCCTTCAACAAACAGGTGTAGACTACGTTTAGCACCCTCTGGTTCTCTGCGAGGCGAGGAATGCCAAAAAAGGTGTAAGGACAATATTTAGGGCATTTAGCGGGAGCTTTGCGCTGTAGAATTTTACACGACATTCAGCGATTTCGGAAATCTGTTTTGGTTCACCCAGATACCCGAGCGCTTCAGAACAATTTTAAAGCGGTACCCCGTCTACTGACTATTCAGCGTCCTCGGTGTTGCCGTCGTTAGCGTTGAGAGAGAAAAATCACACATATGCTTCTAGCGGCTGGTAGTGCTCGCGCTGCGGGCACTTTTAATTAGGCTGTGCTCCTTGAAGTAAGTAACTATGTTTCATTCGCTAGTTTAATAACAGCGTGACTCTCTTCACTAGTTTAAATATGCAAGGATAGTAGAATGCGGGTAATTGCGAATAGGTTTGCAGGTTGCTATCACCGGCTTAAAACTTCTCGTTAGGCATATAAAACTCCCTGTCCCTTCGGAAAGTCTTTTTGTTTCCTTGGCGAGACACCAAGAAAAAATGCAGGAAGAGGTTGTAGAAACGAGACCAGAAGTGAGGCATAAGACTATTCTCTGAGAAAACGTTTCGCAGAAAGACCCACATCGTCCTTAGCAAACCTCCCTCGCCTTCGGGCCTTCTCGCTAATACCGGAAGCGGCGAACCGACTGAAACTTTGGCACAACTCCTGCTCCTTGCTGCATTAAATCTGGGTAACCCACGCGGAAAGTTTAATTACTGGCACTGGAGCTCGCTTATAAGGTGTGCCTCTTCTCTTCAGGCGTTTATCATTCCGCGTGGCGACATTGTTTCAATAGCAGTCTGCCGTGCAATGCAAAATGAAACGAACGCAAAAACATAAGCATAGTGTTGCACCCAAAAATCGACATTGTTCTGGCGAACTAATCTGACACATTTTTGCTACGGTGAACTCTTCCTTGCTCGACTGGAAACCCGCGGTCAAGCGTGAATTAACGCGCAGACGCCCGTGAGCTTTATTTCGAAACTTTTCCATGCATGATCTCAGGAATTATCTTGCCCAAGACAATACATATGCTTGCCCCGTCTTCCTATCTATTTTTACACCAGAGCTGCCAGAATATCTGTTTGGCAGACAATATGCGACAACCTGCGAATCCTGAAAGCAACTTTCTAACCTCGATACTCGCTCAAGGGAAGTAAGCATTGAATATCAATTGAATGAACTCTTTTCGAAACACCCCACCATTTAACACGAATACTAAAAGGCCATGCGTGCGTTGCTGGCGCCCGCGTTACCGCACACCATGTATGCGGGTAGATGGACAACTCGCAACTGCGTTGAAGCATTGATTTAAAAATCTATATTCATTCTCTTCTCCACCTTCACTTGCTGTAATAGCATTGGATGTTCATGAAGCCACATTACTGATATCTAAGAAAAAAAAGCACACTACTTTGATTTGTATATTCTCTGACCCGCGATATGGCAACGCTGTGAAGAGGAGTCTCCTGTGAACAGTCTCAGATTAACGTCACGCTCGTTTATTGTTCAAAAGCCGTATGTGGGCATTACAGTGTGCTCAGGTTGCGTGGTTATTAATAAATAACAATGATCGTGCGGAAAACGCGTTGCCACGCGTGTTCTGTAAGTAGGCGCTAGTTTCCCAATTTTAATTTCCAATAAAACATTCTCCACGCGCTATTCGTAACCCACTCGTTTGTTTTAGTCGCTCATTATGATGAGTGCACTTGGGACCATTAGATACGCAAGTGGGAATTTCCTTTTTGTTCCTAAGCTGCACTTTTGCATTGGCAGCCATGTTGCGACTCAGCTCGCGCTAATAAGACCGAGTACCGACTGCTAACTGCTAACTGCGCTTTCTGCTAAGTGCCATGGCAAGAGGCGAAGTCGCCCCAAACGTTGGCTCTCCTCGTTTTCCCAACTGGAACAGTTGAGAAAGTCATAACAGTGGACGATTTTTATTGTTATTGATTGTTTCGTTAGTCAGGTATGCGTTTAAAATAAACCGTGAATTTGACTCCATCCCGCGCTTACTGATATTTGCTTTCAATTCCAGCTGCGATAACTTAGTTACGCGTTCATTTCTAAATGATACTGCCCTGTAAGTTGACTTGACGGAATGAATGGCAGCTCAAACACGAACAAATCTTCAAACACAAGCATACTGGCAGCATATAAGGTTATTTTCTTATGATTAAGCTAATTGTTTAATGTTTATCGGCGATATTGAACACTGAGCTTTGAATTCGACTTCAGAGGCCTCCTTTTGCATTATATATAATAAACCAGTTTTCTTGACTACACTTTAAAAGACATAAGAATCAACTCTAGTGATTGCAGCATTGCCAACTCAGAGCTCTCAGTACAGACTACCGATCAGCACCAGCCTGTTACCTAAGCAAGATGCGGTGGCGCTACTGTTCCCCAGCTTGTCCGACTTGGGGTGAAAAATAGGTTTGTTGCCCATAGACTACAATAAAGTGGAAGTTTTCAAATCATTTTTTTGTGTATCGATGTGTGCCTATGATGCTTTCATTGGTGTAGAGCATAAAATGCACTTAAATGATGAATTTGTTTTTTTTAAATATCGCGAAACGTATGGAGACACGAGTCGGGAGTGAGTATTTCCTGTCGTTGTCTCGTTTTTATCGTTTCGCACAGCACTAATCACGGTGACCTATCGGTAGAATTAGGTGATTTTGGCAGGGTATGCGCGTAATTAGATAATCTATTGCTAAAACGTCCGGTAAATGGTGCTGTGAAGCCGGGCATGCCAACAAGAGGCTCTTTATCTTTTGGGTACATGTGCTGCAGTCGCGCTAGCTTCTCTTGTGTACAACTTTTTGCCACGCAGGGTGCATTCCCTGCCAAATAGTGTCAATCAAACGACACAACTATTTACGCTAAATACAGTCCTCACACACCACGGTAAACGAAGCGTGCACCGTAGCAGATGATCTGCACACAGGTCGCTGCTGTGGGGCCGCAACCGTCTGCGCTCGAATTGAGCGCTTCATCTGCACCGCCGTATGCTACAGTGCGCTCTTTTTATTTCGTTCACTTGCTGTGGCATTTGAGAAGCGTGAGCTGAAAAGTTTGAAAGAAATCTTACTACAAATTGGCACATACAGCAGGATATGAGACCATTTGAGCCGCTGACGCGACAGTGAACCTAACATGACTTGACAACATGCATTTTTGAGACGCTGTAAATATATTTTGCGTTCGAAGTGACGTACGCATACTTTGTCACTGTATTTTTCAGAGCACTCAGCAACTTTTACCCAAATGAGCCTCCATTCATGCTCTGTGAAGCGATAAATACATTTCGGTAAGTTTTGCTTACATAAGTTCTTATGGGGTCGCGGTCCCAACTCGTAAGCCCTGTACGTTTAACGATGTATAAAAATATTCCGCCTTGGAATTAACATTCCATACTTTCGCAGTCATAATTAAGCAAACATAGAGTTTCAGAGTTTCATAATACCTGGAACATCACTACCGTCGAGATCTATGGGACCGGCGAAAGAGTTTTAACTTTTTCTAATTCATCCATTTGCCTAGTCAGCTGAGGTTCCGGTACTCCTAAACTATAGTTTTCAGTTCAAAATTAGATTTCACGAAAAGTAGGAATCATCTCTCTAGGATAAAAGGTTTCCGCGTAAGTCTAGAGCAAAGAAAGCCGCTGAGTAAACCACCCACATACACAGAAATGATTATAGTTGAGCGCATAACATAAGCCCCTAAGCTAAGAGAGAAGCGTACTAGGTAGATGCAAACATGTACACTATTTTCTTCGCTCAGAATACCAAGATAAAACGAGAGATGATACGATAAGGGATTTCACGTCTGGAACTATACAGAGTACCGAGGCTTTTTTAGCAAGCCTGAGACAAAGGACGGCACACGTCTTTATCGCAGCGAGATAACAGTGCAATATGTCTTTTTTTTTTATCTGTACGCACGGCCACTCTCAGCAGTAATAAACAGCACTCCATCAGTTTTGACATCAGTTAATTTCCGGGTCTACAACCGAACGCGGGGTTATCTCCCGTACTGTTTCTGTTTGCGTTTCTTCCCCATGCGCCTCAATTCCTCCTCTCTCTCAAATATGACGCTTCAATCAATTTCACTGATGGATCAGCAGTTGTGGATAATAGGATTTTATGCTTCAGTGTGTTGCAAGGTAAAAACGGAGAAAAGAACGGGTACGGGTCAAGCGTCGCAGACTATTCCTGGGCCGTGTATTCGTAGCCAATTGTTTATAACTCGTTGCACATTCGTTGAATTTAGCTGCGTTAAGCATGTGTCAGAAGGCCAGGAATGTGTTTCGACATACTATTACGACTCAGAAATTATTACGAAGTAGATTAGGTGAACAGAAAGGATAGCTGGAGCTGTGCAATAAGGGTATAGTGTTTAGGAAGCTTGTTTCCGGCCGCTACACCTAGAGGGAAACTCAGACTCGTGCAGTCAGGAAACGTGTAAGAATCTTATAGCACATCGGGTCGAATCGAAAAACGCTTACTGGATGTTACGAGTACTGTAGCCCTCTTTCAAAGTGGAGGCAAAACAAGAGAAAGAAAGAAAGAAAGAAAGAAAGAAAGAAAGAAAGAAAGAAAGAAAGAAAGAAAGAAAGAAAGAAAGAAAGAAAGAAAGAAAGAAAGAAAGAAAGAAAGAAACAAGGAAAGAAAAAGAAAGCGGGAGAAGAAAAAGAATGATGGAAAGGAAGAATTGAAAGAAAAGAAGGGAAGAAGAGAGGATGGGAGGAATGGAGAAGGAAGGAAGGGGAGGATAGGAGAAAAGAAAGGAATCACTAAGGAAGGGATGAGAGCAAAACTGAAAGAAAAAGAAACAAGGATGAATGAAAGAAACAGAAAAGGGAAGGAAAGAACGGATGAATAAAGCCTTTATTTGACTGAAGCGATGACTCTAGGCCGCTGTTTGGGTAATTAGGGAATCAGGAGGGTTGACAGTGTAGCTCCTCGCTACTCTCTCGCTTCCTGTAGCTCCTCGCATCTCTCGCACTACTCGAAGCAGGCCGCTCTCATTCCCATAGGTGGCAATCGTATGTTGTATTTCGGTGCTTGATAGTATCCGATGTGCTAGGATGGGCATGTCGTAGTACAGAATATGCGTAATTTTGTTTCTTCTTCGTGAAAAAGATGCGCATTAGCATATAAGATATTTTAGGCCTGCTGTACACTGTTTCTTATAGTGGGTGCATGAGTTGTGTTATAATGTTTCGTGTCTGCCAAGAAACCGTTGGTCAAGTATTTGCAGAAGATTTTTTTTCCTTATGTATAAGAAATAAAGAAAGAAATAACCTTCTACTGTACTTACAAACGGCAGACGTTCATGAGGTATAGCCTGCTGCGCGGACATATCGTACGGGAAGCACGCACAGATACTGAACGCATTTCACATCTTGCGTGTAATGCATACCTTATCACCATGACACACGTATCTACAATGTGGCAATGAATGTGAATCTACTTCTCACTTAAAATTATTAGCGCACTTTACCACCACGCATCAAGGCTTCAAGAAACGAAAGTAGTGTGGGATGTACTTTTGTTTGAGTGAGCACCAGAGATCGTGTGTCTTTGCGAATGTGGCTGGGCACGCCATCCGAAAAATCTCTGGCCGTACATGTACCGTGGATGATTTCCGACTCAGTATTCTCACTTTCGTGGGCTTAGAAATGCCCTGTCGAGAAGCACGAGGATGCGCGTAGTACGCTAGAATGCATGAACCAAAAAAAGACGCAAAGGCACGGTGCACTACTTGAGAGGGAACCACATCACTCGCAAATGAAAATTTAGAGGCGTATACTTGGCTGAGGTTCACGCCTGGAAGAAGAACATATATCAACGAGATACCTGACGGCTCGCCTGGGCAAATGCACGCGCCGTAAATATGATCCACAACAGAAATTACAGCCGCGAGACATCTCGCCTGAGTACCCTAGCTCGCAATGTTTTGTGTTGGTAAAGATCATTATCTGACAAAAGTAGAAAATGTTTCAAAGACACTACGAAAAAAAAAATAGGCAATGAGATGGGAAGGAATAATTTACTGATCTCAACAAATGAACTTTCTCTGTTAGGTTTCGCTGCTAAACGAGCTATAAAGTATGCAGCGCGTACTTTGAGCAAGTTGGAGAAAATACAATATTGGTTGTTACTTTCGATTCATTTCCGCAAATTGGGTGACATTTTTTGCCAATCCAGGCCTTTTGCAACGTGATGGGAAAAGTGGTTTTGTGCCCTCAGATCATCACGAGGCTATATGGTTTGTAACACGCACAACATGGTTTGCAACACACAACATGTTTTACAACACACACAAAAAAATTATATTTTATATGAGATCAGAACTACACTTTTCAACAGATTTCACAGATTTATTTGTAGCTATATATTGTTATCGATGACATGTTTTTTTTTTCCTACAAGAATTTTTTTATTTGCAAAAGTCCTAAAGCTTCAGAGCCTTCATGGCTATTTCTTCAAGGGTGATTAAACCGCCGTATCATGTTATCCCTCAAAGAAAACGCCAAGTCGGCTCTGAAACGTTGGACATTTTCAATGAGGCTTCGTTATGGAAATTATATCCCAATTTAATTAATATGCCGAAATATTTGACTAAAGAATAGTGCTAAAAAGCATCGTTCATTGCTACTACCGTTTTTGAAGGAAAGGATGCCTGTTTAGAGAGATTTACCTGCAGCCTGCTATATAAGCAAATGATGTGCAGGGTGATTACCTAAGGTAATCTCAACGCTCAGCGTTTCCTTGTAGAAGCGCGTGAATTATGCGATTCGCTTGTTGCATGAATTGTCGGCGCGCAGAGTTATTATTCTCAAAACTGTACCACTGTACTTAAAAGCACTGAATTTCTTATGAACCAATCGATTCTCCAGGAAATGCATCCTGTTTACATTGTTTTCTTCTATCTGGATCTCACTGCTCATGGCAGCCTCTACTGCCCAGACCCTTCTGGTGAATCCTTTTCGCACCCCCAATGATTACCAGTTGTTATGCATACATCTGCAGTACCTCAGTCTCCCTAAAACTGTTTGTTTCTTTGCTTGCCTTCCACGCTTGCTTCGGCTGGTTCGGCAAACAAGTTCACCCACGCCGTGCCCTTTCCACCCCAGCCTCACACGGCTGTTTCCTGCCATCATAAACTGCGCTCCCCATGAAAACACGCAGGAAGGAGACGAAGCTTGGAAGGAAGCTACGCTGGGTGCCCCCGCACCTGCCAGTTTATCTTTACGTTAGCGTTCACGCGGAAATTGAGCCGGAGAATCAAGCCATATGTTACGCATCGATTTTTGCCTCTTTACTAGTTCTAGCTCTGCGGCAAAAAGTATATAGGGCCTGACGCGTGTGCATGTTAGAGCGCAGCTGCATTGAATATCACAAGCAATGCACTGCTGTACACCTCAGCAGAGGTCAGTTTCTTGTTTTCTTTCATTAAATTTTGTTTCTCCAAATTCCCTATTCATTACACCAGTTCACCAGTATTTTACATATAATTCCAAATCAATGGGAGGCCGCGCAGCTCAACTCAGGTCCGACCGGCCATAACTCGCTGACAGTCAAGATCAAGCCAGCGGCTCAAGCCAATTGAATCTTGAAATACGGGCCCCAACCACGCACCTTCTTTTTAGTCGAAAATGAAAGGTTTCAATCTATTCCCCACACCTATATGCCCTGTGAGCTGCAGCTCTCTAAATGCGCCTGCACACACTGCTCCCTTTTTTCTTTCCATTTTCACCCCTTGGTTCGACCTCTGTAGTGAAACTAGAGTGAAACCAATCTCATATTACTTTGGAACCGAGCTGCCTACCTTCCTATTATTTCAGTACCTGCTTCAGAGCGCAGCCGATGGACGCTCGTTCCTGGCTTGGTTGATGGTAGCGTCAAAGTAGCCAATGGGCAGCTATAAGACGGCCGAGGGGGCCAGCCTCTCACAGCTGGCAATGGCCAACCTTGGGCGCAGTGTACTGCACGGCCTCCTGCAACCCTTCATGGTCATCCGGAGCACAGACGTCTCAGACAGTCTGGTAAATGATAGTGTTGGGATCTTGAGGAACTTCTCAATGCTATCCCTTCAGGCACTTAATGGAGAAGTTTAAGTGCATTGGAGATTAGGTGACCCGATGTGCTACCAATTGAAGCTTGCGGAGGCCAGCCCGGAGAACAATATTCTGCTGGTACTCGAGTGACTTTCCAAAACCATAGAGAACGCTAACGTCTCGGACACAGTCATGTCGTAGACTACCTGCGCCATACATTAAACGAACAGAGATCCACGCTTATATTAGTAATAGGGAACTGCAACCTAGATTTACAGATAACAAGCACTTCACGTCATTTATGCCCTGCGAAATCTTGCTCTTCTCACTCGTAGCTTCTCCCACCACTGTGACGACCTTGCAAGACATTTGTATAGATCTCGTCCAGAACCAGCCATTGCTGCAGCAAGCAGAACGTATCTGCCTCCCTCCTCTGGTGAGAGGGATCCTTTTATCGCAGTCAAGGCGAAGGAAAGGAGTAAAAATTGACGAAGGGGTATTTGTGAAAAATAAAGTAACCTGTGTAAATGCACATACCTAAAAGATATTATAAAACTGTTTGCCACAATATCAAAATATGTAAAAAGCTACGGCAAATTTCAAATTACCGAGTATCGCAACCCGCGGTATTTTTCGTCTTTCTAGTCACGTAGCTGAAATATAAAAATATGTGCTTATTGTCTCCTTCGAAGTAATGATATTTTGGGTTGAAAGCTCCCGTTACCGTGTCGTAGTCCTTTGTCACAATTTCATTGCGGAAAACACCAGTCCTAGATTATGCATAGTGATTGTTGGGAATTTCATGGAGAGGTTTTTCTTGCTATTAACTGATAACATACAATACAAAAAATAAATCCGATAACAGGGATCTTTCAAGACACAGGTCTTTCGAAGCGCACAAAGGGGCAGTGATGCGAAACGCAGAGGTTTCTCGCAGAGAGACGCAGAGAGAGCTTCCCATAACCGACCAGTCAAGGTAGTGCCAGGTTCCAAGAAGTGGTCACGAACGCTATTACCCCACACTACCAAGTGCTCCATCGAGGCATGATTGAACGTTGTTACTGCTATTTATCTCCGTCCACGTTTTTACCTTTGCATCTTCTGATATTCATTCTTGGCTGACTTACATATTGATTTCCCTTGCAGAGATGCCCCAAGCGCAGAATTTAACCATGTGTTAGACAAAGGTGTGTCAGTTTCCTTTTCTCTAAGAGATTGATGACTCTGATGAATGGCGCAACCATTCACTATGTAAAACAGCGAGATGGATGACTCAGCTGAATGGTGCAACCCTTCACTACGTAAAACGACAGTCTTTTAATTTCACCATCATCAAAAGAATGAATGACGTGTTTTGTCTTCAACGCCAAGAACTGACCACGTCTAGGTGCACTACAGTAAACATCAGGCCTCAAGTTATCACAGTGGGGCTCTCATCTGCTGTCCAGCTATGCCTGAAGATCCGTCTCACCTGCGATTCGCGCTTCTTTGATTCTGTCCTAAAGCAGTGGCTACTAAATGACAGCTCAACGAGCTTTGATGCCATCTTTTAACCTAAGTCTTTTTTTACACACATCAATACAAATAAATAAAACGCAAATGCTGGCTTTAAAATCAGGATTTGTTGTTTAGAAAAAAGGTCAGTGAGAGACTAAGCTTGTAGATGAACTGCCCTGGTCTGACTTTGGTTAAGCTCAGTGCAGCAGAACTTATTTACGACGTTCAGAGATCATATAAATACCACGCGACGTTTTTCTGCTCCGCCGTATATAAACCTTCCAGTAGCATTGTAATTGTATCTTCTCACAATAACATGTTTTCTTATCCTTGCGGGGCAAACAAACGCAAAAGACAGGTAGAATAAAGCGCTACAAAATGAAGGCAGAGCAAGCGTCGGGTGCAGGCCTTGGTGTGCCATCGTATCCCATATTCTATTCCCTGCCTAATACGGCCTTTGCTCCGGCCGTCTCGCTGGCTTGATGCCAGTAAATGGACAAGATCGATGTTAGATAGGCGGAGGTAAATCAGGGGAGACCAGACGGCTCGAAAGGAAGCATCCCTTGCTGCTCACCTTCCTAATCAATATTCTCCGGGTCGTGTGTTCAGAGCTTTGTGTGCACCGACCCCTCCTGCCCGACCTCTCTTCTCTGATTGATCGTGCTGGGAACAGGTTTATACATTGCCTCAGTTTCGGAAGGCGGCGCTAGCAAAAGCTGCCATTGTGGAAAACAACATTCCTGAATGTTCTGGAACGGGTGGTAAAACTATTTCCCACATGCTCGCCACAGGTACAAATTTTGAAGTGTTTTTAGAGATAGTCGGAGCTGCTATGCCTGGATCACCCGTCCGCATCATTTTCCCAGGCAGTTCATATTCGCAATACGGGTTTCGCTTACGCAGTTGTGCAGTAATATTTGTAAGTGCTTTCATTGAGGGCTATGCATTCTTTGATGGGGCTGCAGCCCCATCAAACTGCAACTGCCATCTTTGAAGGAGCTATATAGAAATTTCCCGATGATCAAAATGCGATAAATGAGTACTTCATCTCAAACCATCTTAACGTTTACTTGACTGCAAGCTATGAAATATTCGCACATAAATTTATTTTCTAAGTATCAGCAGCATTTTCTAAGTATCAGCATTCAAACTTGAAAATTATGTCATAAAATAAACAGTGTGAACTATGTCATTGCAGGCGACGACCAGCGCTGTCCAACAGCAGGCTAACTGAAAGTCGGCCAGCATTTTGTTTGATGTCGCTCCAATCGCACCTGCATTGCATTAGACCCCACACCGGGCTCGACAGTGAGATCCCTACGAACGACTTCGTACTCCAGTTTAGTTAGCGCAGCGCAACAAAGTTCCCTTTGCATTTGAGAGCAGATGCGTCGGCATGTCGGGAGGAAACGGTGCTATTTGGGCTGCAGCACATGATAGCGGCTGCAAAGCAATCACCGCCTGTACACTGTTGCGAACAAAAATTACCGGCTAAGAGAAAATGTTTGCATTCATTGCAGATTGTCCTTGTAAGAGTGTGGCATGAAGACCGGTTTCTAGATACCTTCCTGAAATGAGCACTCAAAATGGTGGGGCCGTTAAGGAGGAGATCTGGGCAACTTAAACATAGCAAGTTGGCCATTGCACTCGAAAGGAGACTCACTAAATATTTCACATTTTTATCGGCGTGAAAAAAATGTGTACAGTCGGGGACAAAAGTTTACGACACGCGAGTTCGTGGAAAGATAACTATGTTTGTGTGGCCGGGCAAATATGGAGAATGAAATGTGGTTATTCCCGAGGGGACATGTACGCCCAGTTTAGAGGAAAATATCAGACGACAAACTATCGAGACAACGAAGGAATAAACGTTTTTTCACAAATCCGCGTTCCGCAAACTTCTGTCCCTGACTGTACTTTGAAGACCAATGTGAAAAAAATCTGGTAGAAGCATTTTTTGTTTGCCCCCAACGAATTTCTGTGATAAAGTTATGCTCGAAAGTTGGGAAAAAGCTTTTATTTTTGTTAACGCATTTTAGCTCTTACTGATATGCGCATTCTTGCCGAAAAAAGCAATTCCTGAATTACGACACTTTTTATACGAAATGCTGCTCTAAAGATTGCTAAATTCTTGCCTTTCTTAAATTTCATCGATTGAACTTAATTAATCAATGCGCCAATGATATTTGTGTCGCTATATTTGGAACCTGGTTGCACTATTTCTTGTGTTTGAATAAAACAAATTACGCGGTAATTTTTGCCCAAATATGGTAAACATTCTAAGCTCTGTTCTAAAATCGCCACATTGTGACCCGAAAACTTCGCGTCGGCAAAGACCTCTGACATTCTTGAATAATACAAACATTCGAGCCACCTTTTCTGCTGAACATTCAAAAATTCGGGAAAACAATTTTTGCTTTTGCGAAGAAATATTTTTACAAAAGGGTACAATGCGGTGTGGTCACGCGCCTCTCTGGCAGCGTACACCGTCATTTGGTATGGTCACGTCGCACGAGGCCTTGTTTTAAATTTTTCTCCTGTTGTCTTAGTGTGCAAAGAGGAACACTCGAAAATCATCCCAAAGGTTCACTGTGAGAGCGGATACCTGCAATGCGTAAGCAGAAGTGGCTTTAACATCAAGTTCTGTCCACCGGGCTTTTTAAGCAAAAGTGTTTTGTGTACGAAGAACTTGTATGAAAAGCTTCGTGCTGCTCTTGCTTTGATTACCTCTCTTTGCTACCGAGAGCGCCAGCTGTGACGTTGGCGAGTCACTGTTGGGTCATGAATGGGTACGTATAGTTGAATCAGGTACGTTGTTTGACAACATGTTTAAACACCGCCTATTGGTGTATGATATGAGTTTGTGATGGATGCATGAAGACTCAATGGAGTAACATCTGATGTGTAGGAGGTACACAGTATTATTATCAGTGAAACAACGTGATTATGCATCAGACTGGGGCCTCTTTCAATGCTCACACCTCGGTTTTTGAAACAACAAATGAAACTACAACTGTATCCTAACAAAGACCTGCTTGGTAAGTCCATTCCCCGAAAGAAAGCAAACAACTTTAAATTCATCCGTGGGCATAATCAAATATAGTGATCAGGAAAACAAAAATATTCGACTTCCATTCAAGCAGCCACACGCAACGACCTTTTTTGGAACAGTAGCTTTTTCTTTTCTTCCTGTGTTGCGGGCTATCGAGCAGATGCGCTTCATGAATGACTGAACGCGGTCAAGATATTAAACGTCGGGAGAAAAACATTTAGTCACTCACAGTTCTTCTTTCTGAGTTTAATGCGTCATATGACGTCACAGCCATTTATGAAGTGCTGCTCAAAGAAGTTGAATCTCCTAACTTACCTGGTTATGATTATTTTTTATGCTTATAGTGGCTGGTTGGAGAGTCGGTAAGGTCTGTTTAAAATCCATTACAAATCCCTCGCAAAAAAATTACCAATTTTGCACAGACCAGATGGGTACATGTGAAGTGCTCCTTACGGAACTGTACGAGGTGTGTCACAAAAAAAAAAAAAAAAAAAAAAAAAAAAAAAAAGAAAAAAAAAAAACGAGACTGGACCAATAAATTTTTGTACTTACAGACACAGTTATCTGTGACATTATCACCTTCAACGTAGCCTTCTTCATAATTGACACACATCTGCATTCGATGCTGCTACTGCTGGTAATATTTTTGGAACGAGGTTTTTGGAAGGTTCTTCAGGAGATTCTTCCTTCTTGATCTTGTTCGGAGCAATTTGCTGCTTTCTGGACAGGGCAACAATAGCAATTTTTGCTCTCTGATCTACATGTGCCTGCCGGCTCGGTGGCATCATCTAAATCTAACCACCCAACTCGAATTTATCCCATGGCACTGCCCTGTCATCGAGCGCCGAGATCGGGCTCCCGTTTGGGCACTTCGCGGATCAAGCGTGCCCTAGCCGCTTCAAGTTCGAACTTCAACTCGCGTATAGAAAAGCAACACCAGCCTTTGATTTCACCTTGTGCAAGGAATCGGCTCGAACACACACGAAGTGATGCGCGATGCGATTGAAAAAAAAAAAATCCCTTTTCGCTGAGTCGCTCTACAGTTTCTCCATTGCGGTCGTTCTCTCCAGCCTCCTCGTAGGGGTTAACCAGGATATCGATGCCGGTAGCCGGTTCTTATGACGCACCATGGCCCGCTCCGTCTCGAGATCCTAATTTCAACAGCCGGTCTTTTAGAAACGCCGCTGCTGTCCCAATTTCAGATCTCGTTGTGTGCATCCCGTCATTATGGTGTGCCGCTGCACTCTACACCTAAGGATCTTTTCTTCAGCAGCAGGTCCTTTTGACACGCCGCTCCTCCCCTCAGCTTTAGCTTCTCAGCTACCGCTGTCATTGCTGCTACCTCTCTTGCTTCATGTCCTGCACTTCCACTTCCACCTGCGTCTGCGTTACAGGAACATCTTTCCTTCTTTGTTTTCCGTCTTCATCCTGCGCTGCCACAGGACTTTTCAGGCCTGGTTCTTTACGGAAAATGATGAGACGCGACGGTGATGAAAAAAGACTACACTCGATGAGAGCTAAGAGATGAACTGAAGTTTATACACAAAACCTTATACTATATACAGTAAGGTTTGGTAAAACTTGTATCTCACTAGCTCGGCCTAGCCGAAGATGAAGCGTCATGCCATAGCACAGAGCCCTAGCCTAAGCTCCCGTCCTCAATTTTCATGCCTCGGGGCCCTGCCCACACTCGAATAGTAGCCAAGTGCAGCAAGCATCAAAATGATAGGTTACTTCCTACCACACACTTTTTTGACTCAAACAGTACTAATAACTCTCCTCCGAGAGATCTTTTTAAGGAAAGAGTACTGAAATTGTAAAAACATGCAAATTAAAGTCACGCGAGCGACCACAACTGGCCTGCCAAACTACGGGCTTTGCCTCGCGTACTTTAACCTGTACACGGGCCGCTCTTTTACAGGGAGAGGACAGAAACAAACAAACGCGAGAACGCAACTTTTCCTTTCGCCGTTGTCGTTTATGCGTCGACATCGCACCTGCTCAAAATTGAACGCCACGGTTGTCAGTGCTAGTTTAGCGTTGCCGTTCCGACGTATCCTTCCTGTACTTCTTAGTGCCATATACACTTCAGTAAGTGGCCGTTGTCTTGACCAGCCAGTTCTCTCAAAATATGCGCATCGAAAATATTCACGGGCCGCGTAGTTCCAACCTCAACTACCCATCGTTAGAGCTTGTTACGTCTGCCACTCCAACGGCATTCATCCGTGTCATTCACCTCAAACCGCGCGGATACGCCAGTGCCGACAAGCGCCTTAGTACTACGTACACACAAGGAAACACTGCTAGGGGGCTAAAGCTAGATAATGTCCCCCCCCCCCCCCCCCCCCCCCGTCATCACGTGCCTGCACCGACCCTTAGAGCTTTAAAAACAATTTAAGGAGTACAGGGATGGTTACGCTAACATTGACGTCTACAACAGAACTCATATTATCAAACAAATGTGTTAAATGAAAGGTGGTGATGGTGATGGCAGTAGTAGCAGTAATAGTGGAAGAAGTAGCAGGAGCTACCATAGAGCACTTGTGCAACCTTAATATGGAAGGCCTTTTGAGAAGAAGGACTATTTCATTTATTTTACTTCTTTTATAAGACATTCCGCAAGAGCTGCAGTGAACGTCATTTTCATTTCCCACTTCTTGTATTTCTTTTGTCTTGCTCTTGTTCTATTCCTTGTTTTTTCTTTTTTTTTTTTGTCTCCACTTATCCTTACTTCTCTCTCTCTTGACTTTCTGTCTTTTCTTCTTTCAATCCCTGTTCTTCTCTACCTTGGTTTCGCTTCTGCCTTCTGGGTCGCCGGAATATTCATGCTCTTGGGGCACCTGCTAACAGCTTCTCGAGCAGACTCCCCGCCTTCCTCCATTCCTCCACTTTCCTTTCCCAAAAAAAGTTGAACTTGACCTGGCTTGTGCTCTCACTTCTTGATTATTTGTGATTTTTCGTATCTCACAGCTTGGTTTCTATCTTCTCTAACCCATGTTTTTTCTTCTCTGGTGGTCATATCCTCTTTTTCTTCCCTTTCTAGGCTTGACATCCGTATTAATCTTCACTATTTCCTTTTCTTTTCTTTTCGTCTCTCTCTCTTTTATTTCTCTGATTCTAGTTCTGAGTTTCGTTAGCATTGGCTTTTGGCGTCCTCTGAACGCCAAAAAAGGTGTCCAAGCCTTTACTTCCCCCCCCCCCCCCCCCGCTTTTTTTTACAAGGATCTTCTTTCATTCCATACTTATTATCGATATTTGTCAACTATAATGGGGCTCACTTATATGATCACTAAGAGTGAGTTCCCCCCCCCCCCCCCAAAAAAAAAAAAAACATTTGCCGCAAAGATGGCTATATCAGGTCAGAATCTGGTGTTTTTCGCACGGCGTTTTTCAGCATTATGACGTTACACAGCTATGCCACATGGGATCAACGTTACTGTACGCTATTTTGATGATTTCTTCTACACATCTCCAAAATCTTTCGGACAAAAGCATGTGAGCCTATATTTCCCAGTTTTTTTTTTTTTCCACTTATTATCTAGGTTGATAGGTCTATTCCAAGAGTAAAAAGGCGTCATGTATTCGCAAAGATACAAACTTACGTTCTACATACAGCCGATTTCAAAGCGCAGCACAATCAGTCGAAAACCATGGGCTGGTCAAATTCGAGTATAAGTCACGCTTGTTCCTCGACGTTCGATCAATTTAATGTTTATTTTAAGTGCATTAGCTAAAGGCATCTTACCATGCCGTACAAAATTAAAGTAGCAGTCGCTCAGTTTAAATGAGAACTAAGCGCTCACCGCACAGAGCAAGGCTGACCAGGCATAAAATATCGAATGTTTCCCTAATCGCTTTCAGGGTCCCAATTCTTTTTAATAATCTCTAAGTAACTGGAATTTTCGCGTTTTCATTTCATATAACAAAGGGGCCCACTGAATAGCGAAGCTTTCTAAACACTGTAGATGTAGATAATGATCCAAGTTGCAGGAAGTTTTATTGCTTGAAAGAAACGTTCAGTACGTCGGTGAATGCCAAATTAGTAATAACATGTTCAACGAACCGTTTTCAAAAATTATTCTTTTAAATTGGTTCTTTCCTCCTCTCGACAGCGAGATTTGAGCATGGAAGAAATGCCAAACTCTGATTTTCCGCTCAGTCCAACCTAGATTGTTTCAAGACATGGTTAGAACCGGGCTATAATTCAATTTGAATCAATTAGGCCAGCCGGTTCTGCATGTTCGAGGACACATCGATCGAGTAATCGGACACGATACATGTTCCGCGAGGAAACACATGCGACGTAAATCAATGAATGCCACTGAAAGCTGAAAGGAGTTCCGTTAGCAATTTAACGTTGTAGCGCACCCGAAGGAGTAAAGGTGCTGGAAAGAACAATCAATCTTCATTCACAAGAACAAGTCAGTTTTCCTTGGCTTACTCTGATGCTCCCCTCCCACTCTTCTGCATGCAAGGATGCTTTGGATTAGATAGAGAAGTTGGATTCTTTACTGGATGCTGCCCAGTTTCCTTCATGGTTTCTCAACAAAGTCGCTAATCGCGGTGTAACTTTGTTCTTAAACAGAAAAGACGCACGGTTACTGCCTAGTCAAAGTAAGCCGAACCAGAATAATTGATCTTAATCGTAGACATGGGCAAAGTTATTGCACGGTACGGTTCAGTTTGTGCGCACATCTGTCCATCAGTAAAAATGTTTTGGTTAATCGTATGAACAGTTCTTTTCTGTTTTATATCCTTCAAATAGTACAGGGAAAATTATCACACAAAACATCTGCTTACTTAACTATTTGCTTTATATGCACGTTTATTTATTTACTGCGGATAAATATATGTTTCCTAATTGTCTGCGATGTTCAGAATAAAGCAGAACTCCTGGTACATATTACACATATCATTTATCAACGATGCCAACAATGTTATGTTCATTTCTGGGTTTCACAAGACAGGTCGAGACGCTCCAGCGCTGTTTCTCAGAGGCCGAGATGGACGAGCGTTACTGACTCCCTTTTCTTCTATGAGGGCTGAGCGAGAACAGATACACAAAATATCAAAGCACGTGTTCGCGATTATTTTCGCTTCAGCATTTAGCCAAGCGCAGTCATGTTTCTAGGCGTGATACACTGAAGCATCGTGAATTGCGATCGACAAGCTCCTGTAAACGAGCACAAACTGAACGTGATATAAGTCCCTGTTGTTTGAAGCGGCAGGAGCTCCGATTCTGCTAACTATAGCCTCCCTCGAGACTGTAACGGCCTGTAAGCACCGGTGTAGCTGGCTGTAACCGTTTTAGATGGCATACGAAGTACTTTATAACTGAGCTGAGTGAGATAACCCTGAATTGTGGTCCTCGCCGGATCTCATTGCGATTATGAAAAAGTCGAAAAGGTTAGTGAGTTAAAACAAACGAAGTTGCCGAAGAAAAAGCTTCCTCGCGTTTCACTCTTTTCAGTATTCACCGGGATGTTTCGAAGGAGTCAACCTCCTTGCTCATCTAGTTTCTTACACTCAAAGCATAATTTACATTTAGGGCGACGGCCTCGGAAAGGCAGTGGCCTCGGTTCAATCCCCAGAACAGGACGAATTTTTTTTAACTAAGAAGTTTCTGAGAAAGCTGTATTAAAAGTAAGTGCACGTTGATTTTGTGACACACTAAACCGCATGCGCGCTTCCGTTGAAGTTCTCCGTCTAAATTGGCAGTTCCAATTCATTGCATAAGGGCAATACCTCTAAACAGCATGCAGCTTACGGATATAGCCTCTAAATAATGCATGCTCTGCTGCATTCAGTATTCTGAGTTTTTCTCCACTTTCATTCGCCTCTTTCCTTTATTTTGTTACAGGGTGATCAAAATAGTGCAGCGAGTGAACGAGACTGAATTTACACTTATTTTTAGCCTAGACAGACAAGTATAGTAAGGAACGATGCTGACAGAACAGAGCACTCTGTCCTGTCAACGTCACATCTGCTAGCCTGTCGGGAGCTTGCAAACTAAAGAGATGTCCGAACTTGGTAAGAACAGGGGGACTGTCTGGCTCATCCTTATAACTCGGGCACCGCAAAATGAAGTCGTATAAAACAGAACGGCAATGCTTCCATGTATTATGCAAGGCAGCTAAGAAGTACAATTTAATGGCTCTACACATGGGCCATAACAGCTGAAGGAAAAACTAGCACCTGAATAAATTGCAAAGGCAAGTAGACAAGCTGATGGTGCCATTTCGTGAGACCACTCTCAAAACGTTCTAAACCATGGAGCCTCAGAAGAGCCCGAGAGGGCGTCGCTAAGATGAAGATGACGCAATACGTGCGTATTGCTGCCGTATGTGACAGCAAGAGGTCTGGCGTTTTCTGGCTCAATACTGTTCTCCTTTTGGGGCTGAATAAGGGATAAAATAGAAGGAAGGTGAATGTCTTGACGCTGTGTTGTTCGCCGAAACGAATGTTAGCTCAGAGATCTTCATCTGGCAGAGACACGCACGAAGTGCCCCTAAATCTGGGGCAACATGTCGAAGCAAGAATGAAAGAAAAAAAGAAGTTAGAGGCTTGTAAGGTGTGTCTCGGTACCCGCAAAGCCCAAGAAGAAAGTACGTCTGATAGGAGGATTGTTCTGACGCAGTGAGGTTTTATATGTGGACGATAAGCGTAGTTCACTTGGAAGAAGTACTTTTTTGGTAGTCAACATTAGAAACGTGAGTTCAGAGACGCAGTTTTCTTCAGGCCAATTCTTACTGCTGTTGCTACATGCACACACGCTTAAAAATGGTATGTTACCAGAAAAGTATGGGACTGCAATATATTCGAAAAATACAAGAATAACAAGGGCAGGGACGTTTTATAAATGGTTAGTGTGCAGTTCGATCAGACTTTTTACATTAGGACGTTCCAGAAAGTTCAGTTTACAAAGGTTTATCGTGGCATACCAGCACACAAAATTCCAGCTTTTTAATGTGATAACTCATAACAATTGCAACGACTAGGAATTATACCAGCAGCTTCTGCTGTGGTAGCCAATAAACAGTGGATCAGTATTCTGTAGCAAATTTATGGCAAGGTAAGGGGAATAAAAATTCAACATGAGAATAAAACATTGGCAATTTCGTCGCGCAGTTCATCTTTACCTCATTTTATGGTAACGACACGTTGTGTGACAACCACGAGTCACAAACTAGCATTCGTTAAGGGAAGTAGAAAATACTTAGTTTTGCGATAACCGCGGTTAGGGATGTAACCATGGTTTGGTTTGCCGTGTAAATGGGCTAACCACTGTTTCGCGTAACCGCAGTTACGCTTTCAAAACAATTTAGGGAGTACAGGAATGGAATGCAGCACACTCCACGCTGTCCGACAAACATTGTTATCTTCATTAGGTTCCGGAACTCCAGAACACACACGCGCAATGAAGGATAAATATTTAGAGAGGCGAGTTATGTAGGCTATGGATTAAGTAACGATGATTCTGTTAGAGCAGTCATGCTCTTTCAGAGTTCATTTTCATCATGCCGTATCAAGCGACAAATTGCTGTAAATTTTTTTTCTTGATTCTGAACAGCTTTACACTGAGTACGCTCTATATTGGCATACCTTCCCCTCTTGTCTAAAGCATTACGTTTCCAGAGTAAGCGCATGCCGGTGATGTGCTCACTTCTTTGGGCCTATATACATGGAGCCCACACGTACATACATAGATTGGGCTTATGATTAGGCTGTTGTAATGTTTAATGCCCCAGAACGACTGGGGCTATGAGAGACGCCATCGTGGAGGGCTCAGAAAACTTTTATACCAGCTAAGGTTCTTTAACGTGCATTGACATCGGACAGCCCACGGGCGCCTTATTTTTCGCCTCCATTGAAAAGCCGCCGCCGTGGCCAGGATTCGATATTGCTTCCTTGGGTTCAGCAGCGAAGTGTTCTAGCCACTAAAACACCGCTGCGAGACGTACCGGTGCAACAAAAGTAAATGGAGCACGCCATTTTCTTCTAACATTTTTAACGCATAGCGTAATTGAAACTGGCAGTTGTAGGTGCAAACCGGTAGTAGACGCCAGTGGGCTTTCACTTGGACAATTAGTGTGTTCTTATCTGTAATACAGAAGGCACGATTGGTATAATGCTCCAAAATGATCATGATCTGAGCTTGTTGCTTCATGCTAAAAGGCACTGTTTGTCACATTTCTAGCATTCGATTGTTGGAACTCTAGCATGGATGCTTATTACGCTGCATGTAAGGTATGCATTTTTTTCACGTACGTTTACTTGTTATATCTGGTGCTAGACATAGCACCGGCAATCCAGCCAGCCTTTCACTTGCGCATACATATCATTGGATACTCGTCACCAAAGAGAATTTGAACGACGGTGACATTGTTTTCCTCGTTCTTCTCAAACATCAACTTCATTTTTTTTCCTCATCATTGTGTTTTTCATGAAACGAATAACGCGTTGGTTTTAAGCTCCCGCAGACGTGGTACCCTTTCTTGTTTTGCCATGAACGGCTCACTGCCTTCTCTTTGAGTCTAACTGCGTGTGCGTCTTTTCTTTTTGTTTGTGAAGAAAATAAATGTTCTAGAAGAATGAATACAGGATGTATTGCATGTACAGTCTGTTTGGATTCGTCTTTGTACCTGCCCCAACAGACGCATACTTATAGGCTTGAACAAGGTGGACCAGAGTAAAATATTGCCTTGGATACCGTCTTTTCCGACTCTGCGTTTGAAAAATGCGCATACATTTCAGATCCCCCGAACCTGTTCAATTTCATCTGCAAGCAAATGTCTCCCGAATGTATGGTGCACCTCACGGCCCACCCACTTTAGCAAACAACGCATGTAAATCAGGCCCCGTGTGATCGGGTTCTTGTTGTAGTTGCTTTTCTCTTGAATAGGTGCACATTCAATACTGTTTGCATGAAGACAAGAAAAGAAAAAGCATCGAATTCCGTGCTACTCGTATTTGTCGTCCCGCCAACGGCACGACACCAGAGGAAAAGTTGCGGTCTCGTGGTACTCTTTTTAACATCACTTCAGTTCAACTCGTTTTATTATGACGCTATAGATAAAACAGATCTTTATTTTCTACAGCTTACTTTAAAGGGTGCCACTCTGGGGGCTCTCCCGCAGTAACCGTATTTGATTATCAAGGAAAGCATCAGCTATATTGTTTATATGCGTGCAAATTTCGAAACTTACCGCGTCTTGAGTGGAGTCTTGCTACAGAATGGCGTAGCTAGACTGCTAGGTGCCAGCTGTTTCTTGCACAGTACCCATACCTCTACGTAGATGTTACAGGTGAACATACTGCAAGTACATTATGCATATTCTTTGAAATACCCGCATGTCATCTTTTTTCCGCTTGGTCCTTTGTTTGCTTTGGCCATCACCCATATCAATAAAACATCACCCGTATTGTAGCAAAGAGATGGCCAACTACAATCCGTATTATATCCAAGCAACGTAAGCGCAACTATTCCTCAGCCACGCCAAAAAAAAAAAAAATCAGTTAGAAGGAAGGTAGCAAAATTTTGTATCTTTGGCGAGACGGGGCGGGACACGTTGCTGCTTACCAGCAGGAACACGTCGTAGCAATCCTGTCAAAGCAGAGAAAGGCGCTTTCGCGCTTTACATCTCAGCAAAGCTTAAAGGACTGCCACGCTTTTCTGATCCTTCTTCATCCAGTCGCAGCAACAACCTGCGTTTGGGCTGTAGCTTCCTCGTTGCTTGCGTCGGCCCGATCTAACTCACCTAAAACACGCAACACAGTTGGATAGTAAATAAAAATCAGAAACAAATTATTACTTCGAGAAACCAATAACAGGCGAGGATTCCATGTCGCACACACTACATTATCACCATAGCCACGTGGATGCCTACAAGTGGCGCAATGAAAGACCGCACAAAAATTTTATTAGTCAGCCTTCTTTGTGCAGTTTCTCGCCTACACGCATGAGATCAGAACTTTCATCAACGCCTATGCGTTCCTGCAATATGTTATTCTACAGTTCATGCGCAACGCGGATATGACCGCGAAGTTTTGGTATCTAGATAAATAAAAGTCCCAGAATAGTCTGCTTCCTCAGGATACCTCTGTATTACCTTTGATTTAACAACTAGATGCGTATATGCAGTCCTCACTGTGCATAGCAAAAAAAAAAAAAAAAAAAATCCTGTTTACAACTTGATTTTAAAAGCCGACACTTCTTTTATTTACTTAGTTCTATCATTTTGTCACAAGTGCAAGACCGCTTTTTTGCTTTGTTTTCAGCTCCCATAACAGAAAAATCAAGAGAAGTTAATTCCTTATGGCAGCAAGAACGTAGGATGTTGTGCTGTATGGTGCCAGCTGGTGTTGGTTCCTTAACTTCATTAGAAGGGTTCTACATCAATTGCATAATATACATGAAGTGTGTGAATACATGACCGTGAAGCCACGAAATCGGGTTAACCTTCAGTTGCTGATCCTTACCGGCAAACAAGCGGATAAGCTTCCAGCAGACACTCGGAAATGTCAAAAGTTTTTGCAATAGCTTTAATCTCTCGAGAAGCGCAATGACGGTTTTAGAGCAAATATAAAATTGTGTAATCCTGTTTTGTTCTCTTTGGAAAGGCTTACGGAGGAAATAAGGAATATTCCAAATATATTTCGTGGTAAGCGCCCAGCCGCAGGCGTACTGCTTTGCGTCAAAGATACGGCGCCAATAAGTAAATCATTTTTAACTGTAGTTCCTTCTGGAGTTAAACACATATACGCATGTTTCCGGATATATAGAGTTTCCAACATCTAGGTGCCTGACTCATTTTTTATGATTTACTAATATGCAAACTTTTTTTATTTTTCCGATCAAATATAATAATAAAGGAGTTTTCTTCTCGGGACGTTTTCCACTAGTCATTAATGGGTAGTCGATACCACATTTTGATGTTGGTTACATGGTTTTCATTGACGTGAGAATTCAACAACGCTAACATATTACGATATGTCACCTAACCTTAATCTTGTTACCACTGAGATCATTATATATCCTCAATGCTTACAAAATGTTCTGCTTATTGCAAACCGCCTTTATCACTGGGCTTTGGAGAGGCGTCTGAATCCCATGGGTAAAGTGCTCCCAAAAATTTTCAGCCTATAAGGCATTTGTTGGGCGAAAAAAAAAACAAGAAGTAAAAAACGAATGCCAATCGGATCGAACAGAAAAAGAAGGAAACTGGTCCTTTTACCCAAACAGGTCATGCCAAGGTATTTCTTCTCTCAATTTCTGCCTCAGAGGAAAGAAGTCGAAGTTCAAAATTTGATCACCCTGCGGGTATGCGCTTTTTGTCACAGCGTTGTTCTTGGATCAAGCCGACAGAAATTTAAATGTATATAAATTTCCATCGACTTGTCCAGTCAGCCTCATTGTGAGTAAGGAAGCCTAACGTCATTTTTACTTGGACTTGGTGAGTGACGGTTATAATGTTCATTCTTCTAATGCCTGATAGGAAGAACTTTCGTCCAAGCTTGGACTACAGTGTTGCTCTTTCTTTAAGTAGAAATCAGAAATCAAAATCATCTTCAGTTCAGTTCAGTCGTTCAGTCGTGTCCGACTCTTCGTGACCCTATTGACCATGTCACGCCACGCTTTCCGGTCTCTCACTATCTTCCTAACATCACATAACTTCATCTGCAGTGCCTCGAGGATGCCATCTAACCATCGCGTTCGCTGCCTACCCCTTCTCCGGCGACCCTCAACCTTTCCCAACATCAAATATTTCTCCAGCGACTCCTCTCTTCTCATCAGATGACCAAAATAGCTGAGCTTTAACTTTAGAATTTGACCCTCCAATCAGCAGTCAGGGTTTATGGTCGACAATGCCGACTGATTTGATCTTCTGGCAGTCCAAGGAACTCTCAAGAGTCTTCGCCAGCACCACAGTTCAAACGCGTCAATCCTTCGGCGGTCAGCCTTTTTCGCAGTCCAACTCTCGCATCCATACATCACAACTGGAAAGACCATAGCACGAGTTATACGGATCTTGGTTGGCTCTTTACTAGGCGGTCAAGGCTAACCATTGGTCTCTTTCCCAGAAGCAGGCGTCTCCTAACTTCATGGCTGCAGTCTCCTTCGGAGGTAATCTTGGAGCCCAAGAAGAGAAAATCTGTCACAGCTTCCACTTCTTGTCCATTGATGCTCCAGGACTTGATAGGGCAAGACGCCATGATCTTTGTCTTTTTAATGTTCAGTTTAAGCCCAAACTTCTCACTCCCTTCTTGTACGCGCATCAGAAGTCTCTTGAGTTCCGCTTCACTTTCTGCCATTAAAGTGGTATCATCCGCATATCTAAGGTTGTTGATACGTTTTCCAGACTAACTGGGACGCTGTCCTTCCTTTCGTGACATACGCTTACAACACCCCATCATCAGTAATCAATTCATGTTACATCATGACTATCTTACATGACCAGTAATACGCACATGGCTCATCTGTGGGGTCACCACTGATCAGAGCTAGTCGAGCGAAACGGCAACTCGCTATACCAGCGACGATTGAATGAGCACAAAGCAAGAAGTGTGTGAACACAAAGCTCTGCGGTAAATTGAAGGCAATTCGTAACTGCTGTTTCGAATAAAATTGGGTGCAAAAAAAGTGCGTCCATAAATGCGTATGGGTGCAGAAAAATGCATATCGAGCAAGACTAGGGAGTAAAGCAGCGCGAACGGAGCTGCGCTGACGCCAGAAGTCAAGGATCTTTGTTACATAGGCGTCACTAATGTTGACAACGGTTCCTTAAACGTCCGTCAAACTAAACACAAGAAGCGCTTGGAACAGAGGAAAATTACAGTTTGACTCGAGGCGAGGAGCTCTAGAGAAAGGACAAGCTTCACAATATACTGCGAAGCCCCAAAAAGCTTAAATATCGTCGGCTTTCCCCACATGCCACAAAGTAAATATATACTAATATTAATATAATTTTTACCTTATAGTAAAAGAATGTCATGGTGTCAATGTCAGAATCTTGCGTAATTTAGAAGTCCATCATAAAAACACATTTTATATAAAAAGATTTTTCCAAAACCTAAGTGCGACTTACTTTCTTGGCATCATTATATTATTTTAGCAAACAAAGCTTTTGAAGCAAAATACCTGGTGCCTTATTGGAAAAACAGAGCAGTAGATATAACGCTCTTGAGTGTCCAGGACATGCGATTGTTTCACAACCCATCACCCTTAAAGCCAGTGTGATCCTGTAAGAATCGAAAGAGAGCAATATAATTATAACTAAGTAAAAGACAAAACATCATTTCATACGCATTGCAAAATCATGATACGAGCCTTAATGGCATACTAATGGACATTATATTAAGTGCAAAAAATTACATCTGGGCGTCGAAGCTAACTGTAAATGCCCTTTAAAAATACCATGGCGTATTAGTGGTTTCAAAGCGCGGCAAGACGTAGAGGTTCATCGACTTCTTTTTGCACTATATAACGTCAAGTATACCCACTTCACTCACCCTCACCCTGGTGTACTAGAGAAGCGAAACGAACTGCGTTCCAATGTGGCACGTGGTGCGTTGCTCAGTGTAGACTATTTTCTGCAAGGAAAGTTAGTAATTGGTACATTCGATCAACTTGCTTTGTTAACGCTTTGGTTCAGAAAGAAGTGCCAGATCAAACTTTAGGTTGTCGTAAAGAGCAGATAATCGAAATGTTAACGGCGAGATGCAATTTACACACATTTGTTCATCAGCCCGAAAAGGTAGCCCATCCGTCAGCTAGCAGTTACAGGCGCATATATTGCGGCCAGCGAAAATACAAAACGTGTCTCGGAAAGCGTTCCGACGCGGATTTTGATCTCGGAAAGCGCATCATGGGGCACTAGGAAGCACTTGTGCCACGCGGGAATTTTCTTATTTCATGGGCGTTCTTGTCATGTTCTAAAAAACGATTTAGAAGTCCTACCTCGTTGCAAGTATTTCATGCTGCTACCTTTCAACACTATTTGCAATTTTTTAATGAACACTTCTTCCTAATGAGAGTATTAAATAAGTTAGGTTATTCGTGCCTACTAAGTTTAACGTTTTAGAACACGGCCCTATACTGCATTCATTTCGTTATATTCACCTACACTACTCTGACTTTAACAAAAATAAAGCCGTATAAATGTATACCGAGAAGCAAAATTTGTCGCTTTAAGTTCTCCGCACAAAATGTGAAAGCAGAATGTGTCGCCGAAGGTCATGTTCCTAAACGGTCGCGTGATGTTGTATGAAGGTTAGTGATGTATGTCGTCTTTTATGTTTCATCGTAAGTGGTGGAATGCTAAGACCCGCAGTGCAATACTGCGTCATACAACGCTACAACAAGCCGTGTAACTGTTACTGATTTTTCGTGGTTTCGCGGTATGGTATGATTTATAAAAATAAAGCCAGAAAATGGTTTATGTAGTTTCATGTGAGTAATATGTAACTTTGTCATGATAAGGAGTCCAAAGTGATTAAGAATGACAAAGTGTCGCATTATTAAGAATGACTTCCACAAAGTGATGACATCACAGTGATCATGTCACAAAGAAGTGCCACGTGACTCAGGGTTACCTCTAAAAATGTAACGGCTTTGGCAATGACGAGAAATGTGACCGACACAAGAGTAGGTAAAACAGATAGGGCGGTCATCTGAGGTGCGCCATTCTGCCGGGTGACGGTAGCGGTACTAGGTCAGAGTCCGGAAGGCCGCAGTAGAAGCCGCAGCAGCCACGACTGGAACATTTGGATGGAGCGAGGGCTGTACTGAGGGCTGACCAGAGTTGAAGCCCGCGTTCGCGTTGAAGCCAATATTTTCGAACACCTTGCGAATGACTGCTTGGATTAGAGCTATAGTAGCATTTTTCCGGCTGTGGAGTTAACGCAATGGGTGTCAGAGCTTCTAGCTCTCGGCGAACAATCCTAGTCAAGTTGGACGGATTAGACCACTGCTGCAGTGTTGGGAGGCCTTTGCACGAAAACGTTACAGCTGTGTTTGGCAACCGGTCAAAGCGCGGAGCAATACGACGGTGTTTTGCTTGAATAAATTGTCGGCAAGCCTGTAAAACCGAGTACACAGTAATGCCTTGCAAAGCACGGAATGAAAAACATTCTTTTCGGCTCGCTTTATTATGTGACACGCATTGTCGGACTCGGACATGGCACTGTCCACTTCGCGGCATAGGGCTAGAACGTCTTGAATATACGACCCATATGATTCGGTCGAGGACTGGACATGGGATGCTAGAGCTTTTATAGCGCCGAGAATGCATCCGATTGGCTTTCCAAACAGATCCCGGAGCTTCTCCTTGCAATATCTCGGGATGTGAGATCGTCCTCGTGCGTCTGAAAGCAGGCGCGCGCCGTACCCGACAGATAGAAGATGATGTTCGCAAGCATGAGAGTTGCGTCCCAATAGTTATGCTTGCTGAAGCGCTTGTACATAGCGAGCCAGTCTTTGATGTCGACGTGTTTGGTGCCACAAAATATGCCCGGATCATGAGGCTGAGCCATGACGACGGTAGGAGTTGGTGATGCCGCTGTAGAAGGTGTGTCGGACGGCATAGTGCTAGAACCAAGCTGCAGGCCACTACGGAGATCTGGGTTTGGTTATATGAGGTACTTCCAGATATACACCACTAAATGGCAGGGGAAAGTACACGCAGGTAGCCGCGACAGCTCACTGTCAGGGACACACCACCAGAACTAACAAAACCCAGCCTAGCTTCATCGTCGTCTTCTTCACCCCATCAGCACGTCGTCGTCGTATCAATATTGTGAGCGACCTACACTTCTAAAAACTCCCCTGGATGTCGCTTTGCATCTGGGATATACACACACTTGAAAACACAACGGCGGAAACACGAAAACACAAGAAAGAATGTATCACCACATGTGTTCGTGTTTTGTGTTTTCATCTTTGCGCCTTAGTGTTTTCAAGTCATGAACCACCTCTCCCCACAAGCTGTCATTCTAAATATAAACACACGTGGGCGTGATGACTCTTTAAAGCTCTGTAATGAGCTCAGTATGTGATCAATATGAGCTTCGAGCTACCCACATTCTTTGTTTCTTAGCCCCGCTGTCAAAGCGGGCCTGAAGACCATTATATTTGGAATAAATTGAATTATTACCCATAACTCACATTTCATAACCTTTTGGAACAAAGTGAAATATTTCTACCTGGTAAGTCTAGTGCCTTCGTTTACACGCACACCATGCTTCCGCTCGACGCTCTAGGCAACATGGGGAGAGTTTCAAGACGCTATGAGGTCGGTTGACTAAAGCGAAAAGAAAAAAACAAATTGAAGCACAGACCTGCCCAATAAGCCTCACCTAAATGTCCAGGCCTTTAGCCAATATAATAAAAATAATAATGGCCGTTTGGCGCTGTACAGTTTAGCATAAATACCCTGCTATGTTACTTAATTTGAAAAGACATTTTGACATCTAGCCACATAATCATATTCCAAATATTAATTTTAAGCCTGTTCATGCAGACGTAACGAAAGGGTAGAGGGAAGCTTTCCGGGAAAAACCTTGCTTGCGTCATACGTATATAGATGAGCAGGAAGCTTTGACAGAGAGTTTGGGCAGGAAGTGGCAGCAAAATATGACATCATTTCGTAAACAAATTGTGATGTAACTGTTCTTTGCGCAGTGTTTATGGTGTTGTCAAAAACAGTTAGCTTCTCATTTAGCATCCGCCTGCTAGATAAGCTTTTTTTTTTTAATTTGCGACACGGATGCGAACGTGTATTTCCATGGCAGAAATGGTAAGTGAAGGTATTAGCCAAGATGTGAAACAGATCATGTACCATCCCTTTCCCAAAACTCACAACAAGAAAAGACGTTTAATAGTTTTCGAACTCCTGTTAAAGTTCATCGCTGCTAAACCACCAAGAAAAACTAGGCCAAAAAGTGCATTCGCACGTCACAGTCGTTTTAAGCTGAATTAGGCTCCGGATCGCAGTTTTTATGTTCTATAGCGAGAAAGGTCATAAGGCTATTTCGTTGCTGTATTTGAGAAAGCAGAGAAAATCAAAGTAAATAACGAAATTTCAAAGACGTATTATTACGACAATGATGATCATATATCTGAAGAAAAAAAATCAACAAAAGGGCGCCCTCAACGGCCAACAGTGTAAAGAACGTCGGGCACGCAGCCCCACAGACCACCAACATTTCTGGGATGCAGTTCAGTACACCCTAGGCCGAAACAAGGAAGTAGGCGAGGAACTAGGCTTTGAAGATAAAAAAATAGGCCTATTTATCTTAAAGGATATCGTGAAATTTGCTGAAATCCACCCAAATCGTTGGCTGGAACCGACCGCCAAACGTTCAATTTTCCGCGGTTTCGGATTCCGTCAGACACTATAAAGTGGAGCGGTATAGCGCTATGCGGTGGCGTCTTGAGCTTGCCGGGGCCTACGTGAAAGCAAAACTGCCGCTGCAAAAAATCCTGTAGTGGTGGAAGGGAGAAGCACTGCATACGCTCGATTTGAAGCTTCGCAGCTTGCCAACGACGTGGCGCTAGCGCTGAAAGCAGGGAATCACACACGTTTGAAGATGCCCTATTTCAAGCTTCGTAGACTTCTCTCAAAGCAATCAGCGAAGACCTTTCAATCAGGTGCCCTGTTGGAATCGAAATAGGCGAAATAAAAAAATGAAAACCAAAGTATACTGCAAAAATAACACATCACGTGCTCGCATCTCTCTTTACTTTTCTTTTGCGTCACTCACTGCCTCATAATTTTGCTTTCTTTGAGAAAAACATATGTATCATGCTCAATTAATTTGTACGCTAGGTTTTGTTTAATCGTATATTTCTCTATTTCCTCCAAGAAACAGTTCAGTTTGTCCATTTTATTTTTGAAAACATTTATTACAAAACACGAAAACAGCAAGACACACTGGCACAACAATGTTACAGTAAAACAGTAAACATGACGCAGTGGGTAAATGTTCACAGATTGTATATCAAAATTGCAGATGCGAGACACTCCCTCGAGAACTCTGACCATTTATTGCCAGACATTCAAGTGCTCCTTTGGACTCGCGCGTATACGTATGCGAGCTGCATACTCGCGACTTTCAAGACAAGAACTTAGTTCGAACCATTTCAATGGCAATTGCACATACAAAATAATGTATTTAGTGCCAGAGTGGCCTTTTTGAAGTGGATGTATCGTGTCGACCTTCTCCGGAGAAAGCCTTGCTCCCCAAGAACGCATAGCTGCCTATCTAGGTAACCCCATAGTAGTACTGAGAGATGGACTAGAACAGGGACTATTAGACGATGGGGTCACCGAAAGTATACTGCTGCTTTCCTATTCAGCCAAAGGATCAGTCCTATAGGGTTCACTAAATGTTTTTCGAACGCTCCGCGCGGTTTTTCCGCTGCGCGACACCGGGATGGAAAAAGCTCGCGACGCAAGGCAGCGGAATATCCAAGCTACGGCGCAGTCCTCATGAATATGGGTGTGAGACTCAAGTTGACCACTGTTGATACAGCCCGCATCAGGAATTATGCCCCAATTGTAAAGCCTGTCTTTGGTGGGGCTGAAGCCACCGGACATTTCTCACAGCATGCAAGCGCGATTGGAGCAATGTACGTCCGCCCACATCAGGCTTGGTGCGCACCACTGGCGCATGTCTAGCGGTACCGCAGAATAAGAAAGCACATCTCGCAGCCTAGACACGGCCATTGCTCTCCATGCTCCGTCTAAAAACATCTCTTACCGTAAGAACATGCACGCCGAAGCGGCGTAAAAGGGAAGAGAAGTGAATGCTGTTGGTGAGTGCTCCCAGACCTCGCGGCCCAAAGATCCGCGAGTTTCAAGTCAGATAAAAGTAAAGGCCACCTAACGTAATGTATGTGGGCCACTAACTCGGACATAGCTGTGGCATGCCATCGTGGTGTCGGCGCAAAAGAAGACGACAGCCTCAGCACACCTCTCCGTGCAGTTCGTTCTTCGCGGCAGCAGGACTTGACGCCGCGGGTTCGCTGTCCCGTTTCCGCTTGGCACAGCGGGTCCTGCCAAATATATTTCTGGAGGCCCGACAACGAGCGTGTCCGCGGTTCATATCCACATACCTTTAGCACACAATTATCGGCAGAATGTTACAAGGCACGACATGCTTCAGCTTCAGTTTTCGCAGGGGAGGCGAATTCGGGTGCGCGTGATGAGCTCTGTTTTGCCATCCATAAAGCTTGGTGCTAAGCTCTCGACCGACCGTAGCTGGGTGGAGTGCTACACACGTTATATATTAAAGCTTCAATGAGAGAACATTTGTTACAAAATATGCCTTGACTTCCTCTATGTTATCGTACCGCTGTCTTCTAATTTTCATAGCACACCCGGTTGTCCCATATCCAGCACGTAAGTAATTGCGATGCTTTGTTCGGCCCGTCTTCGACGGCGAATGATGTAAGTAGCACAGAAATATATTTGCCCGACTGCAAAGGGGGATCTGTATGAATTTCGTCGTATGGTCTCAAAGAACACATTGTTCTGAGTTTTTGTCTTGACTGAGTTAATTGCACTTCATCACCCCAGTTTCAAAATAAACTTTGCTTCTTGAGCATTCAGTTTTTCCTTTGCGCAATGTGTACACTTTCATTGTGGCTTTCATTTTTATGTCACTTGTGATTACGGTAAAACATGCTTAGGCACTAAGTTTATGCTGGCCTTTGCGCGCTAAGTCGATGGTGCGGTCATGAGACACTTTAGTGGAGAGCTAATGATTATTTTTGACGCCATAGCGTTCATAACACGCATTGAAATCTATTATACTATCTGCGTTTCCCTTGGAGCTCCGCCAACATACGGCACAAAAAACCAGGTTGAAGTTCACGAATTCGATGAAAGCGAAACTGCTGAAACTAAGTTAGAAAGCAAAGCATTTTAAAAGTGTAATAGTCAATCCGCACCAGTATCACTGCATATGAGGTTCAAATTTGTATGCTGTGAGGTACCATGGTTGATTGCTTAAATGGAAGGAAGAATGTTATAAAGTATGAAGCGTTGGATTAGAAGAACCGCAGAATACAAACATGAACGAATATTAAGAGTACGAAACTTCCTTTTTTTTCGTTTTTTTTTTTTTTTTTACAGGAAGGCACGGTAAGGAAACAAGTAATTTAGAATTAAAATTGTAATCATTCAGGCAAAAGTTTCCTGTTGGCAAGCGCTTCCTAATCCGTGCCGCATCCGAATAGCCACTCCACTCGCAGACGGGAAAGCCGTGGCCGTGAGGCTAAGACTGCTGGTATAGATAATGAAAAAAGGAAAGCTAAGATAAGAAAAAAGGCTGTATGTGAAAAAATAAATAGAAACGAGGACCTTGAAAAGTAAACACAAAAAAAAGGAATTAGGGAGGTACTTTTATTCCCTCTACATAGGAGTTATTCCTGCGCCGGTGATCGGCGGGTTTCTAGAAAAATAAAAAGCTAGTCTAAAATAAAAAAAAAAAAAACACCAAATCCAAGAAAGGAGAATTATAAATACTCTCGAAGCTTGAATAGCTCGATTCGGCGACGAGGGATCTCGTTCTGTTTGCAGTGGGAACTATTTCGCTACGAATTCGGCACTTGGTTCGATTTTGGAACGTCCGGTCCAGCGGCTTTTCAAAGTTATCAAGAGCGCCTCTGCGATTTCCTCCACCTTAACGCTTTCTCATCATTCTGTTTCTCAAATTATGGCAATGTTTCGCAGAATCCCCACGCTAACTTTTCACCTCAACGACTTAATGCCAGAGCGGTGAATTGACAGATGGCCAACTGATGGTCTGCTCGGAAAAGATGGCTTGAAAATTCATATCTTGGGCTTCTTAGCTTGGGCTACGTCCGTGGCAAGGAAGAGCGACACACCGAGGCACAGCCAGCGGGCCAAGCCATTTATTGGGAGCGCCCAACGTCACTGTAGAAAGAAGTAGTTTGCTGAACTCATACAACGCGCATGAAATAATTTACATTATGGCTATGTATCCCAAAGTATCCATTTATAGATATTTCACACGTTCTTGCTCACCTCGAGAAACAATGTGCTGAGCAAACTTTAATAGGAGTTGAGATAAAGTTGTACTTGAGCTCAAAATGTCCTCCAAGAATTTTACTCTCAAATCAATCAAGTATAATTGTATCCTGGTCACATTAAATTTTCTCAGAAAACAATGCCAAAAAGGTATAGAGGTGTTTTCTTATCGATAAAACGCGGCATCAAATAAAATGGAGATGAAGTTCAAGAACTGCGAGTAGTTTGACAATGTAGTGACCCTGATGTCCCTGTGTCTGTGCATAAAGAAACAAAAGGGAAGATTTACGCCAAAAAAGACGGAGCAGTACGAAAAATGCAGTGTTCAAAATGCTAGTCCCACAGTAACATTGAAGTTCATTGTCTGCCACTGGAAAAGCTAGTATGTACTGAGCGTTCCAGCATAATCCAACTTAATTTTTTCAAAAGTAATTAGTGTTCTAAGGGAATAAAATTAATCGAGGGATAGCGACGATTACATGGTTAGACTGCAGTACATTTTGTGCTATGAAGTTAGTTCGTTATTCTATACATTATCCATGGCTTTAATCATTGCCTTGTTTCTATTATTTTTAATCATGCGCCTAGGGTGGCCCTTAGGATTGCCGCCGTCTTGGGTTGCACAACGTGATCTAGGATGAACCTTAGTGTGGCCGCCATCTTGGGTAGCATCACGTGGCCTAGGGTGGGCCTTATGGTGGCCGCTCTATTGGGTAGCTTTGGTGGCAACCCATCGTGTTGAACACTGCTTCAAATTTGGAGAAATTCTAACTCAAACCCTTCGTTATAGTGTTCTAGAATTGAGAAGTGTGCCGTCTGCCGCCGGCGAGCTGGTCGTTTCAGCGATGACAGGAGAGAGGGCGCTGTGTGCAGGAGGAGCGCAGTGAGCGCGGAGCAGACAGCTGGGTGAACCGCCTTCGTCACCGCTAGTTCAATCGGACTCCGAAGGCGCGTAGCAATAAATTGTGTCGCTTTAGCTCCCACAGGCTTGTCTAATGGTATTAAAACGGTTATGTTCATGAACAAAACAACTAGTTCCCTATAAAATAAGCGGCCGTCGTCAGGGAACGGCAATACAAATACAGGCAATGTAAGATACACATTGCCGACGAACTGACAAGCAACGGCAAGATATATTTCCTGAACGTATTGGGTGCTTTATTTCTCGAACACTAGCGGGAGGTTCAATGACGAATGTCTAACGTATTTCTATGATCATGTAAATTTTCAATATTGGATACACGGTTTATGCGGGCTAGACTGAAGTCTTCCATCGACGCTCGCACGTACTGAAAACGCAGTGAATGGTGTTTTAGGCTAGGCTAGCGTACTTTTTGCGCCACATGTAAATAGAGGTATGTGAAGATTGCTTGAAGACAGAAATTATGCCAGCGCTTACTGACGACTTTATTTAAATGTGGGCGAATACATATAAACTGGCAGTCCTACTCAAAACGAAATGAATGAATGAGAGCACATAACAATGACCGAAATCACATAATGAAAAAAAAATATCGCGACTTAGTGCAAGATTATGGTACAAACGTATAAAACTGTACAGAACTATATGAGAATATTAATGAACTGTACTAGGCGGTGAATAAATTAAGCTGCTAAATTTGAAAACACACAAGAGAAAGGCAGAATGATTAAAGTCCTCAAACACGATTACTTGCACCTCCTCAGCTTTAGGTGCTTTACCTGCTCTGCTTTAGAGGTCTGCTCTTGGTTTAGCGACTTGGCATAAAAACGCAATCGCATTAGAACGTAGAACTTCACTATGTTAAGTGTCATTTCTTTGTCATGAGTAGGGCAACCAAACTTGGAAACCTCTGCGCTTTGCAAAAACAAAGCAAATTCACGCATGCTATTTGCGTTAATCTTTCTTGAGCTAAAAAAAGCCGTGAAAGACTCTTCCAGCGTGTGCACGAGCTTTGCAAGCTCCGAGGACGGATAAAGAAGACCTCCGTGGCGAAGTTTGAGATAAATTGATTTTCTTTTTGTGCCGCGCACGATTTGCTTGAAATGAGATAAGAGGAGCAAGTACTGCATTTTGACTTCTTCATAAACTTTCTAGCGACATATCCTGCAATTTAAGCTATGAGACGGCTAGAACTGTGCCTAGTGACGTATCTGTGGTCATCTGAAGGAAGGGAATTCAAATTAGCTTCGACGTCCTAGAGCCTTCCCTCGGCAACCAAACGGCCAAGCTCATCAATAGGATTTGAAAGAAGCTGGGTAGGTTTCTCGCTTGCACGGCTAATTCCAAGTTAGGCATTTACAATTTCAGTATTACAATTTCCTGTCTTTGGGGGCTTCGCTAAGTTGTAAAATGCCACATTGACTGTCACTAAAAATTGAGCCGGCGTCGGATGATCGTTGCAGCCATTAAATTACCTTACCATGCCGAAGAGGTTTTCTAGTTTGTCTTGGCTTAGCCTCGACGTGATAATGTATGTAAAACCGCATTTTGCAGATAAGTAGTCAACGAGGTCGACTGTGGACTGCAAAGGTACCCGAAGGCCTTCCGCAGTGCTGTTAATTAGGAAACCATGCTTTGAGTCAACCATGCTTTGAGTGTATTTCGAGAAGGGAAGGGTTCGAATAGGGAAGGCAGCAGAAAGAGCACGCAATGAGCAAGAAGAAAAAACGAAAGGAAGGAAAAGAGCATTCAGTTAAAGAAGGGGGGGGGGGGGGGGCGAAAGTCATACGAGACGGACGGAACTGCTACTGTGCTATCTGCAAACATGTGTTTTCCTGCTTGACCAATCATCGCTCTTCGCTCAACAACGCGCCATAGTACAACAGCCAGCGAAGCAACGCGATGCAACAAAATTCACGCAGGAAACGAGCCGCAGAAGCAGACGCCCCAAGCGTTTCCTCTGCTTGTGATGCGCTCCTACGGCTGACAGCGCCACCTACGCTTTTCATCGCTCCGGTGACCATGTCGCTCCCATTGCCGCGCGCCGAAGACGGCACAATTCACCAAACGTGAGGAGTAAGAGTAAATGTTCTTAAAAAGAAAAGGTATGCGGTGTATTAAAGAAGGACCGGCGCCGGCTTATCGCGCCGCATTTGAGGTCATTTCCCTGAAAAACATGAATTTCAGGCTCAGTTCAGTTCAGTCGTTCAGTCGTGTCCGACTCTTCGTGACCTTATGGACCATGTCACGCCACGTTTTCCGGTCTCTCACTATCTTCCTAACATCACATAACTTCATCTGCAGTGTCTCGAGGATGCCATCTAACCATCGCGTTCGCTGCCTACCCCTTCTCCGGCGACCCTCAACCTTTCCCAACATCAAATCTTTCTCCAGCGACTCCTCTCTTCTCATCAGATGACCAAAGTAGCTGAGCTTTAACTTTATAATTTGACCCTCCAATGAGCAGTCAGGTTTTATGGTGGACAATATTGACTGATTTGATCTTCTGGCAGTCCAAGGAACTCTCAAGAGCCTTCGCCAGCACCACAATTCAAACGCGTCAATTCTTCGGCGGTCAGCCTTTTTCACAGTCCAACTCTCGCATCCATACATCACAACTGGAAAGACAATAGCACGAGTTATACGGATCTTGGTTGGCAGACTAATGTCTCTGCTCTTTACTAGGCGGTCAAGGCCAACCATTGCTCTCTTTCCCAGAAGCAGGCGTCTCCTAATTTCATGGCTGCAGTCTCCTTCCGAGGTAATCTTGGAGCCCAAGAAGAGAAAATCTGTCACAGCTTCCACTTCTTGTCCCTTGATGCTCCAGGACTTGATAGGGCAAGACGCCATGATCTTTGTCTTTCTATTGTTCAGTTTAAGCCCAAACTTCTCACTCTCTTCTTGTACGCGCATCAGAAGTCTCTTGAGTTCCACTTCACTTTCTGCCATTAAAGTGGTATCATCCGCATATCTAAGGTTGTTGATACGTTTTCCAGCAATCTTCACTCCAGCTGAAGACTCGTCCAGACCGGCCTTCCTCATGATGCACTCTGCATATAGGTTAAATAGGCAGGGCGACAGTATGCAGCCTTGCCTCACTACTTTCTCAATCGGAAACCAATCAGTAAGACCATGCCCAGTTCTGACTGTGGCCTCTTGCCCTTCGTACAGGTTCCTGAAAAGACAGAGGAGGTGAATTGGAACTCCCATCTCTTGGAGAGCATGCCACAATCTGCTGTGATCTACGCAGTCAAACGCTTTCGCATAATCAATAAAGCAGAAGTAGATGAATTTCTTGAACTCTTTTGCTTTTTCCATGATCCAGCGAAGGTTGGCAACTTGGTCTCTAGTTCCTCTGCCCTTGCGAAACCCAGCTTGCACGTCCGGAAGCTCCCGATCCACATACTGCTGCAGCCTACCTTGGAGGATTTTCAACATCACCTTGCTAGCATGCGAAATAAGCGCGATCGTGCGGTAGTTGGAACAATCTTTGGCACTGCCTTTCTTTGGAATGGGGATGTAAACTGACCTCCTCCAATCCTGTGGCCACTGCAGGGTTGTCCAAATCTTCTGACATAATGTATGCAGAATGTTAACAGCGTCGTCATGGTGGAGGTTTTGAAGCAACTCAGCTGGAATGCCATCAATTCCGCTAGCTTTGTTCTTAGCAAGGCTGGCTAAGGCCCATTCAACTTCACTCTTCAGGATGCCCGGCTCGAGATCAGTGATCACAACCGTCTTATGTTTGGTTTGCACATTCGGGTCCTTCTTGTACAGTTCTGTGTATTCCTGCCACCTCTTCTTTATCTCTGCGGCTTCAGTGAGGTCCTTGCCTCGTTTGTCCTTTATCACGCCCAGCTTAGCACAGAAGCTTCCTTTGATATCTTTGTCTTATACAGAGCTCCTGTGTTCCTTAATTGGCTGTTGTCCTCAACTGCTTGGCACTGTGTGTTCAGGAAGGCATTCTTATCTCTCCTTGCTATTTTCTGAAAATTCGCATTGAGAACCTTGTATCTTTCTCTTTCGCCCATAACTTTTGCCATCTCCTTTCCTCAGCTATTTGCAAAGCCTCTTCAGATAACCAGTTTGCTTTCTTGCATTTCTTTTGCTTTGGAACTACCTTAGTAGCAACTTCTTGTATTATATCACGAACATCAGTCCACATCTCTTCGGGCTCTTCGTCTTCTAGGTCTAATTCTTGAAATCGATTCCTCACTTCCACAGCATATTTTAATGGAATTTGATCCAGAATATACCTGAAAGGCCTTCTAGTTTTCGGCGTTTTCCTCAATCGAAGCTTAATCTTGGCAACAAGAAGCTGATGATCAGTGCCACAATCGTCCCCAGGCCTTGGTTTTACTGCTTGTATAGCGCTTCTCCATCTCTGCCGGCAAATAATATAATCGATCTGATTCCTGTACAGACCGTCCAGTGAAGTCCATGTGTACAGGCGCCTCTTGTGCTGTTGAAAATGAGTATTCGCTATGGTCAGGTTGTTTTCTTGACAAAACTCCACTAGCCTCTGCCCAGCTTCATTTGGTTCACCAAGACCGAACTTGCCTGTAATTCCGGATATTTCTTCACTCCCTACCTTAGCATTCCAGTCTCCTATGAGAAAAACGACGTCTGATGATGGGGTGCGGTCTAAAAGGCATTGTAGGTCCGCATAAAATCTCTCAACGTCAGCTTCTTCAGCAGTAGTAGTCGGTGCATAGACTTGGATAACTGTTATTATTTTTTATTTTTATTTAGTACATACTGCAGACCCTTTTCAGGGTCCAAGCAGGACAGACATATATTGTAACAAAACTCAGAACACAGTCAAAAGAAACATGCATAAAAATGAACAGGCAAATTTTGCGAAACTATGACAGTGCCATAACATGGTTCAAATCGGATATTGTCCGCGGGAAAAATGAATATTTGAAACAATCAGTCTTCGCAAAATACGGCGTCAATGATTGAATGTGATGATGTCGGGTATGCGGTGTGGATAAAGGGGATATGTACTGTGAAGGATCCAAAGCTAACTTATGGTTAAGTAAAGAATAAAGAAACACAAGGCGATATTTTCCTCTTCGCGTTTCAAGTGATTCAATATTGTTAGTCGCCATGATATCAATGGGGGAGTCGGTGATTTTAAATTTCGAATAGATAAACCTAACAGCTTTTCTTTGAACCCTATCAAATTTATAGATGTTAAGTTTAGTAAATGGGCCCCATACAACCGAAGCATACTCAAGCTTTGGCCTGATATAAGCGTTATACGTTAGCAGTTTTACGTGAGAAGGAGAATTTCTGAGTTTATGTCTCAGAAAACATAGCCTTTTAAATGCAGAGGAGCATATGTTATCTATATGTGAGTTCCAGGAAAGATTGCTTGTTATTGTTACACCTAGATATTTGTAACTATTAACCTGCTTTAGTGTTGATGATCCAAGGATATACGCATGGTTAATCGGATTCTTTTTATGTGTTATTTGCATCGAAACTGTTTTTTCGGTGTTAAGAACCATGGAAAACTCACTGCACCAGTCAAGAACATTTTCTAGACACCGGTCAAGTTCATTTTGATCGTTAGTACACGTAATTTGACGGAATACAACACAATCATCTGCAAACAAGCGAATATGCGTTCCTGGAGTAACCACATTGACAATATCATTTATATAAATCTGAAAAAGCAAAGGTCCCAAGACGCTTCTCTGGGGCACCCCAGAGGTGACTGGGAGACAACTGGAGCTGCACCCATCGACTGAAACAAATTGCACTCTATTCGTGAGGTAATCTGCAATCCATGATATTAAAATGTCTGGAAGATTAATATTTTTTAGTTTTTGAATGAGCTTTCCGTGGTGAACTTTATCAAATGCTTTGCTAAAATCCATAAATATGGTGTCTATTTGACCATTCATATCCAGTGTTTTAGCAAAAGTATGTACTATTGTAACTAATTGTGTTGTTGTAGAATAGCCCTTTCTAAACCCATGCTGACAGTCGCTTAATACGGAGTGTTTTTCAAGAAATTTGTTAATATGTTTAGCAATAATGTGTTCGAGCATTTACAGCATGCAGAAGGTAAAGAAATAGGATGATAATTTTGTAATAATGTGCAGTCGCATTTTTTTAAAGATCGGAACAACTCGAGCAGTCTTCCATTCAACCGGAAGTTTTGATGACAAGAGAGATTTTTTAAACAACACAAAAAGAAACTTCGCAATTATTTCGGCATAGCGTCGTAAAAATACATTAGGTAAATTATCAGGACCAGAAGAAGTTTTAGGCTTCAATTCTAAAAGCAAAGCGAATACACCAGGGAGGCTAACAAAGTCCACCTCCGATACAGGAAAATATGACGCTCTTTGTACACATTGTGTACCTGCTTCAGAGAATACGCTGTGAAAAAAAGAATTAAAATTACGTGCAATGTCAATCGGATCAGTCAGTGTATCTCCCTCCGATGTTATTTTTGAGATATGTTTCTTGCTATCACTCAGGAAGTTCCAAAATTTACTTGGGTCATTTTTAACAAAATTGGGTAACGTTGTGTTAAAGTACAAGTCCTTTGACTCACGAACCGCACGTTCAAGATTATTTTTAAGCGTTTCAATCTGACTTAACAGGCGGTTCTTTTTCTTAGATCTTTTTAGTTTTCGCTTCAGTTGAATAATCTTCCGCGTCATCCAAGGTGTGCGTTTGTGAACTTTTTTGCATTTATTTGGAACGAAGGTATTTAGACAGTATTGACACATTTCGACGAATCGCTCCCACAGCTTGCAGACATCATTTTCATCGAAACTGAATAAACAAGTTTCCATATGTTCAATCACTGCGGCATCATCAGCCCTAGAATAATCCTTGAAAGATCGTACGTGACTGACTTTTTTGTTGAGGGAAGGGAACTTAACTAAATTTATCGACACGCTTACCAGGTGATGGTCTGAAATGCCTGTTTCAACTGACACAGCATGCATAGAATATTGACGGCTAGCAAAAACTAGGTCTAGTATAGAGGAAGATGTACCTTGTACACGAGTAGGTTTATTTACAATTTGAGCTAAATCATGAGTAAGCATGATATCAAACATAACGTCTGCACTGCTCCCAGATTTAGTACCGCCCTGGAAACGGTCCCAGCACACATCTGGCAGATTGAAATCACCTATTAATAGTATTTTCCTATTTCGGAAATAAGACAGGTGATGCTGTAGCTTAATAAGATAGTCGGGTGTGGCATCTGGTGGCCTGTAGCAAGCGTACAGGATAAAAGAATGACCCCAGCAAGAAATTTTCATGCAAAGGCATTCAAGGTCAGGAACGTCATATACGAGGTCGTATTCTACAGAGTCTTTCAAGAGAACGGCTACGCCGCCACCCCTTGAGGTCCTATCCTTGCGAACGACTTTATAATGAGGAGGAAATACCAGGTCATCTGCTAAGTCGTCACGTAACCAAGTTTCCGTCAGGACTGATATGTGTGGGTCGAACTGCAGCAGTTTAATTTCAAGCGAGTCTTTCTTGTTTGCAACGCTGCGTGCGTTAATGTTAACTATTCTCAAGCATTTTGTACTAAATTGGCCCGTGTTGCTATGTTGAAAGGGTGACCTTGGATCCGAACTGAAATCATTCGGTCGTTTTTGGGGTTGTACCCTAGCACTGCTTTGCCCATTCTTCTGTTTACTATGAGAGCGACTCCATTCCTTCTCTTGGATTCGTGCCCACAATAAAAGACCCGGAGTTAAATTCTCCCGGAGTTAAATTCTCCCATTCCGGTCCACTTGAGCTCGCTGATACCCAAGATATCAATGTTCAATCTGTCCATTTCTCACTTGACGATATCCAGTTTACCTTGCCTCATAGATCTTACATTCCATGTTGCTATGTGATACATCTCCTTGCAACATCGGACTTTCCGGTCGCTTCCCGACACATCCACAACTGAGCGTCCTTTTGGCTTTAGCCCAGCCGCTTCATTCGTCCTGGAGCTACTAGGAATCGCCCTTTGTTCATCCCCAGTAACATGTGGGACGCCTTCCAACCTGGGGGGCTCATCTTCCGGCGCCATATCAGTAATGGTAATGGGAATTAGCGTTTCTTCTTAAAAGACCTAGGTAACGTTTGGGCAACACTTCATTGTGTTCTTTTTCAACATGATGTGCAGTTTCCGAATTGTTAATTCTTCCTGCAGCCAATGTATAGAGCGAGTTAATTTGCCCATTCTACGAGTATCAATTTCAATTTAGGCGTAGGAGTTTCAATGTGGTTTAATTTCACAAACGTATACATTTTCTGTGCTCCCGTGCAAACATAACTTTTTTATGCGACACGATTACTACACGTAGTACGCATGACGTCATGCGCAATGCGGTTCTCAGCCTGAACATCAATCCCACGATTGCCATAAATATGAATAAGCAATTAAGTGTAGGATCGCGTTATTTAATGTCCACTATATTGGAAATAATAGATAATATCACCAAGATGAACGGTCGGCAAAAAGGTCAGTGTGCAAAATGCATTTCGCTAAAAAATACAAGAAATGGAAAGAATTCTCTGCGGCATAATCTTTCTTGGACCATCATTGGTAGAACAAGAGAACAGCACGAGAGAGCTGAACAAGGTTTGAGAGGGAGCCTCGGTATGCAAGCAGATGGCGCTGCCCAGACGAATACAAGCCCCCTTGTCGCAACGTTGGCTGAGCTTGTATCACCAACCTTGCATCATTAAATTAATCAACACATATATATTTATAATCATGGATATCTCTGATATCTGTATAGCAAGGGCTTGTAACAATAACAGAGCGAAAGCGCAACGCAATTCAGGTTCCCCGCCCAAGAAATGTTACGAAGAAAAGAATGGCCATAGAAAGAAATAAAGTGGTTAAGTGCTAAAGCGTCTTCGCAGCGCACGCACCGTGCAGACTCCCTTTACTGATTCACATATACCTTGAAAATGTTTTAAATAGGCAACAACATATCCGCAACAGCCTACAAATATTTCACCAGAAAGAATAAAGCCATTGTGCCTGTTTTGCGATCCAAATTTAAGGGGGCGAGCTTCTCATACAACCTCTTTTTGCTCATGAATTTTGTTACTCGCATGTTTTGGATTTGTTGGTTTTAGTGCAGGTTTTTGTGAAACGTCGCTTTTCTAAAGGCCAATAGAAAAACAAACAAACAAACTGAAGGCGAGGCACAACAAATCTGCGGGAAGGGAACGTGCTATGTGGCCCATTGCACCATAAACATTCGACACGGATGACATGTAATGCTGCACGGATATGGGCCAATCTACTGAAGGAACCCGCACAAGTTCCGTACTTCATCGTATGTCTCTGCTCGGCAGCTCCCTCAGGCAAACAATTGCGGAGAAGTCACGTATTTCTTTGTTCGTAGCGAGAGATGCAAAGTGTTGCAGCGATTTCAGACAGATGCTTTGGCTTGAGAAACATGACCGGAGTATTTTATAAGATAGGCGTCTCTCTTGCGACCTTACAATGCATGCGTTGAGCGTCTTCCTAAATTCATTGCCTTGTTTGGAAATATGGACAGTCGTAAACACTGTGCGGAGAACGCTTTACCGATATGACTATTGCAACCAGCTTCAGTCGAGAGATTCAGGAATAAAGAGGAATATTTTCTTTCAGGAAGTTGTTGCCATGGGATGTTTTCTTTGAAGAAAATAACAAAATCGCATGCAAATAATACGCACAATACGTCCATTCTGACTGGACTAATTCTTCCTCGATATAGGCTCTTTTACCATTATCATTTTATTCATAGGCTGATTAGAACGACCATCATTCTGACTGTTAGTTTTATTTCTTCTCCTGTGTACTGCACCGATTTGTCGGATACCTAGCAAAACTTGACACTGTCGCAACAATCCAATGATGCAGTTGTGTGACAGCCCTTCAAATATTTTGTTGGGGTCCTGGTGAAAAATGTAAGCTGAGAAATTCTTCCTTTCTTGTGTGTGTGTGTGCGTGTGCGTGTGCGTGTGCGTGTGCGTGCGTGTGTGCGTGTGCGTGTGCGTGTGCGTGTGCGTGTGCGTGTGCGTGTGCGTGTGCGTGTGCGTGTGCGCGTGCGCGTGCGCGTGCGCGTGCGCGTGCGCGTGCGTGCGTGCGTGCGTGCGTGCGTGCGTGCGTGCGTGCGTGCGTGCGTGCGTGCGTGCGTGCGTGCGTGTGTGTGTGTGTGTGTGTGTGTGTGTGTGTGTGTGTGTGTGTGTGTGTGTGTGTGTGTGTGTGTGTGTGTGTGTGTGTGTGTGTGTGTGTGTGTGTGTGTGTGTGTGTGTGTGTGTGTGTGTGTGTGTGTGTGTGTGTGTGTGTGTGTGTGTGTGTGTGTGTGTGTGTGTGTGTGTGTGTGTGTGTGTGTGTGTGTGTGTGTGTGTGTGTGTGTGTGTGTGTGTGTGTGTGTGTGTGTGTGTGTGTGTGTGTGTGTGTGTGTGTGTGTGTGTGTGTGTGTGTGTGTGTGTGTGTGTGTGTGTGTGTGTGTGTGTGTGTGTGTGTGTGTGTGTGTGTGTGTGTGTGTGTGTGTTAGTGTGTGTGTGTGTGTGTGTGTGTGTGTGTGCAGACTGGCATAGCACTGAAATAAACTCGTTATTTGGCTTATTTGCACCTGCATTTAACTAAACAATCTTGCGATGATATAGCAAACATACTCTAGTCGTCGGACAACAGAATATCTGGTGCTCTCAGGAATTCTCAGCCTAAAAGGAAGAAGTAATCATCGAGAGAAACCCTCAAAAGGCAAATACTACAACCTCGAACTATATAAAAGGAGTTGTTCACAGCTTCATAATTTAATACAAACCTATTCTCATCTATTCGCTACAGAGTAAGTGATAGATTTGTGTATTGGCATCTTAAAGCATGAACACAAAACAATATATTGCCGCGAACTATTTAAATCTTTATCTGTTCTTATTTGACAACCGCTGTTATGCGGCCTTATTATTGTGATTCTAGCGCACTTATCGATTTTGTATTCCGTGTTTTTTTCATGCTCGTTGTCGGGAGACGACGCTTTATCATTTTCTTTGTCGCGAAAGATGCGTCGAGACGCATCTAGAAGATTCCAGCCGCTCGCGTGTGTTTCTACAATGTTCCAGGTCATACTTGTACCGTTTGCATCTGTATCTAGATCTTTTCTCGCAACCTTTAAATTCAGTTCTGACAAGTGAAACGGGCCTTTCTTTGTTCAACGACCGCCAAGCACGATTGGTGCTATCGCCGCCGCTGAATCATTTAGCTATTTTGCGGGCGCAAGTCAGCCCAATAAAGAGACTCTTTAGTGCACTCACAGACCCTTCATTTGTGACATCGAACTTGTCACCACAACGTAAGATCTGGTGGAGGTGCTTCCCTTGATCCTTCAAGCGGACCCCAGCCTTGTTCCCGTCGTCCAGGAGGACCAGCCTACAAGTCACCGAGCCAGTCGCCGCTTTCAAGGGCTCCAACCTGAACATGGTTTGCTGGCTGACCCCGTTCGACCCCGGAAGACATCAACTTTGAAAATGGTCCAGTCAACAGCACCGGTTGTCTTCGTGCAGCCAGGGGAGCCTCCCGTCTTCCGAAGACTGCCCATTGCAGATGAGGAAGACTGGATGGACCTTTTTAACCATGTGGCAAAATTCAACGGCTGGAACGATGAAGCGAAAGTAAGGAAAGTCTGTTTTGCTCTTGAAGGATCTGCCCATATATGGTTCAGAAATTACGAGGCAGCTTTGAAGGATTGGAAGATTTTCAGGAAAGAGTTTTTTGAAAGATCGAGCAAACCGACGGCGAAAACAGAAAGGACGCTGTTAAGTTTTTGAGTGAAGTAAAGGGAAAATAACAACGCGGCTGATGTTGCAAATATCAATGCGAAAGAGCGTAATCTGAAGATAGTGAATTCAAAAGCGAAGTTGTCACGGTTACTGTTATGTAGTGTTCAATTGCATTGGACTTGCCTATATGTGAATAAACTCACGCTGCCAAATTTATGAGGCAGCACTTCACCGGAATCAAAGCGTGTTTCCTCACTAAGCAGCGCTACAATAAGCAGCAGTCCTATTGAGAATAATTATTTCTTGGAAGAATTTACCAACCGACGCTTCAGCTTTCGACCCGGCATGCAGCAGTCTTGCTGAGTAGAAACGTCCAGACCATAGTTGAAAGGGGGGGCACTGCGGTGAGCAGAAAGCTTCTTCGGGAGCGGAAAGCCACTTTGAAGGCTGTAGGGAGGAGTGAAGGTTGCTGTCTCGACCTTTGGGCAATGAGGCGTGTCGCGAGGAGCTTAATTCTTATCAGGTGGAGACTGGGACGCGGCGGATGGAAATCGGCATTCGAGCAGGCTGTTGCGCCAGCGCTGACAGCGAGGGCATCTCGGGGTGACATTGTTGGGTAATCCGGCTCCTAGCGTCGGACCGGGACACTCAAGATACGTGACCAACCACGGAATTCATAATTCCGTTCATCGAATGCTTCACTTCCTACACGAACCTTTATGGTCATTGCGCGTTAGGCCTAGCTCCAACGGAACTATAGGGGCCGAACTCGAGTGGTGCGCTGGCTGCGGTGAAATAGGATACTTTGTCCCGAAAAATGCTCGGGCTGATCTCAGAATTGGTGTAACGGTGGCGCTCACTTTCTCGGGGCTCGGAAAGATGATTCGCGCGCAACCGATTGTACTGATCGGCAGTAACGATAATAATAATAATAATTGCTTCACAGGAAAGGAAAAGTGCAGTATCTGTCACAGTGGTTCTGTGGACACCTTTAAGAGAAGGGAGGAAGGTGGGCTATGCTGAAAAAGAGAAAGAGGGCTGTAGTAGAGGGCTCCGGAGTAATTCCACCACCTGCCGACCTTATACATCGAACAGCACACGTACGATTGACAAACACGTGATCTTTGTACTGAGTTCATGTGAAGCGTGTCGGCAATCGACGGCCCTTTTAGCCGGTTCAGGTGTCCGCAGAGAAGTGTGAGGTCGGTTCCCTTCAGTCCAGGGCTGCGCTGTCCACTGCTGCCCGTATAGCTCGCGGTACCAGACCCTGCTGGTCTTTGCAGCGGCCGCTGGACAGTAGAATATCCCATTACTCCGCACTGAGTTTCGTGCTTGGGTGACCACGTCTGTTTTTACAGGCCCATATGATAAGATATGATATAGGGTGGGTTTCTTGTCGCACCATCAACATCTGTCCGCGTATATTGTAGGGTGCATTTTGCTTAGAATGTGTAAGTTTAGGTATGAGCCTGTTTGTAATTATCTCCTTCTGACAGCTTCCTCTCCTTGAGAGAACTGTGCGGCGCGGGATATCGCAGTCACCGGCCTCTACAGTTTTCTAATATCGCCGAGTATTGCTTGGGTGCAGGCGAAAGTTTCGTGGTCTCATCGGATGCTCGGAAAGTAGTGTATGCTGGAGCTATCCTGTCGACCTCTTGTTTCCCTGCCACCCCCCTGTACCTTGGTACCCGCTCTGTTTTGTGTGTGGTCTTGTTCTTTTCTTCATCGTGGTTTTTAATTTTGTCGCTCGCTTCGAGGAGTATACGGAGCACATGACAGAGACAGTTCCAAATGCACTATTACACTATGGTCCGCATAAATGTGTTGAGAACAATACCGACAGCTTAGGGAACACGACAGAATAGAAATCAGCCATGAATTTGGGGATACTGCTCACATGTAAGCTGACAGCTGATGGGGTAAGTACGAAATAGCCGACCGATTTATCCGATGGGTAACACTCGCGGCGGCCCGCCCCGGGGATCCAGATGACCTTGTCGATTCCCCGCTCCCCCCCCCCCCCCCCCCAGGTTAATGCCGAAATCACCAGCTTTTGTATAGAGACGAGGCGCTCTTACTCGTCTCCCCACCTATATCTCGACCGAGCGCACGGCGCCCTGTTCTGCAGATTTCAGACGCATTTATTTCTTATTCTCTGAATTGTAATCACTAATTACTTGCGAGGAATATCACTTCAAATGCCTATATTGCAGCCAGGGAGAACCCGCCACTGAGCGCACATCCTCTGGGGGAGAGAAAATCACCCGCTGCTGCTGGTACGGCCGCGCCTTGTGTGGTGCCTCTGCGGAAAGTTGGGAGCAACTTCTCACCCAGCTTCTCACCCAACAGTACCAATCAACTTGCACTTATTTCGGTGCCCAGGTCATGACCCCTACCTGGAGGCAACACAACAGAACCCAGCGGCTGTAAGTGCAGACAGCAACGGCAAATAAAGCTGTTCTTTCTCTGTACACTCGAGGGATCGTCTAGAACTATATATGGTTTCTCATATTCACAAGCAATTGAGTTTGTCTCCCTCTCTTAAAGCCTTATCCCCTGAAGAAGAAGTCTTCACTAATCCAAAAAGCTGTTCCTCACACCAATATGTGGTCACAGTCCGCAACGCATGTGTGAAAAATACTACACCACACCAAACAAAGCCATTTGTTCTTCTGAAATCAAATTGTAGGAACAAGACTCGAAATTATTAATTTTTCACTCTTTACTGGCTTCAGGGTCGAAGCAGAAGACGTTTCACGCGCTGGTTCTGTACAGCGCGCTCTCGGTACACGTCATCATCTCGCTCGGCAGCCATGTCTGCCCCATCCAGGAAGCTACTGCTGCCGAGCTGCGCTGGGTGCCATGATTGCGTGGTCCGCACTGCTGACGGTGGCAAGTTCGTGGCCCATCGCGCTTTCTTGTGCGCAACGTGCCCTTTCTTCCAGGCAGCGTTCTGCCTGAATTACGGCGCCCGTGGAGAAGTCCTTCTCAAGGAGGTCTCGGCGTCTGTTCTCAACGTCTTAATAGGCTACTACTACCAGGACAAGGTTAGTCTCGAGAAAAGAGCACGAGAGAATCGAAGCGTGGGACGGAAAGCACAGGAATAGCAATCAGTCGCAGGTGTCTTTCGCGGCTGTTAAGCAAAAAGAACGATGCGCAGTTCGAATTGCGTTTCGAAGATGTCAATGTTGCATTTCTATGCTTCGCACTGTGAAATATTCCCGTAAATGTATGACATAAACCTGCCTAACCAGGTTACGATATCGGGTATGATTAAGAGAGTTGGAAGTTGTTTTCATATTTGGACCATATTCCATATCATGAATGCCAGTAAATGAACACTCTTGCAACGTTCATACTAGAACTGAATTTGCTGCACGGTGCATTGGACGCCTTACAACAAGAATAAATCAACGCTGTCATGCTAGGTAGGTTACATTCCAACCTGATGCGCACCTAGATTAGTCAGCCTTTGTCAAGTGGTAGGCACCACTGACCCATCCAACTTTGCAAATGTGTCCATTTGAATATTTACAGAAGCCCCGCCGGGGTGGTACAGTGGTAAGAAGCCCGACTACTATCCGGAATTGCCGGGTTCGAACCCGACCTCGGCGGCTGGCTTTCGATGGAGGCGAAACGAAGAGGCGTTCGTGTGCTGTACGATGTCAGTGCACGTTAAAGATCCCCAGGTGGTCGAAATTACTCCGTAGCCCTCCACTACAGCTCCTCTTTCTCTCTTTACACTTTAACTCCCATCTTCCTTCTTTCCGTTACGGCGTGGTTCAGGTGTCCACAGACACAAGTCTGACAAATACTGCGCCTTTCCCTTCCTGTGAACCAATTATTAATATTAAAAGAATGAACGAACAAGGCAGAACTTGAGCACTTCTTATAGCGACAAGTATGAGCAGCGTAACTTGGTAACGTGTTCATAATTTGTGGTGGGATTAATATAACTAGTATTAAGTGATAAGCGCCGCCTGCCGCATAATGGGCGTGCCATAAATAGGGGGGCCCACCGGGGTGGCGCAGTGGTTACGGCGCTCGACTACTGTTTCCAAGGCCGCGGGATCGAATACCGGCCTCGGCGGCCGCTTTTCGATTGAGGCGAAAAGCAAGGCGCCCGTGTGCTGTGCGATGACAGTGCACGTTAAAGAACCCCAGGTGGTCAAAATTTCCGGAGTCCTCCCCTACGGCGTCTCTCATAGCCTGAGTCGCTTTGGGACGTTAAACCCAACAAACCAACCAAACCAACCAACAAATAAGGGAACGCTTTGTTTTACCGTGAGCGTTCTGTCCGCCATTCCTTTGCCTCGCCGTCTGCCGAAGCCAGTCAGTAGGGAAAAAAAAGGTAGGGAAAGCAGTTTCTGTATACTGTATGCGTTCCGTAATACCTTACATGGAGTACACATTAGTTTTGCGGCTTTCTTAAACGTATTGTTTCCGTGTAGCTTGACTTATTAGTGCAGGACCTCTCTGTACATTTCAACGCAGAGTGAACACTTCCAAATTTCGTGCAGCACCTATCTGTATGTACAGTCGTGAGCAAAAGTGGAGAGACCACGCTAACTGCTACGATTGCTTTTTTGATGCATAAAAAGATGTGCCAGAGAAAATTTCTTGGGAAAGGAGGCAAGTATATTATGCATGGTACCTAATGCACTTCTCAGGAATAACTTTTTCACTGTCAGAAAAAGCTGGCGGGTAGTTTTCCCAAAGCGCATGGTCTCTTCACTTTTGCTCACGACTGTACATTTTAACGCAGAGCGAAGCTTTTATAACGCTTGCTTTTTACAGATTACGGAAAGCCTTCAACAACAATTAATTTACTGGCGCCTTTTGCTATAAATGAGGACGCTTAATTTTCAGTGTGCTGCAAACGTGAAATCGGCATTCCAGGCTGACACTACAGAACAAAGGACGGCGAAAAGTGTAGCTTGTTTCCTTTTTATGGGCAACTGTCTCTGCTTTGTTGTCGTCGCAGCTAAACATCGACAATGAAAACGTGGCCGAGGTGCTGATAGCGGCCGACATGCTGCTGATGGTCGAAGCCCGTGACATATGCCTCAACTACATGCTGCGGAACATGGAAGTTGACAACTGCCTGGGGCTGGCCGCACTGGCGCAGTGGCACCACTGGCCGGTGTTCCGGGAAACCGTGTTCACCTTTCTGTGCGAACATTTTGACGCGGTGAGCGAGCACTTTTTCCTCAGTCTACAACGAAGGACTACAGTTCATGTCAGAGCCCGTAGTCAAAGCGGCCTCGGAGGGCCCATCATAGCGCAAACTGGCGTTGGCTCGTATTCTGTAAATACAAAGCAATAACGGATATTCAGCCACCAAGGTACGATTAGGTGGCGTATATGTTTGTAGTCATCTGGATATTTAAAAGAATGGCAAAGCGGGCGAGTTGGTGATACATAGTTTAAAAACAAAACAGCGCAAAACACACAGACGAAAGAATAGAAACTGACACCACAAGCGCTGTGATGTCTGTTTCTATTCTTTCGTCTGTGTGTTTTGCGCTGTTTTATTTTTTAAATATTTAAAAGCCGTGAGAAAAAACATACACTTTTCAGAGTATGTTAATGAATAAGCTATTTGTGCGGCGAAGTTCACCTAAGAGGGTATTGAGATCTGTTTAGTATAAATTCTCATGGTATGTATGCATGGAGCCGCGTATATAATTCAGGCCTAATGGGCTGTCTAGATGGCTTGGAGATAGTCCTCAATTTGAATTCATAACTTGCCATCTGTACTGCTAAGCTCACAACGACACTGAAGCAGCTGCTTAGTGTCAAGACGCGATTCTTGTTCCCATCCTTCATAAAGATGCGCGCCTAGATCACAAGGAGATGTACATACGCGTAATTCTCAACTGCAGCCAGGCGATATTTCTTGATGAGGATTTCTGTGCGATTCCAGGCCTCACATTGGCGGTGGCTCAGGAATGTTTGTGAAGCGTGAGAACGTTATAGTTAATTCATTATATTTAGCAACACTTCGTCGGATCAGAACATCGAGTAGCCAAAGAGAAAGGGAGGTTGTAGAAGTTCAGTTTAGGATATAGTTCACAATTTCTCAGTTAATTTTGGCATCTGTCTCAGATATAGCATTGTGAAAAAAAAAATAGTTTTGGGCATATCATGTATATTCTCATTAGGCGTGGAATAGCGATCCTGCAAAATACTTAACGAGAAGAGAATTGAAGGGAAATGAGGGGCTCGTTATTACAGAATTAAAACTGGCCAACAGTCTACGGATCCAAGGCAAACGTTGGCGCGTTGTTTGTTTTTCCTTTCGGCGCGTTGTTTTTCCTTCCGTTTTTCATTTAATATTCTTTATCCCTGAACATCATCACAAGACTAATTCTTGTCAATGACAGCAACAAAACATAAAAAAAATTCCCAACGTTTGCCTTGGACTCGTAGACTGTTGGCCCGTTTTAATTAAATAAAAGAGATCATTCGAAATTACTCAGCGTACTACACTGAAGCACTCTCTAGGCGTTCGGCGCTATCTGTGCTAGCAAGGATTAAATGAGGTGTTTTTTTGTGGCTATTTTTTATATCCTTCTAATGAAACGCTTGCATTACTGACTGCGCAAAAAGCTTCATGAATATCTCTATTTGTTATAACATCCAGCCACATTAATAGTATATAGGAGTTCTCCCTATCCGACTAGCTTTCTTTGAGGTTAAGCATTTGCTCCTACCATAAGAAACCTATCATCCGCTGGATTTCATCGTATCGTAAAGTTGATAGATCTCCTTACAGTTCTGTTGTATTTTGACCTCTCTGTACAGGTATGGAAGAGGAGCAGCGAGTTCCCGAAGGCCTCAGTAGGGCTGCTCGCACAGTTATTTTCTTCGGATGAGCTTAACGCACGAGAGGAGACGGACCTGCTGTATGCCATCCGTCGATGGTATACACAAGGCCATTCGCGCAGAAAGGATCGGATGGCCGGCCTGTTCACATTGCTAGAATGCACGCGTGTCGGTCTCTGCAGAGAATCGTGAGTAGTGCACCTGCACCCAAAAATGGCTTAAATGCACACGACGCTTGTCTTCTAAAGTTTACGTCACTATACACTAACATATGTAGTTCAGCCAGCGCTACTCCTTACCGCTGTGCTGGGTTCACATTCTGAGAGTACGCATAAGATGCCATGTTCTTCGCCTTAAACTCTTGCTTCAAAAACTTGCGAACGCCACCGCATTCTGAGATCGCCAGTTTTTCCGGAGTTCACTCTACTTTGAAATACAAAAAAGCCGCCTATTTGAACTTATAGTGGCTTTATGATGTTTATTATGAATATAAAAAAATATAGAACAATTTATTCTTTTTAATAGCAAAACAAACGCAATACCAAGAGTATACTTTCCACCAAATAATTTTACCTGACCCATCCCTCAAGTGGCGTGTCCTCTTGCTTAAATCTTTTGCACACAACTGTTTGGGAACTTCATGAATCATAATAAGTATCTTAACTCGGTATGTTGCTGTAAGGAAAAGCGAGCACCATAAATGAGAAGGGTCTTCACAACCTATCCTTTCCAGGCTCATAGAACATAGGCGACTTTACATCATGCTATAATAAAAACAAAAAAATACGCTCCTCAACTTTCGTAATGATTCTCCACACTCTACCCAAAGGAGACACATGTAAGATTGCTTGTTGTATGCTTGTTAGAAGGTTATATAAAGCTCACATGCATTAATTGGCACGTGCAAGCTCAGAAAAGCTCAGACAGAATATAGTGATTCTAGCTTGTTCTGGTATTATGGCTAGATGCAGCAGCATGTTAAGACGAGGATGGTCAAAAAAGCTGTCTGAATAAGCACCAAACTGTCAGCCTCTGATTTCATGTCTTTTCTGGATAAACTCTTGATCCTTCACTTTAAAACTTGTCCTTTCCAAGCAGGTTTTTATCGATCAATAAACATAATTTGCCAAAGCCTAACCCTGGCGTATTTACCTTGAAGAATATGTATACCTTTTTAGCGATCAGTTCTGCTTTGGTGTGTTCTGTGAGTAGCAATGGTCTTGAATACACATGATTTGTTCTCAGAAAACGGCCACCTTACTAACTAAAAATGGTTTTCGTTGCAATCTCTCTTACTGATTCGACCAAGTATATGCGCTATTAAATTGCACTATACAATCTATTATTACCCTAGGCTCCCATCGCGCTATCTTGGCAGTTTATATACCTGTGTGTCCGTAACCCGTTTCCCAGTCACCAATAAAAAACAACCCTTAACTCAATAAAAATGTTAGACTTAGATTCTGTGCGTGGAATCAGTAAATCCTAACCAATTAATGAAAGCTACGTATGTCGCATGCTTGTGTGGCGCAGACAACTCAACGAGTTCCGGCGGCTGAACCCAACTTTGGCCAAGAGCAGCGCATACCAAGCTGCAGTTTGCGACGCATTGAGGAGAGGACCGTGTACGTGTACACCTCACTCTTTACTGATGCTGCACCAGGGAGGTGTGGATCTGGAGATGTGCAAGAAGCTTGCGTCCACGCTTTCACGGCGGGGCGAGATGGGATCGAGTGAAAGCGCTGCGTCCAGTGCACCCAAGGACAGTGAGTTGCATATGCAGTGGCTTATTTCAGTAGTTGAATTACAAATTGAGTTTTTGCTGAAAAGGCTGCCCGGAGCAAGCAGTTCACATACCACTGATTTGCCTCTGAGTTCAGTATCAGTCACCGTGGTACCGTCTCGTGATGGGCTACTTACCTCATGATCATCTGTCGGCCCAGTAACACGCACACTTAATAAAAGGAATCTGACCACGGCTGCAGTATGTACGTCGGCTAACTGTCTGTTCAAAAATTACGAGGGACTTTACCGACTAAAGTAGTGAAAGGCAAAAGTCTGAGTGCCGCATTCTGCTACGCAGCTGGTACCAAGCAGTAATTAATTATTCAATTAGTTGTTAAGAAGGCAATCAATCAATAAATATTTAATTAGTCATTAATAATTCATTCAGTTCAGTTCAGTCGTTTAGTCATGTCCGACTCTTCGTGACCCTATGGACCATGTCACACCACGCTTTCCGGTCTCTCACTATCTTCCTAACATCACATAACTTCATCTGCAGTGCCTCGAGGATGCCATCTAACCATCGCGTTCGCTGCCTGCCCCTTCTCCGGCGACCCTCAACCTTTCCCAACATCAAATCTTTCTCCAGCGACTCCCCTCTTCTCATCAGACGACCAAAGTAGCTGAGCTTTAACTTTAGAATTTGACCCACCAATGAGCAGTCAGGGTTTATGGCCGACAATATCGACTGATTTGATCTTCTGGCTGTCCAAGGAACTCTCAAGAGTCTTCGCCAGCACCACAATTCAAACGCGTCAATTCTTCGGCGGTCAGCCTTTTTCACAGTCTAACTCTCGCATCCATACATCACAACTGGAAAGACCATAGCACGAGTTATACCGATCTTGCTTGGCAGACTAATGTCTCTGTTCTTTACGAGGCGGTCAATTCTAACCATTGCTGTCTTTCCCAGAAGCAGGCGTCTTCTAATTTCATGGCTGCAGTCTCCTTCCGAGCTAATCTTGGAGGCCAAGAAGAGAAAATCTGTCACAGCTTCCACTTCTTGTCCATTGATGCTTCAGGACTTGATAGGGCAAGACGCCATGATCTTTGTCTTAATGTTCAGTTTAAGCCCAAACTTCTCACTCTCTTCTTGTACGCGCATCAGAAGTCTCTTGAGTTCCACTTCCCTTTCTGCCATTAAAGTGGTATCATCCGCATATCTAAGGTTGTTGATACGTTTTCCAGCAATCTTCACTCCAGCTTAAGACTCATCCAGATCGGCCTCATATAGGTTAAATAGGCAGGGCGACAGTATGCATCCTTGCCTCACTCCTTTCTCAATCGCAAACCAATCAGTAAGACCATGCAGTTCTGACTGTGGCCTCTTGTCCTTCATACAGGTTCCTGAGGAGACAGATGAGGTGAATTGGAACTCCCATCTCTTGGAGAGCTTGCCACAATCTGCTGTGATCTACGCAGTCAAACGCTTTCGCATTATCAATAAAGCAGAAGTACATGGGTTTCTGGAACTCTCTTGCTTTTTCCATAATCCAGCGAAGGTTGGCAATTTGGTCTCTAGTCCCTCTGCCCTTTCAAAACCCAACTTGCACGTCTGGAAGCTCCCGATCCACATACTGCTGCAGCCTACCTTGGAGGATTTTCAACATCACCTTGCTAGCATGCGAAATAAGCGCGATCGTGCGGTAGTTGGAACAATCTTTGGCACTGCCTTTCTTTGGAATGGGGATGTAAACTGACCTCCTCCAATCCTGTGGCCACTGCAGGGTTATCCAAATCTTTTGACATAATGTATGCAGTGTGTTAACAGCGTCGTGGTTGAGGTTTTGAAGCAACTCAGCTGGAATACCATCAATTCCGCTAGCTTTGTTCTTAGCAAGGCTGGCTAAGGCCCATTCAACTTCACTCTTCAGGATGCCCGGCTCGAGATCAGAAATCACAACCGTCCTATGTTGGGTTTGCACATCCGGGTCCTTCTTGTACAGTTCTTCTGTGTATTCCTGCCACCTCTTCTTTATCTCGGCGGCTTCAGTGAGGTCCTTGCCTCGTTTGTCCTTTATCACGCCCAGCTTAGCACAGAAGCTTCCTTTGATATCTTTGTCTTATACAGAGCTCTTGTGTTCCTTAATTGGCTGTTGTCCTCAACTGCTTGGCACTGTGTGTTCAGGAAGGCATTCTTATCTCTCCTTGCTATTTTCTGAAAATTCGCATTGAGAACCTTGTATCTTTCTCTTTCGCCCATAACTTTTGCCATCCTCCTTTCCTCAGCTATTTGCAAAGCCTCTTCAGATAACCAGTTTGCTTTCTTGCATTTCTTTTGCTTTGGAACTACCTTAGTAGCAACTTCTTGTATTATATCACGAACATCAGTCCACATCTCTTCGGGCTCTTCGTCTTCTAGGTCTAATTCTTGAAATCGATTCCTCACTTCCACAGCATATTCTAATGGAATTTGATCCAGATTATACCTGAAAGGCCTTCTAGTTTTCGGCGTTTTCCTCAATCGAAGCTTAATCTTGGCAACAAGAAGCTGATGATCAGTGCCACAATCGGCCCCAGGCCTTGTTTTTACTGCTTGTATAGCGCTTCTCCATCTCTGCCGGCAAATAATATAATCGATCTGATTCCTGTACAGACCGTCCAGTGAAGTCCATGTGTACAGGCGCCTCTTGTGCTGTTGAAAATGAGTATTCGCTATGGTCAGGTTGTCTTCTTGACAAAACTCTACTAGCCTCTGCCCAGCTTCATTTCGCTCGCCAAGACTGAACTTGCCTATAATTCCGGATATTTCTTCACTCCCGACCTTAGCATTCCAGTCTCCTATGAGAAAAACGACGTCTGATGATGGGGTGTGGTCTAAAAGGCATTGTAGGTCCGCATAAAATCTCTCAACGTCAGGTTCTTCAGCAGTAGTGGTCGGTGCATAGACTTGGATAACTGTTATGTTGAAAGGGTGACCTTGGATCCGAAGTGAAATCATTCGGTCGTTTTTGAGGTTGTACCCTAGCACTGCTTTGCCCATTCTTCTGTTTACTATGAGAGCGACCCCATTCATTCTCTTGGATTCGTGCCCACAATAAGAGACATAATGGTCGCCGGAGTTAAATTCTACCATTCCGGTCCACTTGAGCTCGCTGATACCCAAGATATCAATGTTCAATCTGTCCATTTCTCGCTTGACGACATCCAGTTTACCTTGCGTCATAGATCTTACATTCCATGTTGCTATGTGATATTTCTCCTTGCAACATCGGACTTTCCGGTCGCTTCCCGACACATCCACAACTGAGCGTCCTTTTGGCTTTAGCCCAGCCGCTTCATTCGTCCTGGAGCTACTAGGAATCGCCCTTTGTTTATCCCCAGTAACATGTGGGACGCCTTCCAACCTGGGGGGCTCATCTTCCGGCGCCATATCATTAATGGTATTCTGACTGGCCATAGGGTTTTCTTTGCAGGAAATACTGGAGTGGGTTGCCATTACCTTCTCCAGTGAATCATATTTTGTCAGAACTATCTGCCGTGACCTGTCTCTCTTGGGTGGCCCTACATAGCAGAGCTCACGACTTCATCGAGTTTCGCAAGCCCCTCCGCCACGACAAGGCAGTGATCCATGAAGGGGATTATTCATTATTTATTTAATATTATTGATTAGTCATAAATTAGTCACTGATCACTGATTGTCATATGGCCATATAAGGCGCGCATTCGCGCATACTGTGGTGGTGCTCTGAGATTGGTCGATACCTCTATGACGCCATCTCGCCTCAGCCAATCAAAGCCGCCGCAAAAGCGAGACACATTTGACAACTACAGCATTAGCCATTAAAGGTTCTTGCCTTAAAATGACCCCCGGTAATTGTCGGAGCTGGCTTGTGGTCACCTACGTTGCATGCTGCGCATTGTGGTGTCTTCCTAGGAGTACGCAGGCTGCGTTGCTGGAAGTTCTAAAGTAGTCAGAACTCTTACGAATTGAGGAAAGTGGGGGGAAAAGGTGATGCAGCCAAGGTCTAACTTGAGCCTATTTTTGTTTAGCATTATATCTGTAATATAAATTTCAATCAGCAGCATAAGAAATCCTCACGTCGGGCATGATGCGGGAGCGTTAAGAGCTCCCCTGAGCGGCTTCCCTTTTTAATCCTCGTTAGCGCACAAATATACGTCTAGCCTAATAATTGATTCCTTTATTCATGCGTCTGTGACTTCGCACATACTCATTTGCAAACATTCTTAAGCTACTGTGTTATGTGAAAGGCCACTCGGCAGAGTTATAAAGCACCTCTTAAACCAAGCCGTTCGGACGTTTCTACCTGTAGAAAGATATTCACTGGACAAGTTGGCATGGTATTGTGCTGAACCTGCTAGCGCGAGTTATAGGGACGCGAAAGGTAATTCGGACTACCTGGGGATCTTTAACGTACGCTGACATCGCACAGCACACGGACGCCTCTTCGTTTTGCCTCTATCGAACCCGGATACTCCGGCACACTCAAAAAATTACCACAAACACTACTCAGAAAACGTGTGAAAAATACTTCACATAAAACAACATAAATTAGCCCATTGGTATCGAGGCCAGTACAGCTCCTCATATTCCCTTTGCGGTGATCAGAGGGCAGATCTAGAATACATAATGTTTAAATCTGAAAACATGGAATCGCCGGAGGGCCTGCAGATTACCAGCTCGGAACAGTGGGAGGCCGCATTGCTTAGATCTGATCCAGGCTAGCAACACGCCATCACGGCCTGGGCCAGGGAGGTCGTCGATCGCCATCGAGCGATGACCACCCCTGGGGCGGCTTGAAGAGAAGCGTCCTCTCACGAAGAACACCAATTTCTCCTCAATAAAGTTTTTTTCTCCTCCTCCTCCTCCTCTCTAAGCACGCATGCGTTCGTACTATATGTGATGCGACCAATGCTCATTAGCAGTACACTACTCTTCATTTAATTGTTATAAAACACAGCTCTTACAGGGAAGATTACGTGTTTTTTTTTATCAACAAAAGACGCCCAGTAATCAGGATGTATCAAGATTGTACTTGAAGCATGCGAGGTACGTTTGTGCCAGCATTTAAAACAGTTGTATATCCCCGACTGAAATCATCATAAAGTTCATGCTTCACATTAATCTATCGAAGAAGTCCACAGAAACTTATGAAGAGGTATGGTTGCTGAATTATGAGGTTTTCAATTGGTTTCGCCTTCATGTTGTCGTTCATTGTTCACTGCCGCCAGAGAACGCTTAGTGGGCAATTCCTTTAGTAGCGTTGATTTTCTTCCTTCAATTTGTCGTTTCTGTGCTCAAAACTTTAAAATCTAGGAATTCTAGAACCTGTGCAGCTGCCCTTTAAGTACCCCTTTTTTGGATTGTACATCATTGTCGTCGTAGTCACCTGCGTAGTCGGCAGAACTAGTAGCAGAGCGAAACTCACGATTAGCAGGTTACAGAATGCGCACATGGAAATAACCCATTTAGCGAAAAGGGTGGGAGTGAGCCGGTGATTCACTGGACTAGTAGTGTGACGAAAACAAATGAATGCGCAGCCGTAACAGGGCTGCCACGAGGAGAACCCGAAGGTGGTTACAATAGGAGGAGGAAAATATGAAGAGGGCTGAAGATTGCGAAACTTGACAGTGGAGAAACAAAATAGCGTAGAGTTTTCAAGGTGAAAGCAGTAGTAGCATCGAAAATGCTGGAATGCATCCCAAATAACGGCGAGAATGAAATGCGGAAGAGGAGGATACGGCTGTACAGTGAAAAATACTGTGGTGTAATACCGAATGGCTGAGGCGTAAGGTAGAAGATTGAGAGGGAAGATGCAGCAATGGTGGAAGAGAGGGGTGGTGGCATTTAGCGCTAGTTTATGCGTATTATCAACGCGGGAGAGTCGTCTGCTGTTCAGCGAAAGATGCGACGTTTGGGTTGTAGTCGAAATGAGCGAAACATCACAAGCATGGGAATTGGCAGGTCACTTGGGTTGCAGGCATGGAGGTGGCACAGGATTCTACATGAGTTGATAGATGCCAAATGGCAAGATCAGACAGGTATCCAACTCGGAACCATGGGATTCAGAATATTATTGCCAATCACAGAAGTTCGGGTTGGCGGATTTTGATTGCTGTTATGTATTTGAGAGACAGTTTTTTTTTGTGTGTGTGACATCGATTTATTTGGTAAAGTTGTTCAATAGGAATGTGTGTTTACTGATACATTGTCCCTTTCGTAAGGTGGCAGTACTTATAAATGAAAGTGAAGAGTCATGATTTATTCAAGAATGATTAGGCATACAGTAATATTTCTGCGTTTTGTATAATAATACTTCCACACTATTGCACTGTACATGACTGGCTGTATTATATAGCACCGACCAGATTTATAAGCACGTCCCTCACCTCCCCAAACATTGGTTGACGGCAAGTCGCATCACATAGCAAGTCCAATTGAACGAACAATTTCATACCTGGCGGAATTATGTTTCGAGTGCTCTCTTCCTCGCCACTGGCCGCTCCGTCTTTTTTCGCAGTAATATAAAAGGCCTTGTTTACACTCCTTTATTGATTTCTGCGGCATTTAGGCACGCAGATAGATCACACACTCGGAATGTAGCGCAATCCTATAACAATGTGATGAGCAAACCTGGAAGAATTTGTATAATTTCATATATGGCATTGAAGCTTACGGTGCATCAAAATGTCTTCTGATCAAGAGTGCCGTAAGATGATTGATAACCTATGCCTTTCACCTTCTCTCGATCAGATCCGTTCGAATATTTGTTTGTGTGGAGGGGAGTGTCGACCAGGTAGCGCCCACAGGAAAGCCTCCATTACGGGATTCCGACCATCTCTGTCATCGTCTTCAATTAGGTAGACGCACAAGAGTGGATGCATAGGGGACTCAACGCCCAAAGAGGAAGCATAAGAACAAGAAGGACCACAGCAAGCTTGTGCTTTGTCTTTGTGCGCTGAGCTTCGCAAGCATGGAGTCAAACCAACCAGGCCAACAACAAGTACTGCCCAAAAGTGCAGAGAGGCTGGTCAGCAAGTGAGCCCCATCATCTATCGGTATAAAACATAAGACAATGGAACCACCTCACACTCATTTACCTCCAACTCATTCGTCACCTGTGCCCTTTTGCCTCAATACATCCGACAAAGTGGTACTTGTGTATTTATAAGAGCTAACGGCCCTGTACGGGTGTTGAGGTTCGAGCATCCAAATATTTATTTGTGGGGAGAAACCGTAATGAAACTTACATGTCAGGAAAAGTAGCCCAGTTGCGTACGTTTTTCCTCGCTCAGTCCTTGGCCACCTGACCTAGAATAATTACGACGGAAATCCAACGGTACAAACGCTCGCCCTGCGCTTGTAATTTAATATCCCTTCATAACCTTCATCAGCGTGCCTCCACATTATAACCAAGTATATGATCCAAGAACAAGCCTAGCCACGCGTGTATCCCACGTGCTTTTCATGGTATTTCTTTGTTTTGATTGGAAATTGTGTGAGTTGTTTAACTGCTTTCTATCAAATATTACCAAACATTTTGTCGATTCTTTCCTCTCATTAGTACAACAGCAGATGTGCATCCGTTCTTTTTTATAGTACTGCAATTGCCCATCAGCGCTCGAGCCCTCGCTGACACTCCGACACATGCATTGGAAATATTTTCTCCGTGGAAGCAAATGGCTGTGCTTAGATGGATAGTGATGTCTACTTACTTCCTAATTGACTTTAATCAACCTTTACGGTCTCTCCTAAATGCAATAAACCTCTAGCTTGCGTTAACGGAGTGGCCATATCGTGCAGTAGAGTGAGTGGGAATTCTTGTATAGTGTTCTTCTATCCTTTGAATTCTTCTCAATACTGTACGCTTATTGCAGATGATTCAAATGCAGAATATGCATAACAAGTATACTTTGCTGCGAACATATTGCAGCCACGGCAGATGCTCCGCCTCCGTTTTCCTGCGCCCGCTGCGCCTGCTCGGATCCTGAGCGCTGGGTCCCGCGCGTGCCACACGAGATGATCTTCATGGTGGGCGGTTGGACCGATGGACACTGCCGGGATGTTGTCGAGGCGTACGACCCGCGCGCCCGCCGCTGGCTGCTGCACACCAAGTACAGCGCGACACCCAGGCAAGATGCGCTGTCTGCAATAAGCATTTGTTCAAAAATATACCCTCTAAATATTTAGTATAGAATTGTTTTTCTTTCTTCTATTGAAACAGTGATAAGTTTTGGCGCAAATATTTGAGCATATGAAGTGTGCAACTGAAATTATAAAATAGCAGTATATAATAACCTTTCCATCTATGCTTCCAGAGAATAAAATTAAAGCTCTGTAAACCGAAGCAAAGCTCTGCTGCACGCAGGTTATCTTTTGTAATGACGATATTAATTGGGCGGTAGACATTTAAAGAATGTCGTGGCACTGAGACAGGATGCTCAAAGAGGGTAATACTAATCACAGTGGGTGAGCAGCAGCATTTATCATCGGCAGGCTTTTCAGCGCCCTGGCTTCATATAAATGGGCGTGAATCCCTTCCAGGGCATTTCACGGCGCTGTGCTGATGGGAAATCATATCTACGTGGTGGGCGGCATGCGAGGAGGCACGTATTTGCGCTCCTGCGAACGCTTCGACACAGTGCGCTGCGTATGGGAGCCCTGCTCATCCATGTGCGTGGCTCGCGGCTACGTCGCCGTTGCGGCATTGGACAACTGCGTCTACGCCATCGGGGGACGCGACGGTATGAGATCGCGCATTGAGGCGGTTAAATGCATTTGCGTTATCACACCTGCCTCAAAAGATGCCACCATCTGTGCTCGCGTTGTGAGCAAACGATGGCGAGCATACCACTGGCACATGATAGTTACGTGTTGAAAATATCAGGCACTGTGTTCTGGACACAGGTTGAATGACTTCACAAGACCAGAGAAATAGCTGGTTTTAAGTAGCAGGGTGAAATAGGGATAGAGCCAACCGCGACAGTTCACTCCCAACCCAGACAAGCTAATCGTAAGCCACGCAGGGCACATAGTAATACACAGCATGGTTGGGCTAGACTTGACACGTATGTGGGTAGTCTTTATCATAATATAATACCTGATGACTGTGTGCAAATGGGTATATGTGAGATAATAAAGATACAAATTAAGGAATATATGATTAAGCTATAAAAATGAGTTGTACATTAGAAGTCAATTTGAAGGAAACAAAGTGATGGCACCGTGGCCTTATGCCTCCTGCGCCATGTAAACGGATGATGTGTCATGGCGCCGTTTCTGTAATATGTCGACGCTAGTGAGATAACACTAAAATCTATTTTGACTATTCCGTAAAGTGGATCCGCAATGGGATCCCCAGACGGAAGTCATTATCATTGTTGAGTCATACCCTTAAGCCGGAGCCTAACTGGACATCAACGTCTGTAGACTACACCTCCTAGAATAAGCTTTGTGAGGACATGGCTGTGATGAGCTCACTCGTACGTGCACAAAATAGACTAGTTGCATAGGTGAGAGCATACGTCGTTGTCCAAGTCGCATAAACGATGACTGAGATTTGTACTCAGAAGAGAAAAAAGCTTTAATTCCATGATGCAAATTCACTTTAGTGTTGTAAGTCAGTCATTTCAGGCGGGAGTTCAGTACGACCTGGTTGTTATTCAGACTCCATGCAAGGACAGGATTTATCAATACAGCTTTATAGCCCTGTTTGCTAAGCTGTGTTACGTTGCGCTGAAACGTTGTTTCCATTTCGGGCTTTTTGACGCAGAACAAAATCGCACTGCCACTGTGGAGCGCTTCAACCCGATCTCCAACCAGTGGACGAAAGTGTCCTCAATGACAACGGCACGCAGCGATGGTTCAGCTTGTGCCTTCAGAGGTATAGGCGCGCGCGATGCACGAAACAATCTGTCAATGCATATTGTCTTGGCGAACGATGAAATGCAATCTGCCGCGTGCATGCTCTGTGATGATAGGCTCATTTGTACTCCCGCCTTTCCATTCTTCTGATCCTCCTATTAATTGAGGGTATAACTATACTAACACTGCTGAAGTTGTTGCGCGATTTAACATGCCATTTTTTTAGCTGATGTCAAGAATGCTGTATACACGGGCCTTAAACTGGGCGTTTTAAAATTCATAGGGCGTCATAAATAGATGTTCCCAAGTAACGCATTCTACAAATAGAGATTCTTATTAATTTTTCTTTAATTAAAAAATTAATTAATTGTTTACTGACAAGGTAGCAGCTCGTGCCACCCTTCATTGCGTTTTTGAAATCTGTGACAGATGCTACACAAGTGATGGCTTTGGTTCAATACGTCATAAAAGATATTGCGGTGACCCTAGCCGCCCCGCCGCGGTGGTGCGTGGTAAAGATGCCCGACTACTGTGTCGGAGTACCCGCGTTTGATACCGACCACCGGCGGCTGCGTTTAAGCAAACGAAGATGCGTCCGTGTGCTGTGCGATGCCGGCACAAGTTGAAAATTTTCAGGTGGTCAGATTACTGCGTAGCACTCCACTACGACACCTCTTCCTTTCTATTCACTTTCATTTCCACCTTCCTCCCTGCTCTTACGGCGTTTTCAGGTGTCCACCGAAACACGTATGACAGATACTCGGCCTTTCCCTTCCTATGAACCAATTATTCTTATATTGTCTCTAGCCAATACTGACCACCGTAAATACGGTGGACCGCGGCGGCTGTTTCCTCGTTCATACCTCTTTACTTCTCGCATGAGAGTACACTTCAGGTATCACAAGTTTGTATTATGGGAAATATGTGCTCTGGACCGAAGGGTTTGAAGACGTTGTCTGCCAATGAACCTCTGTAACCAATGATGTCTCAAAGCTAACAAGCCACGTGCGCACTGTGAAACTGTTTTAATCACGGTGATTTGCTGTAAAAGATTTAGATAAGTTGTCATAAAATCAGGGAAGCAGAGCGCAGGCGCAGTCAGCGGGGCGCTACAAAGAGCTTAAACTGTGTCGTTGAAAAGTGTTGAGAAGAGCTACAAATTGGCAGACTCAGCCTCAGACGAACAACTCTCAATACTGGAGCTTCTTTCTCTTCAGTTGCAAATCATTTACACCTTATAGAAAACACAGCTAGTGTGTAAGCTTTACAGGGTGAATTTATCTCCATTCGCTAGATACATTATACCAATAAAGCAGTTTAGTTATAACATTCCAGTATTTCGTCTTTGTCAATTGAAATACCAAACAAATGGGTCTCTTTCCTAGCTATGCAGTGCAGCATATCCACCCCTTGTCTGATTCTTTAAGGAGGACCCTTTCCCGCACCTTTCTACAGCCTTTTGCTTTGTTGAAGTCCCGTAAGGGGCCGATAATGCAGCAGAAAATAAAATTACGCCGCCTGTTAGATTTGATACAGAGCGTATGCATGACAGGCAGAAACCTCGAGGTTCATCCACTGCCATATTGCTCTTTCTTCTACGGCTTTACGAATTCATACACTAACTATTGTTAGCTTCAAAACTGCCGACTATCAGTGAAGCAAACAGCTTCAAAGCATGACCACGCCGAGGTGTGTTGCCTTACGCCGCACAGTCTTAATCATTGTTTGAGCGAGTCTCACGCTGGCACCCGTCCTTACATGTCACGCAGACAAGCTGTACGTGAGTGGCGGCTTCGACGGCCGTGTAATTGTGAGCAGCGTGGAGGAGTACACGCCTTCATCCAACTCGTGGTGCCTGGTGCAGCACATGCCCAGCCCTCGCTGCGGCCACCGCATGGTGGTGATGGCTGGCCGCATCTACATCGTCGGCGGATACAGCGGTCGCAGCCGACTCAACACCAGTGAGAATGATGAAATGAATAACCGAGCCTTCTAACCGGCAACATACAAACGTATTGAAAGAAATCATGAGACAGTCCATGGAAAACGTATCCCTACTGATCGCCTATTTCCGTGAAAGCCTTGCTTCGATCGTTCTTATATTTCTTATATTACTTACGTTTTGGCCGTTTTACAAGTATTACAGCATGTCACCCTTGAAATATATGGTATTTGACAATCAGTCCCATGTAACAGTAAAATGGAAGTCGCACAGATTTGTGCCCTCTTAAGGCCTTCTTCGGAAAAAAAAAAGCTGGAATGCCCAATAATATTAGAGGAACAGCTTCTGAAGCCGCAGGGCCCTACCCACAGAAGTGTAGTGGGTAGTAAAAACTGATAATCGTAACCGCGGGCGTCCCCTGTTTGCGGTAGACTATATATGCGAGGGAGTTCAGAGAGAACGGTTCTATATGCGGTGGGAAAATGTCTCGACACAAAGGAATGAACCTCAGCTTTGCATTATCCGGCGAAGTTGACTCGGGAAAAAAATGTATAACACTAGAGGCGGAAAATTCCGGTTTTGCCCTTTGAGAGAGTTGAAACTTTTCAGGCATGCTGCTAGCGCGCTACATACAGTCATCTAATATTTTGATTCAATAAATCTATGCAACGTTCGCTTTATTTGAATTATTCAAACTTGTTTTTCTACTAACTGTGATTTATAAAAAAATCTCAAACATTTCTCCTGGATTAAAGAGACCAAAAAAAGTCCATTCCAACCTTAAATACTGGCATGATGCTTTATTTTATTCACACTAAGTTTTTTTCTTTATTATGCAGGTTATATTCTTCATTTCTGTCAGAAATTGTAGATCTATACTGCTTGGAACTTGTTCTCAAGCTAAAGAATTCACCCCAAACTTGAAATCAGCAAAGAGGCAAATTTGATTGCAAAATAAAAAAATACAGATCTTAGATTTTTGATAATATTCGTCTCAACTCTCCTCAGTACATCAGACGTACTGCGCACTCAAAATTGTTGCATTACACTGTTTAAATTTATAACTATAAATTCAAACTGAGCCCTTGTCTTCATAATTGTCAATATTCAACAATACATTCTGGCATAATTAAATGAAGTGTTGCCACTGAAATGTTTGCTCTACAATATCTAGGCTGTGGTGTTTATTCGTGGAGGAGGTTTAAGCTCTAGAGTGGTCCATTCATTCTCGATATTATTTTAAGCCGGCCAGAATAGAAAGTTATCCGAAAATTAACAAGTGTGATTCGAATATATAAAACTTCCACATCTAAGTTTTCCATTAAAATCTCCTAAAAAGCGATCTGAAGTGCTTTATAACTAGCAGACACTAAAAGTATTGCATCATCTAAAATAAAAATGTAACATAATACTGAACCTGCGTTTTCATTGTACCGAAGGGCTTGTGTCTTCCCCGTGAGAAGCGGGCGTGAACTTCGATTTATTATTTGCTGAAATATGTTAGTTTATCTTATGCAATATCTGAAGCCTTCTCAACGCTTGTTAAGTTTTCTGCTTGTTGGCAGGGTTGATGATAGACTAAAATACAATAAATTCGCTATTTCTGTCAATATCATTGGAGAACGCAAGTTACAGTTGAGCTTTTTACCTATCCTGTACCTTTTATTGCGAAGTGCAGTGTTAATTGTTGCAATTCGTAAATATATTATTTCATTTATCTGTTTTGAGAAATATCAACATTATTGCAACAGACCACAGCAATGAATGTCTGTCCTTCCAGGACAACCTGGCACATAGCACGGCATGCTCAGAGCAGATGCGGGCGATGACGATGATGGATTCATACACATGAAATAAGTGAAATTTCGAGCACTGCACTCACACAATCTCCTCCTGAACAAAATCGGACACCCTGGTCACTGATTAGAGGAAAGAGGTGCGGTCGGCATAGGGCTTCATGCGCAAGACAGGGACGACCTCTTCAGAGCGTCGACGCCGGTCGGCGACATTGTGCAAGAGAATAAGACGATACTTCACCGGATATGTTTGTTTTAGAACTTTATCAGTCCAATGTAGCGATGAAGGAACTTCTCACACAAGCCAGGAGTGCGGACTGGTGTCCACAGCTTAAATTCATCACCGGGGAAGAAGGAGGGAGTTCAGTGGTGTTGGTCATACTGAGCTTTGCGTGCTTTTTGGGCGATTTCAGTACGGGCAAATTAACTTGCACTCAAGTGCAATCATAAGCAGAGCGCTTTGCAAGATTGCACAGGCACTGATTCAATTACATTCAAGCCTGAGCCGCCACTATCTCCTCCCCGAAATTCATAAGGCCAAAAACAGAGGAAGTCAAATACTCTCTGATGTCGGAACCATTACTGAAAACATATACAGTTACTTTGACGGCCTCTACAGGGATATTCCGCCCCTATAGCCCTCCTATATGTTATGGGTACCGCCCGTATTTTGAGAGACATTCTTGACATGATCATTTCTAATAATTCAATTTTGATAACCTTTGATATCGCTTCTCTGTATGGCAACATTCCGCATGCTGATGGAATCAAAGTAGCTATCAATGCTTACGAGAGCTTATAATCTCACGAAACAATCGACGGCAGGACGCTTGCAGAGCTTTTAAAATTGATACGCAAGTTCAACAATTTTGAATGCAATGGTCAGCATTATGTACCGTACTAATAAGTGAAACGTCTATGGGCACACAATTGCACCAAAGTACGCAAATATATTTGTGGCTGTCCTTGGGAGGAACTTATTGAGCGATTGTCTATACAAGCCAATCTTTTGCAAGAAATTCATTCAGAACATATTTTGATCTCCACACAGGGAGAGGAACAACTTGCAAACGCTTTTGACGACTTTAGCCGTGCACATGCTAACATCTCGTTCTTCTGTTCATATTCGGCCTCAAACATTAATTTTGTTGATGCCTGGGTCTATATAGTAAGAAATAGGACAACAGGTTACTTACAACCAAGCGACAGAAGCAAGTACCTGCCCTTTCAGGGTAGTCATATTCGGCATGGGGGATGAACTACAAATAATGATTGATGACCTAGACAGAAAAAGTAGAAAGGTAGGCGCTTGAAAATCAATATGCAGAAGACTAAGGTAATGTTCAACAGCCTCGGGAAGGAACAGCAGTTTACATTAGGTAGCGAAATACTGGAAATAGTAGGCGAATATGTCTACTTAGGACAGATAGTAACCGCAGATCCGGACCATGAAAAGGAAATATCAAGAAGAATAAGATTGGGATGGAGCGCATTTGGCAAGCACTCGCAGATTATGACTAGCAGCTTACCGGTATCGCTCAAGAGGAAAGTATACAACAGTTGCATCTTGCCTGTACTCACCTATGGGGCTGAAACGTGGAGGCTAACTAAGAGAGTTCTACTTAAGTTGAGGACAACCCAGAGGGCTATGGAACGAAAAATGGTAGGGGTAACATTAAGAGGTAGAAAGCGTGCAGAGTGGGTCAGAGAAATAACTCAGGTTACAGACATTCTAGTGGAAATTAAGAAGAAGAAATGGACATGGGCAGGACATGTAGTGCGAAGAGAGGATGACCGATGGTCACTTAGGGTAACAAACTGGATTCCAAGGGAAGGAAAGCGTAGCAGGGGGAGGCAGAAAGTTAGGTGGGCGGATGAGATTAAAAAGTTCGCAGGGGTCAAATGGATGCAGCTAGCACAGAACCGGGTTAAGTGGAGAAATATGGGAGAGGCCTTCGCCCTGCAGTGGGTATAATCAGGCTGATGATGATGATGATATTCGGCATTGTAAAACGTTCATTTTCTACAACCAGTCTCCACGCTTCAGTAGGATTTGGTCCAAAGAAGCAAATTTTAAACACATTGTGCGCAACTCTGTGCGGAACTAATAGGCGATTCAATCCAGAAAGCTTCCAAACATAATCGACGCGAGCTCATACACAACTAAAAGCAAACACCAGCGGACACCCACATTGACTGAATTCAACACTCCCGCAGACGGTATCACCAAATCAGTAGGAAAGGTTTCTTACCTTCATACTTTAGCCTTGTGAGGCAAGTCCTAACATCCCTACGATAATATAAAAAAGGTAACAGAAAAGACTTCATGTAAGGTTTTGTTTCTACCATTCTTTCGTGACTTGCCTTCATGCCAGATTTTTGTTCATGAATGTGCACAATAAAATGGCTGTTTTTAGGCCAGTTTCTAATATTATGGCTTTCCTCTGTTGTCCGCTATTACAGCTTTTTTTTGTGCAGTTTTGTTGTTGTTGTAGGCGTTAACAGAGCTACATCAACGTTTGGCGGTCGATTTTAGATTATGTCCTGTGGCCGACTATGTTTCTCTTGACATTTGCGTTTAAATTTATAATGCACCCTCCCTCCCTTATTTTCCCAATTTCTTTGTCAATTTCTTTTTCTTTTTTATGACTCTTAACATGTTTTGCTTGCTTTGAATGCATTACTGCTGTTCAAAGTTATTGCAGCGCATCCTCTGTTAGTAATAAATTAGTAGCTGTAACACTGTCATGTCTACTTTTCCCTGTTTCTCGCCCCGATGTCTCCTTGCATAAAGAGATTTACCATATGGTTTTAATCTCAACTCGCTTGTTCTTCATTCGTCACGTGTGACGGTGTTAAAACCACTTTGGTTTGTTTTACTCCTTGTAAGCTTCGGATTTAGACAGACCAAAGCGGGGACTACGCCGGTGGCAGCACTGTCACCCACAATTGGCGCTTTCGCTTTACCTTTGCGCTACTAATTCGCATGCTATGGGCTTGATATAGGCAGTAGTAGAGAAAAACAATTTATCGGAAAACTTTACGAAAATTTGTTTTTCAGAAATCTCATCTGTGTGACCTCTTCTCTAAAGCCTCGCGTATATTGGCTGTCTATAGTAACCAAGCTTATGGGGTAGTCTATTATAATAGTCTACACATCAATTCTTTACGTCGCTAGCTGCTGAAGTGCGGTCATGCTTCCACGTCTTGCGCAGTGATCGCCAGCGAGAAGGACGAAGCCCCATCCTCCTGGCAGCAAATGGCGCCGATGAGTGTAGGCCGCAGTACATTTGCTGTGGCGGAGATGTATGGTGAACTTTACATCATCGGCGGATACGATGGTGAATACGTCTTACACTACCAGTCATTTAATTTTAGCTTGTTTTCTTAAGCAGCAGAAAGTTCCAATTGCCATTTACCAATTTACAGTTCTGCGCTGTTCAGTTGCTTCGCCTCCGCGGAGCTTGGAGCTACAGAAAGCTATGACCTAGCACGGAGGAGACGAGTTCTTTCACAAAAATGCATTTTTCCGTGTCTGTATAAGCCCGTTTACTTAGTGGCACGGGCAGAGGCACGTTATTTTTTCTATTTTGGGTGGCCTCACCATACCATATATCGGTAATTTACCTTAGTACCTCACCATATTATCTCTAGGTCGGTCGGTCGGTCGGTCGAATAATCAATTGTTTAATCGTTTGGTGGGCTGGTCGGCCACTGCTTTTTCACTAAACGCAGGACGGTGCGCGATAGCCGAAGTTGAGTGCTACTCGCCTGTGACAAACACCTGGCGCCCAGCTGTTCCACTGAACGAACCGGTCAGCTCCAGCGCCTGCTACGTGAAGAGTCTCGCACTCGCCAGGCGTCTGGCCACTCGCGGTAAATTAAATTATCCCTATTTGTTTCTCTAAAATTGACAAGTGTATACAAGGTTTCGTCCCCCTAAAGTGATGATCAGAGTAGGAGATAGTGAGCATGTTGGGCATCAAATTGTGAACATAGCTTGCACTTCTTAGCACAGACAACATGGCCTGGAGCCTTGTCTCGTACAAACAATGAAGGGCTTGTGCTTCATGAGGAGGTGCGTTCACTATAATTTCGATACTCTTGGAGAACATAAAGTAGCTTGACCGCTATGGGGATATTTCACGAGTACTGCTCGTGTAGTTCTCGAGCAATATGTCACAAAAATTATTCACTCTTCCTTATTTTGTTTGCAGGAGCTCTGGGACTGTCTGGGTGAGGCATGCGGAATGGGCTATCACAGTGGCGCTCAACATCAATTTTGAAACTGCATTCCCACAAAGTTCAAACATTATTGAAAGCACCCAGAAAGCCACAAGAAATTCGGCAACCAGAATTCACATCGACCAAATTCAAAAGGCGCCCGGCAAAACGCGGGAACAATCTTCACTACCACCGAAGAAGAGATCAAGTGTGCTTGCATGAACGGTGTTCGCCTTCAGTTAAACGTGAAAAGCAGTGAACAGTGTTATGCACATAATGGCTCAGGCCGACTCTCCGATGGTGTTGTCAGCAAAGCATTCACCCTGAGTCGAGGACCTATATAAGGGTAGTTGGAGAGGATTCTATGGGGCAAATATGAGATGCTCTGCGAGCATGTGATCATACAGGAACTACCTGTGATTGGCTTGATAGGCAGTCATGCATGATCAAAGATGCGTGACCTGGGAAATATGCTGCAGCTCTTCCAGGAGCGCTGGAGTGAGAAGTGGGAACGGGGGCTTCATGCTTTCTTGGATGTCGCGAAATGACATGGAAAATGCTTGATGTCACAAACGCGAATGCTATTGGTGGACATTTTACTGTCGCCTGTTCTTTGTCACTTTACATACAGAAGCCGGAAAGAGAACTTCGATGCAGTGGGAAGATTTGGCATCTAAGATGTCAAACACACGCCATCTTCTCTGCAGCGCAGATTTCTAACTGTTGAGTCTCATAAACTGAACAGGCCGTTGCTTTTGCTCGGCCTAACTACATATCCATCACGTTCAGAGTTACACAGCCTCATCTACTCTACGAATTTCGCACGAACACCATACTCAGTGACGCCGTAAGCAGCATCGGACCATTCGCACGCAGCTTTAACAGTACGAACAGATTGAGTGATTTCAAGTCAATAAATAAAAGCTGAGAGTGACGCAATACCTGACATGGAAAAGACTACTTGACGTAGCAGGAACGGTGACAATTGCAGTGATGTGCGCCGATAAAACTGCTTTTCACAAAGATGAGCAGAATGTTGTCGTACATGATTCGGCGAGAACCACTATTTCATTTAAAAGATTTGTGTTTGAGCACTGGTCTCGCGTAACTGCACAGACCAACCAAAATGCTAGGCCTGCGTATTTAAATGATACAGCTGAAAATGAATATACCAAGAAAGAGTATATAACGTCGAGACGTATAGCCTGAGCACTTAACCCATTTTCCTAAGTGTTTTACATAGCAGCTTAGTGACTAAACTTTTCCGTATTTCGGTAGCCGTCACAGCGATGTGGAACTTTTATGGTAAGGTTATAATTCCGTGCCGTAGTAAAGCCAGCGTCAACTTTGGTGGCTTTAGCCCCCAGCAAATCATCCGGATTGGTCGACAGGGCCATCCTTCACAGCTGCAGGCATTCAAACACCCTAAACGATTACAATAAACGTGTCACAAGTAGAATCTTACAAGTGAAATAGGCGTTCAAAAAAAAAAAACCCAACTTCTTATCACAAAATCTCAGCAATAATTCGATTTTTTGCTGCCGGATACAAGGCGACAGTGTCACCAAATGCCGTTTACGAGATTTTAATAGCATATTTGGGTGTCTTTAGTGTCCGTTTAAGGCACCTGCTAGTCTAAACAATATACTGCTCGCTACCAGCCAGCGGTAGCGAGTAAATTACGGTCTTTGAACATCACATAAAGTGCTTTTCGTGACGCTTTAAACATGCACGTTGAGGTGTCACTTTTACTACCTGTATATTATATAGAATTATTTTTCTGGTGCAGAGAGCGAATTGTGACGTCATGCTTCGCAACGATCTTAAGGTTGTGCAAAATCCCTTCAAGGAACGGGATAACCCAGCTTTCTTTGGTTCCATTTTATCAGGCCGCCTGCTAGATGTTTTTGTTTTGAGGAGGTATTCGACAACTGATGCCAACAGGGGTGGCGGTTAATCCGTGCATGAATGGAGCTGCTGCTTCGGAACGTTGTGTCCTATCCAATGCGGGCAGGTGTTGTACAGAGTGCTGGATAGACATGACTTCACAAGGACTCTTTTCAGCAGCCTATAGTGTGTCGAGCGGTGAGGGAGCAAGGGTTTGTTGCCTCTGCATTCGCAGGTCCAACACACGAAGCCCTAGATGCAAGAACGTGACAAAACTGTCTTCCAATGACTCGTGCGTCAATTCTAAGAGTGCTACACATTAAAGACTTTGTCACCAGTCAAGGTGTAGCGCTGTCCCCGGGCTAACATTCTACGAGAAAAACGGCAAGGTAGGGTTAGGGCATGGTTGTTAGCTATCAAAAGTTTCCAGTGGCTATCCTGCGTTGTGTAAAATGTAGAGGAGCATATAAGAAAAAGCGAAAGAGAGACATGCGTTATGGGGGAAAGTAAAAAAACAGCTGAAGCAGTGTCCTGAGCATGGTGAGAGTTGCCGCGCGCTCCGGCCAAAGCAGAACACAGCATCCGTTTTTCGACGCCAAATAAATGACATGTACACAATGAAGGATGTTCCACGGTGAAGCTGTGCTGCTCTACCCTTAGGGGGCGTTAGCGCACGGGCAGCATTACACCTTTAAGGGGTAGAAATGTTTTAGTGTGATAGACTCTGTGAAAAGATTGTTGGGTGCTTGCTCAGACTAGCAGAAAGACATACCTTCACAGCCAAAACAAACGAGTATATGATCAGGAAGCTAAGTGCTTTTAAAAGACATGTTTAAAATGTTTCAAAGCAGTAAAAGCAGTCAGGCAGCATTCTGTCACGTGTAGGTAAAACGACGTTACTTGGGCATGGTACTCATTCAATGCACATTCCTTGCTATTAAATGACTGTCACATCATTGCATTGTGCATACGTCGACGTGATGTGCTTCAATAGTAAGTTTCGCGAAGCTGGTCAGCGCCCTGCCATGTAGACATCGTTCCTTCACATGCCGTCTTTCAAGGCTAAAAACCAAGTCCTGTAATAGAACAAATTACCCGGAAAAATATCTTCACACGGTGGCGTCATATAACCTACTGGCTTCGATCCACAGCTATGCAGAGACCGATTGTGTCAACAGCTGCACATTGGCAGAAGAAATTCAGTTTTCCTGTGAAAACGAAATATTTTTCTCAATAACATTTATAAAGGTAGTGCTATAGTCTTCCTTCCTTGGAATAGAGGAGCACTGTCTTCGTTGGCGTTCTTCATTCAAAGCCAGTGCATTTATTCCCTGAACGTTTTGCACACGGTACGTCTTCTGCATAGCTAAAAGACAACTTTGTTGCACAGCAGCGTTTCTGTTTACATTATTCTCTGAATATAGCGACAACATTCAGGTAACAGGCGGGATCGGCCAGTTCGAGCCCGATGGCTCATAATGAGGACAACAAAACAATGAGTGCCGTGAACGACTGCTGTCAGGAATGAGAAATTTTCGAAACGTGCCCGATCAGAACGTCTTTGTTCGTTTCTTATTTTAAACAAACTGCTCATTACAATATCATGAACTTTCAATTGTCGTATTTCCGTTGAGAGCGATAAGTCTATTCACTGATACGTAGAGGGAATAGAGCAATTATAAATGAGAAATTCTCAAACGAGTTTTGTGATTAACATGCAAGCTCTTGTGTTTTGCAGCTGCATGGGGCCGCTCATGAAACGCCGTGCGTAAACAGCCGCCGTGTATCATATCTTGTGAAAACAAACACCAGCAATGAAGCCAAAAAAAAATCGAAACAGGTGGCTTCAGTCTCGAGGGCGATGTTTTTTCACCGGCGAAAAACAGTTGGCGGATCTGCGAGAGCACCTCGAGCTCATTCCGTCTGAGATCAGCTTCTAGTTTCTATATATTTGTTTGCTTATCATATGTCCGACCCCGGGTGCTCAGCCTGCAGTTTCGTTAACCCAGGCCGGATCAAGATACGGCGCAAGTTGGCGCAAGAAATCTGTTCGCCGAGAAAGCAGCTAAGCGGAAACAAAAATAGAGGCGGGATACATGTTGCTGCCAACCTGAATTGCGCCGCAGTTTGAGACGACGGCTCATCATCGTTGGCGGCGTCGCAAGGAAATTGCAGGTGCAGCGCGGCTTCGCATGGTAAGCAAAGAACAAAAAAAAAAAGAAGACATTTGCTGAATACATGGATGGCGCATTTGCGAGGGAAGCTTGGAGAAATATGATGCTTTATTGTAGTTTTCCGGGGCTTCATTCTCATTACAAAGACCGAACCCGGACACCAGGAGGCGAACTGCAGCCTTCGTGATTGCCCCAAGGAATCACCTTGCCAGCCGATAAGGCTGGTAATAGAAAATGGCAACCTCTGCTTTGCAGCCTGATATTGCTGGTCATTTCCTCTTGAGCAGAAATTGCAGAACACTATCGGACGGCCCATATTAGAGTGCATTTCTCTCTCGGTAATGGTACTCTCTACCCGTTCTTATCCTGATCACGTTGAGTTAAGCAAGAGTGCGTTTTATTTATTTTAAATGCGGGCCGTAGTGACTTGTAACATGATTTTCTTTTTTTTTTCTTTAGTGCTCCAGGCTGGCAGACGCAATACCTATCATCTTGTTTGGACAGCTGTGCGAAATCACGTGTGGGCCAAGGGCACGCGCAGGGTCGGTGCGGCTCAATTTGAACAACGAACAACGGCAATGTGTTGAGTCACCTGCTTTCTTTTTTCAGTGCTTTCTTGAGTAGCCGTGACAAGAAATAATAGCCCTTCTTGCAAAGCCAGCACGTGGACATAGCATAAGCGGTGTAAAGCACACGATTGCGAAATATGCCGTGAATATGCTCTAACAATACATCTGCAGATCAACAGTGGGAATGCTTGCAGTTTTTCCATGTTATTTTCAAAGACGCGCTTTATAGGCTTTCCGCAGCATATTCTTAGTTATTCAGTGCGTGCGGGACAGGCTACAAAAGGACGATTTTGCTATGCTTTGGAAGTTCACACCATTCCGATAAACGTGCTCAATTTCCTCGCGTTTAAAAAGTGAAAGTCTAGAAGCCCTGGACATTGCTGTAGTGTCACCCTGTGGCACCTCAAAGTCCGTATTCCGAGTTTGCGTCGTTATTGAAAGCGTCGCTATCTCCCGGCCTCAAGTCATCTTATTGGTGGAAACTCCGAAACCGAATGCACTACCACTTCTAGTTCAGGTGTTTCCTCCAGTAAGATGACTTGAGGTTGGGAAATTACCGACATTTTGAATAACGACGCAAACTCGAAATTCTGACCCAGGTCCAATTATATGCATGTCGCATTTCCCACCATTCTTTTTTCACCTCACATTTTATGATATCGCGCGTTCTAACATTCACAGCTTTTTGGGAAAACGTGTGCATTTGCTGGGCGGGGGTTCTTCGCTGACGCCACTTTGTGATTGCGAGAAGTGCTAGATAGAAGCGACTGAGTGTGCCGTCGCCATTGTCGAAACGTTTGGTAGGGACCGATGGGGGATAAACAGGAGATAAAGGATGACAGTGGATGAAGCGAAACTGAGACGAGCGACGACGATCGTTCCAAAGAAACGAGAGGCATAGATTGATATCCTCGCCTGAACGCGTCTCTCATTGATCACGCTGCAACGCAGAGCGATGTGCAAGGCGTGCATAGAGAATTTGCGGTGGTTATCGCGATTGAGTGTGCATACATGGACAGCCAATTCTGTGCATCGTGACAAACACGTCCAAGGCAGAAAGCCACAGAATATCGGATCTAAAAAATACAACGAGTATAAGTGGACGAAGGAGAGTATTACGTACTGTTCGAGAGCAGATAACTTGAAATTCAGCGCTCGCTAATCTGGAAGTGACAGATTTCACATATGGTCATTTTGCCTCTTTGAATTAGTGTCACATAATAACTGTCAGCTGCCACTCACACAAAAGAAAGCATAGCATTTTAATTCTTTATTTTTTATTTCGGCGGACTTAGAACGTGCTGTTTTACCACGGTAACACAGGACTTTCCACGTCCGCCTCTCTGGAGGAGGGTGGCGCTGAAGAACACTCTAAAGGATATATGTTGCACTCTAAATAAGTGCCCAAAAACGTTCGCGATTACACAACCATCGCCCTAAGTCATTGGTAGAGCACAGGACGCAAATGTTAGAGGTCGCGGGTTTGTGTTGCACTAGCAGCATGAGACAGTTTTTTCTTCTACTTTCTAGTTACGCATACCCAATTTTAATTAGTACCTCACATTTATAAAGAAAAACAAACATTCCCTGTGCTTTCCTTTGTGTCAGTCGCTGTTGGCTCTTTGCTTATGCATGCCGTAACAATGCACATCAGTTTCCCTGCGTTTGTTTCTCCTTTAGTATTGTCATTTTTGGCCTTTGTTAGTGCGGCTTGCTTATCCTGCTGTTAATGGACTTTCACCTATTTGCACTTCTACTATAGTTACTATACCTGCAATGCGAGCCAAGATGAAAACGAGTTGGAACTGGGTTTGGCTCCAGTTTATGATCATCATTTATCTTTTTGCACTGATAGTTCCCGACGGCCTCATTTATAACGCCTTTCTTGTGGTGACAGCGTAATGAAAGGAAGGGCATCACTCATTTCGCCAAGGTAGCTTTGAATTTTTTCTGTCTCTCTATGACGATAATATTGTTACGATACGGCATGCCGATGAAGACAGGAGACAGAACATGACCGATAACGATGGTAGATGACGTTTAAAGAATGTTCGCGGGCCTAGCACGAGCGCTCCTGCCCGCGCCACTGCCCGCTTCTTCTTCCTTGTCGTCCGTAACATGACCCGGGGCCACCGAGCGATCGTCCCGATCGTGGACGAGGAAGTTTAGCGATGTTAATGATTTTATGGCATGATGATGGGCGTGTCTGGATGCTTGAAGAAGAAGAGGAAGAAGGAAGAATAGAACGGCTTGCCGGTACGATGTCTGATGCGTGGGTGATCCGCCTCCCTTGGAGCTGTCAAACATCCGTCACTAGAGTCCATGGGACCGATGGCTCGAGGTCACGTCGGGCTGCTTGGGCGGGGGTTGCGTGTTCGTGTCCATCGGTTCCTTCGGGTCATTCGTGTCTTTCGGGTCCTTCGTCTCGGTTCTGATTCGTATGTCTGTTCTCCTTGTCTTCAAGTCTGGGCTGGGGGCTGGGCGGTGGTAGTTGTTCAGGTCTGGGCGTGAGTGCTGGGGCGAAGCTGCTCGGCGATGTCCCTGGGCCCTCGGTGATAGTCCCGGCTTGAAGATGGCCTCGATGCTCCAAGGCGAGGATGGGGATGTCGTACCCCGCACCTCCAACCAAATGTTACGATACGGCAAGCCGATGAAGACAGGAGACAGAACATGACCGATGACGATGGTAGATGACGTTTAATGAATGTTCGCGGGCCTAGCGCGAGCGCTTCTTCCCGTGCCACTGCCCGCTTCTTCTTCTTTGTCGTCCGTAACAATATGGTACAATGCTGCGTTCGCTGAATGTTTTGCGTTGTACGTCAATCTCGTTATTTCAAACAAATGCATGTACATTGTACTGTGTTTGCTTGAGAGGGCCCGTTTCTACGGCCCTTCCTACTGTGTATATGGGAAGTAAGTAGTGTTCACCTGCAAGCTCATACTAAAGCGAAATAGCATCAAGCTTTTTTTAAGCAGCACATGGAAGTAGTGCGCCAATTTGCAGTCGGATGCGCTTTGTGCGATAGTGAGCCCTTGCGTACATGTAGAATTAACGTGTCCTAACCTTACAAAAAATGCTACTCTAATATTTGTTTTTCTCGCCGCCAGGATCAGAGCTGAAGGCTATAGTTATGTAATTTTTTTTTCTTTTCCATTACGGCAAAGTTTCAGCAGCAATTGCTTCCTCCGACGCGATTCCGCAGTGGCGCAGTGGTTAGGGCGCTTACCTTTGGCACCCAAGGATGTGGGATGAAGTCCCGGCCACGGCGGACACTTTTTGAAAGAGAGCGATTTCAGTGTACGATAAAGAAAACCAGGTGCTCGAAAATTCCCGTGCCCTCTTCTGCGGCGTTTCTTGTAGCCCGAGTAGCTTTGGGAATTTGAACTCCCAAAACCGAACCAGTAATTGCTTCCGATTTTGTGTAGCAGTGGTTCTGGTGAGGGAGCACGAAATGTGCACTAATATCGTGGAATGACACGATATTATAGAACCTCAGTCCACAAAGGAGGATAATCTGGGGTGAATTATAGGATCACAGTCAATTTCATCTGTACAAGCAAGCACTTCTACTGGTGCTAGATCGCTTACATAGCATGCGACGTGCAGTGGGGAGTCTTTATGGTCTCCGTGACAGGGTGGCATGCGGAAGTACAAATATACGTTTTAAGTGGCTGCACAAGAACCATAGTCCTGTGTAAAGGAAGTAACAAAATCCTAATAAACAAGTTTATTAGGCAAGAAGACGCGACCTCTGCAGGGCTATTCCTCGCTGTCTTACGGGAAGTATTCAAAGACCTGGATTATAAGGACTTGGGAATAAGCCATAATGAAGAGTGGGTTAGCAATCTGCTATTCTCTGATGGCATCGCTTTGCTAAGTAAACCAAAGGACGAATTATAGAATACATAATAACCTTGATACTCATAATAGGAATGAAGGTTCAAAAATCAATACGCAGAAAATTGAAACGATTCACAACAGTAGCAGAAAGAGACAAGCGTTTAGTGTGGCTAGAAAGAGACAAGTAGTGTGTTGCTAGAAGTGGAAAAGCAATACGTCTCCTTAAACAGGTAGTGACAGCAGATTCGGAATACGAGGTTGTAATAATTACAATAGGGTTGGGGTGGACAGTATCCGGCAGGCTTTCCCAGATCATAAATGACTGTTTACGAGTTTTCTTCAAGCGTAAAGTATCTATATCACAGCTGCATATCTCATCTACGGAGCATTAAAATCGAGGCTAACAATAGAGGTTCATCCTTGCTTTAAGACAACGCGGAGAACTATGGAAACAAATGCTAGAGATGTAGCGTTAAGAGGCAGGAAGCGAGCCGAGTGGGCGAGAGAAAAACGCGAGTTACTTACATTAGAGTCGATATTAAGAAACGACAATGCCTAGGCAGGGTGTGTATTGCGAAGGCAATATAAATGATGATCTCTGAAGGTGACAGACTGCATTCGAAGGGAAGGGAAGGGTAGCGGTGGGCGGCAGAAAGTTAGATGGGCTGATGAGATTAGAAAGTTTGCTTAGATTAGGTGGCTGCACCAGACGCAGGACAGGGTTCATTGCATAGATATGTGAGAGTCTTTTCCGTGCACTAGGTGAAGCTAGAGAAATGTTAATAATGATGAACTAGGTAAATACACATATCTAGAGGGGATCGAATAGGCTTAGAACACACACCCCTATTCTGCCGACCTTCCAGATTTGCTCATAAGCTATTCGTGAACGACCCGACCCGGCTTGCAAGTAACTACGTCTCGAACCGAAGATCCCATACCTAACCCCATCCTTTCATTCGTAACGCGATCTTTAATGCGGGCTTCATTGGACCATGCGGCTTTTATTACCCTTAGTGCGATCCAATCTATCTCAGCCAGCACCCCAGTTAGGTAAGCCAAAAGATGCCAGACGAGAAACGCGCTGCTCTGAGGACTGCGGCACGCAAGATTTCCTCGCGTTGAGCTGCGTGCCCGGAGACGATATTGACGTTAGCGTGCCTTACAAAGGGCAGTTCGCCAGCAATCATGCTTCTGTGTTTTTCGGTTGTCATGCCCATGCGGGAGAGTTTGATCCCCTGCCTTTAGCCTTTCCTTGATCTTCCAGAGTAAAAATGACTTCCACGCAGACGAGAATTCTTTTAGGTGACGGTTTCTATGATTTTCGAATGAGAAGTGGCTGAACAAGTACTTATTCCTCCGTGAGGTTTTTCTCAAATACAAGGCATGATTATTCACTGTTGGGATGGGACGTTTCGCAAAAGCTTAAAGTGCCTCGGAAAGCGACACAGATAAGTCTGACAACCGGGTTTGTGGCATTTCCCTCCACGCTGAGACATCGGCTGCAAAAGGTTGTGTAGGCCACTGTAGACGTAGCTGTATGTATTATAACTCGTCTACGCCATCAAACTGACGCAAAAAGAGTAATGAATTTGATTTATGGCAACTCCTTTGAATTCTCGCAGTGAAGAGCGCCATGCCACCTGCCTAACAGGTGTAAGAAGCGGTTTTTTACGCGAAGCTAAAGCAGATCGTTTCATCGAAAAGCCGCTGGCGTTGTATTAGTAGTAGGCACCGGGCACCGGAAATATTCAAGCGTAAGAATCCTGTATGGCGACATGGTTATGACGTCATAGCCTCATGACCGTATGCGGGAATTTCAAACACCTGAAACACTTTACATTAAAAATATCTTTATAACGAATTAGAAAATTTTCTGAAGCCAAATTGGCGAGGAGGTTCATCTACATGAGGTAATTAAGAAATTAACATTTAGTTAAATTATATAAATTTGTCGTTTTCCGAGTTCGATCCGAGATCGTCTACACGCATAGTCGACGAGATATCGTTTAATTTAAAGCGAACCATTTACTAGCCCTATTGTGCGAAACTCCTCTCGTCGGCATATGTGCACTCTCTGGTACCTCAAAACTTCTTCAGGTGTCGACAGAAATAAGTGTGACAAACTGCGGTGGCTAAATATTCCCAACTGCAGAAGTCGATCTGAGTTTAGGTATACCAGCATGCATGCACAGGCTGCCTGTATAGCAAAAGAATGAGCATTGAGTGGGTCCCACGGGATCTGCTGCCTTCCTAAAGTCAAGCTGATTTTGCAACCCACCTCGTGAACCAAGACGCATCAATCCCACGGCTTCTCGAAGTCGACGACGCTACCCTCCTTTTGTCAAGAAAGGAGCACCTCTGGAGCCGCACACGTGCACTTATCCCTCCTTGTGCGATATCCCTTCCCCGCGGTCTCACCCGTGCAGAGGAGGTTGCGCTTAGGAGGATCCGGGTCGGTGTTGCCCTTACACCAGCTGTAACTAGGACGTGGTCATACTTCCAACACTTATATCCTCGCCCAGGATGCCCGATCTGTAACAACGAAGATGTCGAGGCCGACATCCACCACTTGCTGTGGGACTGCCCAGCACTCAAGCCAACAGGAATCCGGCACCTGAGCATAGCTGGCCTTTCAGCAACCAATCCTGCCTCATACGTCACTTGGATGCAGGGACCTCATCATCGCTCACTTCTGGACTTCATAAAATCAGCCAACCTTTTTTCATTCATTTAATCATTTATTCATCCTTCATCTCATAACCTACTGATGCCCTGAGGCAATAAATATCAACTTAAAAAAAAGAAGAAGAATGAGCAATGTATTCATATACTCTCACATAGTTCGGAAGTGAGGGAAACAGCGAATGGGTTGCCAAAGAAATACTTTATAGGTTTGACAAGCGTTAGCGAAGAAACTCGGCGGTGCCGATAGCTAGAAAGTACTTGACGCTCAAGAAAGCACTGGTAAACGACAGTAATAAGTATGCTTCTCTCACGGTATTCAGGTGCCTTATCGTGTAATCAGTGACGCTCATGGGGTTTAACGTATTGAAGTGACTCAGGCTATGAGAGATGCCTGAGTCGCTTCAGTACTCAGGGTATAAGAAATGCCGAAGTGCCCCGCCGGGGTGGCGCAGTGGTTACGGCGCTCGACTACTGTTCCCAAGGATGCGGGATCGAATCCCGGCCTCGGCGGCAGCTTTTCAGTGGAGGCCGAGCAAGGCGCCCGTGTACTGTGCGATCTCAGTGCACGTTAAAGAACCCCAGGTGGTTGAAATTTCCAAAGTCCTCCACTACGGCGTCTCTCATAGCCTGAGTCGCTTTGGGACGTTAAACCCCACAAAACAAACAAACAAACAAACAAACAGAAATGCCGTAGTGGAGGGCTCCGAAAATTTCTTCCACCTATGGTTCTTGAACTTACGCCGATATCGCACGCAGCACACGCAGGCCTTGCTTATTTTCGCTCCAAGAAAAAGCAGCCGCCAAGACCGGCATTCAATCCCGCGCACTTGGGCGCAGCAGTCTAGTGTAATTACTACTGCACCATCGCGGCGGACTAGAAGTTGTAAAGAGAAAACTGATAAGAAGTACAGTTGTAAAGTAAGCGGGTAAATTAGAAGTATATATGTAGACATCAGGAGAACAACAAAATGTAGAAGGAGCTCATAACAGAACTATGGCATGGAACTCTCCACGCTTTCGCATTTCCGCCCGCCCGTAAAGAGACCTCCCCCCCCCCCCCCCCCTCCCCTGTAAATGTTTGCTCAGTAGTCGATATTACCGGCTGCTGTATACAATATATCTTGTCAATTTTGTTCGCAACCGCTGCACCACCCCTATTTTTCGTACCAAAGTGTCTTTTTTTATATGCCGCTCCAAGCGTAATATCTGTTTTTATTTCTGAGCGGTGTTATGGAATGTATTTTTATCCCGCTGCTTTTCGGCTCTGAGCTTATTTAATAATAATAATAATAATAATAATAATAATAATAATAATAATAATAATAATAATAATAATAATAATAATAATAATAATAATAATAATAATAATAATAATAATAATAATAATAATAATAATAATAATAATAATAATAATAATAATTATAATAATTATAATAATAATAATAATAATAATAATAATAATAATTTATTTATTTAAATGAATGAATAAACGCTGTCTCTGTTCTGCCTCCGCTGAATAAGCACTTAAACTACACAGTCGCTTTTAAGTCGTTCATTTTTATCAGAGTGAAAAAATGTGCGCGGCATTTCAAAGATAATGAAATGTGGTGCCATTTGCAGATGGACGAGAACGTGGTTTTGTCATCGTCAAATATCGTGGGAGCGCTGCGGGCATTTTAGAAACTGCTACAGGCATCAGTTGTAGGAATTTTTCAAAGACGCAAGCTTCCTGTTCGTTTCCAATTTATCGTACCGCGCGATGTCCAGAGTGTCTAAATATTTCCCAGTAACACGCACGTTTGGAGAGTGAAATCAGAGTTTTGGTGGATGGCGCGTATCCACGTCAGTCGTAGTTCGATACCATACATGCAGCCAGGAAGCGACACATTTTCGTCGCTTCCGCGGGAAAATATCAAAAGTACGATCAAAACAATCTGGACGCCGGCACATGCCTCCTTTCCCGGCAACGAGGCGACAAACGAGAGAGCCCGAGGTCTCTACTTCCGGACTGACTCAGGGCACCTCAATTAAGGAAGTAGAGAAGGCATGTTTACATTTAGCAATTTGACTCACCATTGCAGACTCGAGCTCTTAGGAGGATGCCTCACCAGATGCGTCACTTAAGAGTCAAGCAATCACCTAGAGACTACTCCAGACGTATATATTCGCAAACCCAGTTCTAGTTAACGCTTGTTGCAGACATGTGATCGAATCAGTGTTATTACGGTAAGGCATGTGGTCCCACGCCTCCATAATACAGGAATGCACCTTCCACAAAGGGAAGGTGGTAAATATACATAACGAAAGATCTTGGATGGCCCTGCTGCGCAGCTCAGCGATCCAACTCGCCGAGGAGGCCACCGAGGAAAAACGCATCCGAGCTTGCATACCAGGCGGAGCGTCAGTATAAACACCTCTAAGGCCTAGAGCCCAATGGTGGAGCCACCGTGTACTATTTCTGTTGAAAACTAAAAGTTTATTACACCTCCCCCTGCCTCACGGCCGTGGTACAGGGGTTAAGATGCTCGATTACTGTGCCGTAGTACCCGGTGTCGGTCCCGACCCGCCGGCGGCGGCATTTCTATGATGGCGAAACAAAGAGGCGTTGTTGTTGTGGCTGTGGCTGAAGGAAGAAAGAAAAAATAAATGCGTGAGCCTGCTACTGGCTCTGTAGCTGAGCCACCTTCGCTGTCTTGTGCGGACAGAAAAGAAGATAGTCAAGAAAAAAAAGAAGAGGGCGAGAAAGACACGCGCCGCAACAACAGCCGTCGTCGACCACCACCGAAGCGATGGCGGGAGCAATGACGGCCTACAACAGATAAAAAATAATTACCGACGATTACGTTACTTCCTAATGCGAAATTTGAGCGTAGCAAATAAGCTGTTTCACCTTTTCGATAGATTGAGGCAAAGAAATCGAGCAACACATGTATGCGCTATCACAGAATTTTTTTTTATTTTTCACACGTATTCCTTCAACAAAGACTCCACTAACAGTTCTTGACAGTCATGAAGGAAGCTTTGTGGTCGGAGAAATAGACCGATATATGTTCGACTTGGTACACCAATGCTTGATTCTCAAAGACGAGATCTATACAAGTGCCTCGCGAGGTTGTCACAGCCGTGGGACGCGTTACGAGCGAGAGGAACGGGATACGAAGAGGCGTCCGTGTGCTGTGCGATGTCAGCGCACGTTAAAGATCCCCAGGGTGATCGAAAATACTCCGTAGCCCTCCACTACGACTCCTCTTTCTCTCTTTCCACTTTCACACTCGCCTTCCTCCCTTCCCTTACGGCTTGGTTGCGGTGTCCACAGAAAAAAAGTGAGACAGTTACAGCGCCTTCCCCTTCCTATAAAAAATAAATCAGTTTTTCTACGCGGTCATGCCCCGCCGGGGTGATACAGTGGTAAGACGCCCGACTACTGTCCGGAATACCCGAGTTCGAACCCGACCTCGGCGGCTGCGTTTCGAAGGAGGCGAAACGAAGAGGCGTCCGTGTGCTGTGCGATGTCAGCGCACGTTAAAGATCCCCAAGTGGTCGAAGTTACTCCGTAGCCCTCCACTACGGCTCCTCTTTCTCTCTTTACACCTTAACTCCCACCTTCCTCCCTTCCCTTACGGCGCGGTTCAGGTGTCCACAAACTCGAGTGACAGATACTGCGTCTTTCCCTTCTGTGAACCAATTATTATTATTATCTACGCGGTCACGTTGTCTTGACTCGCTGGCGTCGGCAGCGGCGTCAGACAGTCGCTGCTAGCGCTTCCTCCGGCGACCCCTCCCCCCCCCCCCAAACCCCCTTCCTTTCCTTGTGTCCTCCTTCCTGCGAGGCTTCGGTTGCCAGGCGCCGGCTGGAACTGGGGGAATGAAAGTGGGCAGGCGCTGGTTACGAGGCCGACGCCGACTCCGACGCGAAACCCAGGAACGAGCGCCAAAGAGCTGCGCTCTAAAATCAGTGGCAGGCTAGCCCCGCCGCAAGCGACGGTGACCTACCTTTCCAAGCACCATCAGTGCAAGAATCAGCCACCCTTCGCCAGCTCCCTCCCCCGAAGAGGCGTCCGTATGCTGTGCGATCTGTTGTTGTTGTTGGGGCTGTAGGAAGAAGGAAAAGAAAATGCACGGGCCTGCTACTGGCTCTGTGGCTGCGTTGGGCTGAGCCACCTCCGCTGCCTGATTGATTTATAAGATGGGAAAGGCGCGGTAACTGGACACCTCAACCGCGCCGTAAGGGAAGGGAGGAAGGTGGGAGTGAAAGTGGAAAGAGAAAGAGGAGCCGTAATGAAGGACTACGGAGTAATTTCGACCACCTGGGGATCTTTAACGTGCGCTGACATCGCACAGCACACCGACGCCTCGTCGTTTCGCCTCCATCGAAATGCAGCCGCCGAGGTCGGGATCGAACCCGGGTGATCCGGCACATTGGTCGGGCGTCTTACCCCTGCACCACCCCGGCGGGGCAAGGGGGTTCCTCTGCCTGATTGATTTATGGGAAGGAAAGGCGCGGTAACTGTCTCGCTTGTTCTCTGCGGACACCTCCAGGGCAGGGAGGAAGATGGGAGTGAAAGTGGAAAGAGAAAGAGGAGCCGTAGTGAAGGGCTACGGAGTAATTTCGACCACCTGGGGATCTTTAACGTGCGCTGACATCGCACAGCACACGGACGCCTCGTCGTTTCGCCTCCATCGAAACGCAGCCGCCGAGGTGGGGATCGAACCCGGGTGACCCGGCACATTGGTCGGGCGTCTTACCCCTGCACCACCCCGGCGGGGCAAGGGGGTTCCTCTGCCTGATTGAGTTATGGGAAGGAAAGGCGCGGTAACTGTCTCGCTTGTTCTCTGCGGACACCTCCAGGGCAGGGAGGAAGATGGGAGTGAAAGTGGAAAGAGAAAGAGGAGCCGTAGTGAAGGGCTACGGAGTAATTTCGACCACCTGGGGATCTTTAACGTGCGCTGACATCGCACAGCACACGGACGCCTCGTCGTTTTGCCTCCATCGAAACGCAGCCGCCGAGGTCGGGATCGAACCCGGGTGATCCGGCACATTGGTCGGGCGTCTTACCCCTGCACCACCCCGGCGGGGCAAGGGGGTTCCTCTGCCTGATTGATTTATGGGAAGGAAAGGCGCGGTAACTGTCTCGCTTGTTCTCTGCGGACACCTCCAGGGCAGGGAGGAAGATGGGAGTGAAAGTGGAGAGAAAGAGGAGCCGTAGTGAAGGGCTACGGAGTAATTTCGACCACCTGGGGATCTTTAACGTGCGCTGACATCGCACAGCACACGGACGCCTCGTCGTTTCGCCTCCATCGAAACGCAGCCGCCGAGGTCGGGATCGAACCCGCGTGATCCGGCACATTGGTCGGGCGTCTTACCCCTGCACCACCCCGGCGGGGCAAGGGGGTTCCTCTGCCTGATTGATTTATGGGAAGGAAAGGCGCGGTAACTGTCTCGCTTGTTCGCTGCGGACACCTCCAGGGCAGGGAGGGCGATGGGAGTGAAAGTGGAGAGAAAGAGGAGCCGTAGTGGAGGCCTACGCAGTAATTTCGACCACCTGGGGATCTTTAACGTGCGCTGACATCGCACAGCACACGGACGCCTCGTCGTTTCGCCTCCATCGAAACGCAGCCGCCGAGGTCGGGATCGAACCCGGGTGATCCGGCACATTGGTCGGGCGTCTTACCCCTGCACCACCCCGGCGGGGCAAGGGGGTTCCTCTGCCTGATTGATTTATGGGAAGGAAAGGCGCGGTAACTGTCTCGCTTGTTCTCTGCGGACACCTTCAGGGCAGGGAGGAAGATGGGAGTGAAAGTGGAGAGAAAGAGGAGCCGTAGTGGAGGCCTACGGAGTAATTTCGACCTCCTGGGGATCTTTAACGTGCGCTGACATCGCACAGCACACGGACGCCTCGTCGTTTCGCCTCCATCGAAACGCAGCCGGCGATGTCGGGTTCGAACCCGGGTTCCTCTGCCTGATTTATTTTATTTATTTATAGGAAGGGAAAGGCGCGGTAATGGTCTCACTTGTTTTTTGTGGACACCTCAACCGCGCCGTAAAGGAAGAGAGGAAGATGGGAGTGAAAGGAGCCGTAGTGGAAGGCTACGGTGTAATTTCGACCACCTGGGGATCTTTAACGCGCGCTGACATCGCACAGCACACGGACGCCTCTTCGTTTCGCCTCCATCGAAACGCAGCCGCCGGGGTCGGATTCGAACCCTTGTACTCCGGCAGAGTAGTCGAGGATCTTACCACTGCACCACCCCGGCGGGGCATGACCGCGCAGAAAAACTGATTTATTTTTTATAGGAAGGGAAAGGCGCGGTAACTGTCTCACTTGTTTTCTGTGGACACCGCAACCAAGCCGTAAGGGAAGGGAGGAAGGCGAGAGTGAAAGTGGATAGAGAGAAAGAGGAGCCGTAGTGGAGGCCTACGGAGTAATTTCGACCACCTGGGGATCTTTAACGTGCGCTGACATCGCACAGCACACGGGCGCCTCTTCGTTTCGCCCCCATCGAAACGCAGCCGCCGAGGTCGGGTTCGAACCCGGGTTCCTCTGCCTGATTTATTTTATTTATTTATAGGAAGGGAAAGGCGCGGTAACTGTCTCACTTGTTTTTTTTGGACACCTCTACCGCGCCGTAAAGGAAGAGAGGAAGGTGCGAGTGAAAGTGGAAAGAGAGAAATAGGAGCCGTAGTGGAAGGCTACGGTGTAATTTCGACCACCTGGGGATCTTTAACGTGCGCTGACATCGCACAGCACACGGACGCCTCTTCATTTCGCCTCCATCGAAACGCAGCCGCCTGGGTCGGGTTCGAACCCTTGTACTCCGGCAGAGTAGTCGGGCGTCTTACCACTGCACCACCCCGGCGCGTTCTGCCTAATTTTTTTTATTTACAGGAAGGGAAAGGCGCGGTAACTGTCTCACTTGATTTCTGTGGACACCGCAACCGCGCCGTAAGGGAAGGGAGATGTCGACAGAAACAAGTGTAACGGAATCTGCGCCTTACCCTTCTTGTGAACCGATGGTAATAATAATAATAATAATAATAATAATAATAATAATAATAATAATAATAATAATAATAATAATAATAATAATAATAATAATAATAATAATAATAATAATAATAATAAAGATAGTATTATCATGTGATTTTTCCAATTACCGTCCGATTTCTCTTCTATGTGCAACTTCTAAGCTTTTCGAATTAGCTTTGCACAAAGTACTTTCCTTGCATCTCAAACATATCATACCGAATCAACATGGCTTCATATCGGGTCGCTCTACTTAATCAACCGAGTCACGTTTATGACGTATGCCTCTGCAGCAGTCTTTCAAAGATGTCAGGCTAACACTGTCTTCTTTATGCTGATGATGTAAAAATATTCAAGGTAATACATTCTTTTCAAGACTGCTTGTTCTTGCAATCGGACATATCAGCTTTTATCTGATTGGTGTGTGAAGAATGGACTTACTCTCGATTCCTCTAAAACTAGGGTTGTCTCACTTACTCGCAAAACGCACGGCTTTCTATACCATTATTCTCTGAATTCAGTGCTGTTGAACCGGGTTGATGAAATTAACGACCTTGGTGTACTGTTTTTTCGCACCCTCAGCTTCTCCTCTCATACTAAACGCATTGCTCAGCGGGCTATGGGTAAACTCGCATTCATCTGCAGACTTTCCAGAAAGTTCCGTACTCCACTTCCGTTCTTAAAGCTCTACCTGTCCATCTGCTTGCCGCTTTTGGATTGCGAGTCGGTTGTTTGGAATGGCACTTGCAAATAAAACTGCGACAATTCGTTGACAGAGAATAGCAAATATTTTTACGGATGTTTCGATATCGCTTTCCTAGTACAACTTCCTCCTCTCGCTCCACCAGGAGTACCCGACTAAATCTTCCTTCTTTTAACTGTCATCGTGCCAGAGTAGATATAATATTTCGATGCGAACTCCTTCATGGCGATATTATGTGCCCTCAGCTCATACAGTACATCTTTCTGCGCGTTCCGCGAAAGAGCATGAGGGAATTCAGACCGTTTCAAGTTTCTCCGTTTATTCATTCCCGTTCCCCTCTAGACAGAATGTAGAGGTTGTTTAACTATTTTTGTCTTCACCTTGACACCTTCCAATACTCGCTTTCTTCATTGATATTGGATGTTCGTAGCGTTGTATTCGAAACAGTACTTTATTACATATAACTTCGACTTTCTAGCCTAAATAATATTAGTATTTACCTCAATTTTTGCTTTTTCTCCGGTTCAATTCTGTTTGTATCTTGAAGGGGTTTTTATCCGTTTCTTATTTAAAGTTAAATTAACTTTAAACTTTATATTCGAATCTTACTGCCCCGCGTTCAATTGTATTTCCCTGTATTTCTAGCCTGTGTTTTAGATACCACGCACTTGTTGCTCCTCGAGTGGTAGTTTAATTTATGTATATTTCTATATTACTATAGTAAATGACAGTTATTTGTTTTTTTCTCTATCTCTCAATTTTTTTTCGTGATGTGCTCTACAATTCTCTCACCGTGTATACAAGACATGCTACTCATTGCTTTATTTCTCTCCGTGACTCTTTTTTGTCTCAGTTTCATTTCATGTGTTATTTATTTCTTCTTTTGTGTTCTATCTGTGTGTGTGAAACTTGTGCGTGCAATGTTTTTTATTTGTGTTGCAGCACGAAAACCACATGGTTGTTCCTGCGCACTTCAAATAAAGATTATTATTATTATTATTATTATTATTATTATTATTATTATTATTATTATTATTATTATTATTATTATTATTATTATTATTATTATTATTATTATTATTATTATTATTATTATCCTCCAATGCAGTCTCTGTTTCTTCACGTACCGTCAGGTACGTGGTCAGCCAGTGCAGCGCCTCGCCAGTGCCATCTCTGGATCAGCACGCACCCCCGCTCGAGCTTGAGCGCACGTGAATTCAGACAAGTGATCACGGCTTCTGACAGCTGTGTCCCTGTTTCTTGTGTAGCGTTCCAACGCCAAGAGACGGCTCTTCGTTTCCTTAGACAAGCGAAGTCGGGAATCCGGTGGGCCTCTAAAGAGGCAGCTGTGTGCTCTGGTGGAAAATCACGGAGGTCCGCGTCTTGACCTTCGGTGTTAAATATATGACGTCGGCGGAGAGAATGGACGCTCCTTGCATCCCGCGTGGCCCTAAAGATGACGTACACGGGCGGCGGCACTGCTTCCTGGAACCCATTCCTTGGAACAAGTACCGCCTCTGTTGTTGGCTCGTACATAGTGATGCTCCTCTGCTGCCACGTCATCTGCGCCGATCCCCTACCTCCGTGCCGCTACTGCACCTATTGCAGCTATGTGTGCTCACACATGGCGATGCTCCCCTACCGCCGCAACACCTGCGTCGGCTGCTAAACTCAGTCGGCCAGGATGAGCCACGCCTGTGTTTTCGGCGCCAAGAGTCGCTACTAGCAAGGCGCGTCGCGGAGGTCAACAGCCAAGTTGTAGGATTACGGCAAGTAAGCCATTTCCATTCGTATTGTGTGATAGCGTTTCATCCGCCGCCGTGGCGGCTCAATGGTCACAGCGTTCGGCACATACCGCGGGTTGCATTGCTATCTCGGAGTCGTTGGCAGCATTTCAGTGAACGCTTCTTGCAAAACATCCATGTGCAGTGCTATGTCAGTGCACGTTAAATGAAATCACTTGACTGAAAACAGTTCTAAGACTTAACTCATTGAACTTATCACCTAAGCCTTAAGTGAGTACGCGGAGAAGTTCGTGTCATCACGAGTTTGTCCGCATGATTATGATCGAAAGAAACAAGTTATATAAAAAAAGTAGTATTAGAGGATGAAAAAATTCCGCTGGGAAATTATTAGGCGAACGTGGGTCAATTAAATACAGCCAATTACATCACTCAGACGTCTACATAGCCGGAGGTGGTAATACCGACTTCCAAACGGGGTCACGTGGTACTCTCCTTCCGATGACGTAGGCTAAACTTCCGAGGGCAGGAACTGTGAAATACTTCAACGTGAACGAACTGGAAATGGCGTAATTTCAGTGCATAAATGGGTGAGAATGGTTACAAAGTGTGTAAAGAGTGGTAGTCAACCAACTGTAGCCTGCGAAATTCTAACAACACAGCAGAATCTGCAGTGGAGAAATTTGACAGCCTGAGCGTTGCTGCTGCACAACTGTATGTACAGTGCTGTTTTCGTAGGTGCAGTGAGGACTTCAGACTGTGCATCTCGAATAGCCTATTGTTCGCAGCATATCCCTTGTGAAAAAACCCTATGAGCCACATAACCTCATACAAATTCTCATACTAACCTCATACTAATCTCATACAGATCTCATATAATCTCATACTAAACTCATTCATCATATGAGAAATATGTGAGAATTAATGAGATTTGTATGAGTTTAGTATGAGAAATCCGTATGAGGTTATTGTGACTCATACGGTGTTTTTCACTAGGGATGAGCCATTGACTTCGTGAAGGGTGATAGCTAATGGTCGCTCATCTTGGCTGCTGAAGAACCGGGCGATCATGTTCGACCTCTTGCTGCAAAGCGAGCGACAGTTTCACTCTAGGCCGATGGCTCACAGCTGTTACCCTGCGGAGTTAGCCATGGTGAGCTGTGTGGCGTTAGAGGCAGTTAAGTTTGATGCTGCCAGAGACTTAGGTAGTGCGGACACTGCGGCGGGTTTTAGATGAATAGTTGCAGTAGGGAAGTGCCCAAAAATATAAGATGCTCCATGATGGTGTGGACGCTTGTTTGTGTCGCCCGGCTAATAATTTGTTGGACTTTGGAAGATCGACTGCTCTAATTGTGTCATTCCATTTTCAAGATGCTGCTCAATATGTTGGAGTTTCTTTGCAGCGGTAGGATACGAATTATTGCGGGGCTGCAAGAGCCCTGTCTTTAACTTATTTACTTCCTTTCGAGCCGACTTTGCCGTTCCTTCTGAAAGAAATTATTGGAAAGCGCTCTAGGTGAACTTGATGAAAGTTACGTCTGCTTGGGGAGCCCACTAGGTGAACGTGATGAAACTGACAAAGCACGTTTATGACTGGCTGTTAGTGTACGCCTTTTTAGCACATTTAGTGCAAGTGCTTTGGCTGCTTTCTAGGTCTGCGTGGGGTGACGTTGTGTCGGTGTCGTCACTGCGCCGTCTTGCCTTGGCTACCGTTCAGAACGAGTTTTCTTTCGTTTCTTTCTCGAGATCGCTTTTCTGACATCCCTTTGGCTGCCTTTTCTTGCGTTGCTGTTTTACAGGCGGTTTATGCTTTTGCGCAATTTGTTCGTTTACTTGTCGCCATTTTGAACAATTTTTGGCCGTGGCCAAATGAGAATCATCGCACTTCCGGCATTTAGGTTCTTCGTTAAGGCATGCTGTGTCCCTTCGTGTCCCCGCAAGCTGCAAAGGGAGCATCTTGCTGTTCCCCGTAGGGGCATTGCTCTGCGCAATCTTGTGGCATATATCACAACCCTCATCTCTTGAACCGTAGAAACCTTACGGACCGTAAAAACCGCAGTCCGACCATGTTTGCGTGCCTGAAGGATTTTGGACTTGCGGCAAAGCAAATAGATTCTATAGTTCCTTAATAATGATATCACCAGCATTTCTAATAATTTCTTTGGTTTGATTATGACTAGGGGTTTTGTATGCTTTAAACGGCACGTCCTTCCTATTGTTTGGCAGGCACTATAGCGAGAAGTGCGTTTCACACCTCGGGATCCATCTAAGGAGGCTATAAACATTTGCAGTTTTTAAAACCTTTTTGAATGCACAAATCAACAGCGAACTGGTTGCTCTCGCTTAAGTTGCATACAAAACCTCCGCTATTACATCTTTCTCAGAGGGACAGAGTTGATTCGAAATGTGGCGCATTATGACTCTGTCCGTATAAAATGCTCATCCATGCTCCGGCATGATTGCTTAGGACGTAGGATGATGGTGTGTTTAATTTTTGCTCTGGGCCCTATCTATCTTCTTTTCCACGCCTTTCGTGCGGTTCTGTTCTTGCCGTTGATCAGTAACTTTTCTTCCAGTCGCCCTCTGCGCTCTGGGAAATATGGGAGTAGGCAATGTTTGAATAGCACCGGTCGTCAGAGGATAGTTGAATGCGTTTTGGGCGAAGTGTAGCCGGTCTCTCCACAGGGACGCGCCTCGAGCTCGTTTCAGTCGGTTTGGTGCTGTAGAAATGAAGCCAGGTTCATGAAAAGCATTCTCACTTTCTTCCAGTGCCGTTATGGTCCTCGAGATCAGCAAGGGGAGCAAAGCGGTTGGGGCACAGCGGGATCAGCACCCTTGGAGGCATGTCAACGCCGGCCGCATTCCCCGTTGGAGTACGTGGCGTTGATGTGCTGGCCGAGGTTTCCGGACCTTATAGGTCCGCTTCCTCAGGAACGTGATTTGGTAGTTTGCAGTCGTCCTGTGAGGCCATAGAAGCACGGAAAAAGGAGACCTTTTACCAGGTAATACCTAGCAGCGGCGGACGCCGGCAGCAAGCCGGACGGTGGGTCGGTGCAACACCACCTAGAAGACTAGGGGGTGGTGGTCGGTGACGGGCTCAGATAGTAGCGTCCCTGATAGAAGACACTGCAAGCGGGAGATAAAAGTCCCCTTGTAAATCAGAAAATAAGAGCGGTGCCCTTAACTGCGGCGTCCGTCATAGCGTCAAAGGCGATTAGGCATTGAACCACACAATCATACAAGCATGCAAGGTTCTGATAGGAACGTGGGAGTAATTTAAAAATCAAAGCTTTACTACGCAAAATTCTGGTCGCCAACGTGTTGACTCGATGGTACACAAAAGCGATTAAGGTGCCCACAGAAAGAAGTGTGACAGATATTGCGCATTTCCCTTCAAGTGAACCAAATATTAAATCGAAGGACTTTCCATGCGCATAGCGAAAAATGCTCCTCCACTAGATTACCCGCGAGATGTTTGAGCGAAATTCCGCGAGTGACAGATACTGCACCTTATCTTTGCTGTAAACCAATTATAGGGGCCTGGTGAATTTTTATGCATATAACAAAGGCTGGTTGTGTTGATAACGGGTGCTTGATGTAGAACACCGTGTAAAGCAGCAACGCTCAGGTTTTCGCATTTCTACAATGCAGACTCTGCAGTAGTCTCGGAACTTTTTATTTATCTAACAAAGAATGTGCGGTACCTGGTTGGAGTGAGAAAATTACTACGACTTCCTCATTAGCAGTCCTTGGTCTTTGTCTGAATCGCAAGCCCCTATTGTTGTCACACTATTGGAAACACGCCTACTGGTTTTCATCGCCCCTAACAGCTATCACTAAAGAAAACGACTATCTCATCATTGAAAGTAAACATAATCATCAAATTCATCACAGGGCAATCTAACTCGGTTCCAGGGCATTTTATTGATACTTATAGCTGCATTGGTGTGACGTTGTGATGAGCCATATTCAGCTTGGCTGAACATCGCGCTTTCCTCCTTCGACGCCCCTAGGGTCTCCGCCTGTGTGGAACGGTGCACGCTGACGCCGTCTCCTTCTCTTCGGCATATTCATGCTGCTCCTTATTCTCAGTGCGCAGTTCGGCTGTGCAGCGTGAAGTGTTGCGTAATATCCCCTTATTTAAATCTTTGAATTCGCTTATATGGAAGGAAATACGCAGTAACTCACAATTCTCCGTGGACACGTACACCGAGCCGTAAGGGAAGGGAGGAAGGTGGGCAGGAGTAAAAGTGCAACTATTGAAAGAGGTGCCGCGTGACGACCTAGTAATTTCGACCGTTAAGATTGTTAACGTACGTGCACGGACTTTGCGCAGCACACTGGCGTTTCGCCTGTATCGAAACACACTCGTCGGTGGTCGGGCTAAAAACTGGGAACTCCTGTTCAGTAACCGGGTGTCGTAATTATTGACCAACGTTGGCGGGGCACTTTTCGCTGAGTACCGGTGTTTGTCTTATAACACGTTCATTTATTAGCCTTTTTAGTCTATGTCGGCCAGGTCATGTCAGCAGCCATTGTGTCCTTCGCAGAAGAGGTACGAGCAAACGAATCACTGAGATCAATAGAGGATATGAATATGCTGCAGAAAAAAAAACAGTTATATTAATAGATTGATTAGTTATTTGGGTATCTTGTACCAGTGCATTTGTTTGAAATATAATTACATGCGTCGATAGGTGTCGTCAGGACCCAAACATCATTTCTAGAAGGAGGTTGTTTTGTTTTATATACATGAGTGCAGTATGTTAACCAATATGTGTTTATAGGTTTTTTCCACTGCATGACGCTAGTCACACTGGTCTTAGATTATTATAGCTTTCGCGTTTTTTTTTTTTTTTTCAGTTCTTGTGTCAAAATTACCGATGCGTGGTTCGGCTTTCTGGGCATTGTTTTCGCAGATATTTTTGGTTTAACTATTATGCAATAGCGGATACTGCTCCTTCTATTGAAACGCCACCCATTCCCCGTAGACAGCGGCAAATAAAATAAATCGTAGGGGGCGCTTTCTGCCACTAAACTGCGATGAGAGGAACGCCACTATTGCGTGGTGGTCTGAAATCCTCCACTACGGCACCCGTATCTCACTTTTTAGACCGCAGCTCTTTGGCGCCAGTTCCTGGGTTTCGCGTCGTCGTCTCCGTAGTTCCTAAAAACCAGCTCCACTTTCACTCCCACCTTCCTTCCTTCTCTTACGGCGCGGTTCAGGAGTCCACAGAAACAAGTGTGACAGATACTGCTCCTTTCCATTCCTGTGAATCAATTATGAGTTGTACCCTTGTAGCCAGCCCCACATTAACTACCGCCGGGGTGGTGCAGTGGTTACGGCGCTCGACTGCTGTTCCCAAAGGACGCGCGATCGAATCCCGGCCTCGGCGGCCGCTTTTCGTTAGAGGCGAAAGCAAGGCGCCTGTGTGCTTTGCGATGTCGGTGCACGTTAAAGAACCCCATGTGGTGGAAATTCCCGGAGTTCTCTACAAACCAAACCAAACCATTAACTCGCACCTTCCTTCCCTTACGGCGGATTAAAGTGCCCACAGAAACAAGCTGGCCGATACGGCGCCTTCCCAATCATGTGAACCAGTTATGAAAGGCACGCTTCAGAGCTCAAGTGGAAAACGTGACCACACATGGTACACACTGCAAAGATAATAATTCATCAATAATGCAAGCGCCCACACCAAACTGTGTGTAGTAACCGGGAATTCACACACTTACAGAGAAAAGCATCATATTTTGATTTAGTTTGCGTATATACAGCTAGTATGATAGACCGGATCTCTAGCCGATCGTCCCTTGGCTATCGAGGAAGGCCTGGCCCGGATCTAGCCTGCCCACAATTTCCTTTAAAAGATACTGCTAGAAATTAGATGAGACGTTTGCTAACTTTGGCTACAGCATTTTCAAGTCAGTTTAAGATATTTTCGAAGTTTAATTTTTCTCGTCTGCAGTTGTGGCATTAGTCTCTTCGCCGCGCAACGTTCCTATGCTCCCACACTCTGCCTCCCGCAACCTCCAGGTAACTTAATTTCTCTCTTCATTTCTCCGACCACAAAGCTTCCTTTATGACAGTCAGGAACTGTTAGTGGACTGTTTCTTGAAGGAATATAAATAGTTGTCTGTTTTGTACATACATCTCTTGCTCGAAAACTTTGCCTCAGTCTATCGAAAAAGGTGAAACAGCTGATGAGGTGCGCTCAAATTTCGCATTAGGATGTAACGTATTCGTCGGCAACTTTTTCGCTCCCACCTTCCTCCTTTTTCTTAGGTTTCGGCTCAGGTGTGCGTGGCGAATCGTGACAGATACTATGCCTCTTTCCTGTAAACTAATTTGACACGCCTGTCGTCATTCCGTGCTTGATAAAGCGTTCATTTTCCCGATAATCCCATTTCTGCGGCCAAACTGCCGCACACCTTGTCGGCCATGGCGGCCATGTTGACAGCGGCCGCTCAAACCGGAAATTCTAGCTTTCCGCGCTCCAATTGGCTCGCGTTCGCAGCAGCTTCCGGTTCGAGAGGGTGCCGCGGCGTCCGCGCGTGAAATATCTGGCAGTGCCAGATCGGCGGTGGCGCGCGTTGTTATCGACGCCGGGCTTCGAGTGTGCGCCGTCGGGCGAAAAACGCCGGCTTGACGCGGCAAAAGCGCTCTGTGTATGCAGGTATTAAGGGAAGAGAGGAAGATTGGAGGGAAAATGAAAGGATAGAAAGAGGTGCCGCAACCGAGGGCCAAGGAGTAATTTCGGTAGCTCTGGGACCTTTATCGTGTACCAACATCGCCCAGGACATGGACGCCACTCCGCTTCACCTCCATCGAAACGCAGCTGCCGGATTGATAAAGTTTGATAATGTCTCTAGAATCAAACATTCTCTAAACAAAAAGTTGTGGAAGTCGACTAAGAGAACTTTTGAAATAGAATGTCAACAACAAACGAGCTGAAGTCGTCAGAGCTACATGGCTAGAGAATGTTGCGAACGTCAGAGTAGCTACTCGTCGAATGTGCAATTCTTTCTAACTTCCGCACGTAAGGAAACAAGCGAACCCCTGTCATTTATTCCCTCTTTTTGGCTTTTTGCAGATGCGAGGCTGAGATAAAGAGCGGCTCTGCAAGGCACCGGTGTTGTCAGCCGCAGCTATGGAGTACTGCACGAGTAGTGCAAACAGCAGAACATCGTTTGCTGCCGATAGAAGCAAGCGGTGTCTCCCGGAGCCACCGTCCCTCGCGTTGGATCGAGCTGTAGACCTGACCAGGAGCTGCATCTTTTGATGGAGCCAAGTAGCGAGATATCGATTCCGGCCTGCGGGGCTTTGATGACCTCCAGACAAAACGACATTTTTTTGAATTATTCTATATTGATTCCCAAGCCATTCGGGAGGTCCTACCTGCGCATGGCTGAACAAACCTGTTATTCATAATTGTAACAACATAATTAGATGTAAGTGGATGCCAGACGGGTCAGCACGAATCAACTCAATATGACCCGTTATTTTGGCAGACAACAATAAAAAGAAGTAATATTGGTATATTGCTGTCAGTCTTTCGTGGCATAACAGTACCTAGTACGAATCAGACCAACCCTCTTTTTTTTGTATTTTCAGTGTTCCCCGTCTTTGTATAATAGCTTTTAATGAAGTGATTAAGGCTGTTGTCTGCTGGCTTTGACATTAAGGGAAGCCTAGCAAGGATTTATGTAGAGCGCTGCAATGATAGAGCTTTGCTGATTTGTCATGTGCGAAAACATTTCCTTTATTTCTGTGAGCAAAATGCCCCATCAGTTCTATTTGTGTAAACTGCCAACACACTGTGACGTATCGGGTCTAGGCTATTTTTTTGTTATCTCTTCACCTGCAGTCTTCACAACTTAATATCAAAAGAAGCTTTCTGGTGACCGATTAGGGTATGCATGCATGCAAGCAAGCAAGCATGTATGTATGTTTAGTTTATGGGGTTTAACGTCCCAAAGCAACTCAGGCTATGAAAGAGTGAAGGACTCCGGAAATTTCGAGCACCTGGGGTTCTTTAATGTGCACTGACATAGCAGAGCACACGGGCGCCTTGCTTTTCGCCTCCAACGAAAAGCGGCCGCCGAGGCCGGGATTCGATCCCGCATCCTTGGGAACAGTAGTCAAGCGCCGTAACCACTGCGCCACATGTATGTATGTATGTATGTATGTATGTATGTATGTATGTATGTATGTATGTATGTATGTATGTATGTATGTATGTATGTATGTATGTATGTATGTATGTATGTATGTATGTATGTATGTATGTATGTATGTATGTATGTATGTATGTATGTATGTATGTATGTATGTATGTATGTATGTATGTATGTATGTATGTATGTATGTATGTATGTATGTATGTATGTATGTATGTATGTATGTAATGCTGTAATAGTGGCTAGTTGGTTTTCCATCATCATGTAGGCGCGCGCTGAACTCGAGACAATTCACTAACACAAGACACGTACCACGTGTCTTGTGCTACAGCCACGTACAACCCAGCCGGGGCTGTATGTATGTATGTATGTATGCATGTATGTATGTATGTATGTATGTATGTATGTATGTATGTATGTATGTATGTATGTATGTATGTATGTATGTATGTATGTATGTATGTATGTATGTATGTATGTATGTATGTATGTATGTATGTATGTATGTATGTATGTATGTGCGTATGTATGTATGTATGTATGTATGTATGTATGTATGTATGTATGTATGTATGTATGTATGTATGTATGTATGTATGTATGTATGTATGTATGTATGTATGTATGTATGTATGTATGTATGTATGTATGTATGTGTGTGTGTATGTATGTGTGTATGTATGTATGTATGTATGTATGTATGTATGTATGTATGTATGTATGTATGTATGTATGTATGTATGTATGTATGTATGTATGTATGTATGTATGTATGTATGTATGTATTGTGGGGATTCATAATCCCCTGCCCCATTATAAAGGGCCGCCGTAGTAACACGCGTGATTACGCGCGCTCTTGGGGAGGACCGCGAGGAGAGGGCACACTGGTTCCCCTCCCACCCTCCCAGGCTCTCGCGGCGCTTTCTTCTCTCCTCCGGGCATACCCGGGTAACACTCCTCTCCCCGAGCCGAGGTGAGAAGCGCGTCTATCGCAGCTCTCTCGGTGTCTTTTGATGGTTGGGCGTGCACGCGCACGGATCAGCATTTCCCGTCGGGAGACCGCCGCCTTCATCCTCTGCTCCCGGTTCAGCGCGCACTTACTGCCGCGGGCCGTGAGCACGAAGCCGCACGCAGGTGAGCCGACTACCTCTCACTCCTTGTGCGCGCTTCCTCCTTAGGTGGTTTGATTTCACCCCCGTACGCGGCGTTCGCTCGCTGCACAGCGGTAGTTCTTGAGTGTATTTTTTGCTTGCCGTTACTCGAGCACAATAAACTGTTCGAGTACGTAACTCGGTGTCTGTCCCCTCTGGCTCGAACCGGCCGCAGTAGCGATTTCTCGCACCGCGGGTTGGGGGTCACAGCTCTGTGGTTAGGGCTACACGTCGGGGCTAGAAGGCGACTGTAGCGTCTAGCCCCCCCGTGGCGCATTCTTGCGAGAATAACCCCCATAGTATGTATGTATGCATGCATGCATGCATGCATGTATGTATGTATGTATGTATGTATGTATGTATGTATGTATGTATGTATGTATGTATGTATGTATGTATGTATGTATGTATGTATGTATGTATGTATGTATGTATGTATGTATGTATGTATGTATGTATGTATGTATGTATGTATGTATGTATGTATGTATGTATGTATGTATGTATGCATGCATGTATGTATGTATGTATGTATGTATGTATGTATGTATGTATGTATGTATGTGTGTGTGTGTGTGTGTGTATGTATGTATGTATGTATGTATGTATGTATGTATGTATGTATGTATGTATGTATGTATGTATGTATGTATGTATGTATGTATGTATGTATGTATGTATGTATGTATGTATGTATGTATGTGTGTGTGTGTGTATGTATGTATGTATGTATGTATGCATGCATGTATGTATGTATGTATGTATGTATGTATGTATGTATGTATGTATGTATGTATGTATGTATGTATGTATGTATGTATGTATGTATGTATGTATGTATGTATGTATGTATGTAATCTATTGTTATGGCGGTGGTTTATTGCCGGAGAGCTGAACAGATGGAGAGCGCAGAGAGCTTTGCTGGTCAACTGCTGCACGTCCAGGACGAGTTTGGCCCAATGACTTTATCATTTTGTTCTGCTCCTCTTTTCAACTTCGTCTTCATAAGCCCTGTATTTCCGCTGAACTGAAATAGCCGATATCCCCGGGCGAGGTAGTAAGTCTTTCCCACACAAGGCACGGCTTAAATTGGGCGACATGGACAACTTAGGTGGTGGCTGAGCGACGATGATTTGCGGCCATGCGCGCTATTCTATAGTTCAGGTAGTTAACGCGGTCGATGACGACATACGGACCAGCATAGTGCGTCAACATTTCTGCGCTAAACCACGGTTTCGTAGGCGCCACCAAAGCCACACTAAGTAACCAGAGGCATAGACGCATGCCGATGCCGGCTGTCCTACCGAGCTGTGGAACACTCTTGCGAAAGGCATAGACGCATGCCGATGCCGGCTGTCCTACCGAGCTGTGGAACACTCTTGCGAACAAAAAAACAGGTAGGATGGTGAGCTTCTTCGGCACGGCAGAGTTTCTGGTATGCAAGGTTACTCATGCACATGATAGGGAAGAATGATGTCTGTAGGATACCGAGGAGCAGGGGATAGAGAAGAGAACATAGGCTGTAACCGGTCATCTCTAGAGTTCTTGTGTTGAAGGCAAACATTGTAAACAACAGTATGGTATGCTAGTGCTTGTGGTCTGATGCGATGTACATAGAGAACGTGGTGACGAGTGCAGTTTGTGCGCTCCGTGATACAGTTGCTATGGTGATATGGTGTGGAGTGTCGAGAATGCAACCCACACAAAACGGAAAAGCTCTTCTGCAGCGTCTGACTTCAAAGGGTGACCTCGGATACTGACAATGAGGGCGACCAGGTGGGCCGTATGTTCCGCCGGGTCTCCAATATGTGTGGGCAGCTCCCATTCTGCACACAGCCCAACACAGGTGTACAGTCAAGATGTTAACCCCGCTAGTCAAGACCACGAAATGAACCCACTGAGCGGCTATTTCCCGGTAATTCACGATGTTTTTTGATCTTTAAGTAGGCAAAAGAAGGATTTATTGCACAATTTTTCTTTCTTCAATTCCTTTGTTTTCCTTCTCTTATGACAGACTAGAAAGCATACCTTACAGAAAAAATCCGCAAATATATTTCAATGCAGCTACAACCAGCAGGTACGCAGTGTCGGCGTCCACACACACGCCTTGGCGATTTTTCTTTTTAATTAGAAAGGAAAACAGGTCTGTAGTGTTCTTATATGCTATCTCTTAATGTGTTGTATGCCGGCAAAATGCCGCCGTTGGTGGCGTTCATTTGGCATCACGTGACTGTATAAAGTACCTCCATGCACTTGTAGTGGCTTCGTCTTTCAAGCAAAAACTTTCATGCTTATTCTGAATGTAAAGGTGGCTAATTGCTTACTATATATCAAGCTGTGTTACCTGATATATATACATTATTACAGCGAAGGAAGCCGATCAAAACCTGTCCCGAATTCGAATACATTTTGTATAATGCTGTACGTAAGCATTTAATTCACAGACCATACTGAAACTTTCGTAACTCTCGAAAAGGTTCATTGAAAAGACCTTTTGCGTACTTGAAAAAACAATCAGGAAAAGATACTAAATGATCGTGAAAAAATATGCCATGTCCCATTTAAATCTCCTATTTCACTTAAAACAAAATGCAACAACGAAACTTTATTATGTCGCAGAAACCACTTGAAAAAACTGCTCTACAGTTTGTGATGCAAGTTTTTTCACGCTTTGTATTTAAAATAAAAAAGAGGTCTCTTAGATGTATCATAAGAGGAGAATGGCGAAAGCCTACCCTTCTTCTCCTGTCATTTGCCTTCCATCGTTATCCTCTTGTCAGCATTTGTTGCAGTGCTACATATAATTATAATTTGTTTACAGGAAAGGAAAGATGCAATATATATCACTTTCTCCAGCAAGTGTGTTTAGACAGTAAACCATCGCTCCTGTCGCGTGGCGTTCCTTGGCGCGCGTTCAAGTGTGGCATTGCAGATGGCAGGAACGCATCCCGCCTCGGCCAATCAGAACGCCGCAAAAGGGACACACTTTGTCCACGACAGCATGAGCCATTAAATCTTTTCGCCTTAAAAAAAAAAGAAAACTAGTGCTACCAATCCTAATTAGCTGCACACCAATCAAGAATTGTCAATGTGGCCACAAAGTGATAAGCAAGGACACCGGCACTCCCCTGTAGCTAGCTTGTAGTATAACTTAGAAGCTAACACTCCACTAGAATCTGTATGCTCATACAAGTACTTAGGCGTCACCTTGTGCCAGGATTTCTACTGGCGCTCACATGTAACGAACATCGTCGCATCAGCTAACCGATCATTGGGTTTTTTGAAACGCCATTTACGGCCCGCCTCTCAAGGTATCAAACTTCTGGCCTACCAATCACTCATCCGACCCAAACTAGAATACGCATCTGCTATCTGAAGCCCGCGACAAGCATATCTCATCAGTTCACTAGAATCTGTCCAAAATCGCGCCACGAGGTTCATTCATTCTGCCTATTCGTATGACATCAGTGTATCGTTACTTAAACGGCAATCAGGCTTATCAACTATTGCCCATCGTCGTCGCATTGCTTCTCCTAATCTGTTCCATAAGTTTTTTACAGCTTCCTCGGCCAACCACCCTACATCACACCGCCAGCTCGCATGTCTCATCGCACCGGCCATCCACTAGTAGTTTCATGCCAGCGCGCCCGCCCGCCCCGTCATTCTTTCTTCGCACTGCAAAAGACTGGAATGGCCTTCCCTACGATGCTGATGCCATGTTTGTACTCCCACCCCTTATGTAATACCCCCAATGTGGGGTCTTTAAGGTAATAAAGTGAAGAGAAGTGAAGAAGTGAAGCGTTGCGCTTAATATATATTCCGACTCTTTCACTCAATAGAAAACAAATTTGTGGAGCGTTTTATCTGTTTTGATCAGTTGTTCTCTCTTACTTGCAGGATAAGTAATGTGCGAAAGCAAATAATAATCACTTGGTTGTCTCTTTAAGGTAATAAACAAGTAGTGACAGCTAAGAATGCGAAATGGAGAAATCTGAAACAAGTTTGAAGAAAGATTTGTTAAATGTTTGACAATACATTTGGGAATTACGGCGAAATACTTTACGATCACGCAAAATTCGTTCTACTAATGAGGAGGGAAAACATTGCAGTAATATTCACAAAAGACACAATTCCTATTTGATCCTCTTTTACCTTCCGCGGATGGAAGCCTGTTATCACGCTTTTTTTTTTTTTTTTTCATCGCACCATAATAATTGGTTCTGTTCAGGGCTTTCAACTGTACAGGTCTGAGGTCAAACTTTTGGCGTACGCTGATGATGTAGCCGTGTTTTGCGCGAACAAAGAAAGTATTCGCGCCGCAGTTGAAGTTGTGAAAGATTTTAGTGCGACCACAGGAAGTCCAGTAAACTGGGGAAAGTGTCTTGGCTTCTGGCACGGGGCGTGGACATCAACGCCTGACTTTTTTGCCAATGTTACATGGGTTACAACACCCGTGAAGTATTTGGGCGTACCTCTAGAATTCTACGAAGAGAGCAAGCCATTTTGGCACACCCAAGTTCAGGAAATACGGGAGAAGGCTGACAAGTGGAAAGGAGTGCCGCTGTCTATCTTTGCACGAGCCACTGTGTTTAATCTATTTTTTGTTGCCAAGGTGTGGTACGTCATGCAAGCACTTAATTGTTCTAGGTTGAGTGTTCAAAAGCTACACCGAATCTTTGCGGTGTTTGTATGGGCATCAAGCTGGGAAAGATGTAGTCGGGATAACCTGTTCCGGCCAATTAAAGACTCAGGTCTCGGGCTTGCTCACTTATTCGTGCGCCAGCTTGTAAACAGATTTATTTTCTTTCGCGACGTTACCGACCCCTTTTTGCGCACTGTGTGCCAAGTGAGGCTCGCGCGGGCGTTGCCCAATTTCGTTGTTGCCACGAAAAGCATGCCAGGCCGTCTTTCTAGTTTTTTTCAAAGAGGTTGTCAGCAGTGTTCAAATTCTGTCAGCTCGCTTCTCGACAGAATACTTAAGTTCAGTGAAAAAGAAGAACCTGTATAAAGCTGTTTGTGACGTCTTCTTCTCTGTTCCTGTGTACAGAGCCTTGTATAGCGGCCGTCTAGGTCAAGACGTAGTGAAGCGTGTCAAAAGAATGCCAGTTTCTCCTGGGGGAAAGACGTTTTTCTTTAAGTTACATACAGGAACATTATCGGTACAAACGTTTTTTGAAAGCAAGGGCTTTTATCTGCCATGGGGTTCACTTTGCTTAATATGTAAACAGCCAGAGACAATAGACCATGTATTACTGCACTGTTGGGAGGGCGTCTATTTTTGGGATGTGCTGCAACGAACTTTTAAAAAAGAATTACCATTAGACTCATACGGGATTAGATTCCTGCCAACTGAAAATAATGATGGTATTCCACTTGATACGGTTATGCTAATAGGCCTGCACAGTCTATGGCGGTCCAGAATGGCGGATTTTCACTGTGACCCTGACGCCCGCCCTGCAAGGTTCTACTTTCGCGAGATTATACACGCATTGGTTGAAATGCACAAATTGAAGACCACTGTGCCAGACTGGATTTCAAGAGTCGAACCACTATGCGAGCTGAAGGAATTTTAACTTGACAAAGACAACTCGTATGAGCCTGCCGGCTTCTGTATTAACAGTGTCATGCTTGTGGTAACTGCTCTGCTGTGAGCATTCTGTTTGTAGCGCGTTTTTGTTGGTTTTGTTTTGTGTTGGTGATGACCGGCAATAAAGAAAAAAAAAGGAGAAAGCCTAAGCACAAACGCGCGCTCATCGAGGCATTTCTAATCAGAAAGAATGAGCTGACTTCCATTAGTGACCCATCTGTAGTTATCAGAGAACGAATGCCGGTTTTTATCAGGTGTTTAAGTTATATCAACTTGATTTCTGGTGGTTTTATTCTTGCATGGGGGGGCGCAGTGGTTACGGCGCTCGACTACTGTGCCCAAGGAAGCGTGTTCGAATCCCGGCCTCGGCGGCTGCGTTTTGTTGGAGGTGAAACGGAGTGGCGTCCGTGTGCTGTGCGATGTCAGTGCACGTTAAAGCACTCCAGGTGGTCGAAAGTTCCGGAGTCCTCCACTACGGCGTCTTTCATAGCCTGACTCGCTTTGGGACGTTAAACCCCACAAACCAAACCATTTTTGCATGTGCGCTTGTGCAGGAAGCTGATTATAAGTGCGGGATTGTGACAATAATAAATAACTTGTAAGTCCAGCGACTGTGTGTGTGTTTGTTTCCTCTTGTCCTGCGTCTTTTTTTCGCTGGATGTTTTTCCCTAGTAGCTCTATCAGATACGCTGCAATGTTACGTTCCTAGAATTTTGAGCACCACGGATTCTTAATGTGTACCCATGTAGCACAGGGGGCCTTGCATTTAGCCTGCATCGAAACACTGGCGCCGCATCAAAGATCGAACCCGCGTCTTCTAAATAAGCAGGGTAGCTCTCCGTAATCACTCAGCCATCATGGCAAGGCGAACTAGGTAAGGTTTCAGCACATGAGCAGCTCAAGCCATGACAGTCGAACGTTGCTAGCCTCACAACGTGACTGAATAATTTATGAAACGCCTTCCTGTTTTCTTTAATCAACCGAGTGGTTTTAGAGCATTTGCTTAGTGAAGCTGTCGGCACCAGGTGCATTCCTACGTCAAAGGCCACGCAGGTTCATCTGCAATACGTACCTGAAACATCAATAGGGAACAGACGAGTGATGCAGATGAAGCAGGATGAGCACATGAATCGATACCAGGAACCACTTTTATCGCAGCCTTCAGCTGGTACTCATTGCTGTTAGTTGCAGCTATGTGAACGCAGGAGTGCTAGCTATTGTTGGTAATTGTTCCTTGTATGCAAACTACAAGCTATAAAGATTTATTTTTGATTTTTTTGCCGGCAGCTACCCCTAGAGAAGACAATGCCGTGGAAAACGGTGAATGGTTATGATTTGTTCCACAGGTTACAAAGGCGAACAAAGACTAACAATTCAATCAGTCATTTCCAGAGCAACGAAATATAAAATGAAATGGTATAGTATCATTTAACCACATCAAACTCTCAGTTGTGAATAAACCCTAGGCACAGAAGCTGAATTTTTGTCCTGTGTTGCCCGTTAGCTCCAGTATGCATTCAATATTATCGTGTCAAATATTTCAAGTATATACTTAATTCCTGAAATTTCGGCAGATAAGCAAAATTACACTCCTCCCGCAATGCCATATGCTGAGAAAGAGCGCCGCAAAAAATATTTCCTCGAAATCATTCCAGTTTGTTGCATGTGCCAGTCCAGTTCACTACATTAAACAAGATGATACATAAGAGAAAAATGCAGCTCGCCTGAATCAAATCGGGGAAATATACTTTACTAATGAAACTAAGTCCGCTCACAAGAATTGTCATTAGTATACGCAAACCAGCACGCATATCAAACAGTTGAAAAATTATCCCACGCAGAATTAGTTTCACGGAATAAATTATATGCAGCATAATCACTCCTGGGCTGTTCATTATAAACAAACAGGAAATGTCAGCTATCTCACATCGTCAACAGGTACCAGTAGCATCGACGGAGGAAGGTACGGTGTGCCTTCTCTACTAACGAAACATTAGTTAAGGCAAGTTGATGGCCGAGGCTTTCTTGCTGCGTTTTCGGTGATGCCGTGCGTGCATCGGGGACAAGGTGCGTTGCATCAAGTTCATAAGGTCCTTGCGTTTATCCATCTCCGCAGTCGCGACTATTCCGACACTTGTCTCCGGCAGATGCATCACGACCCCAGTGGCAGCAAAGGCAGCCAAGCCAGCCACAGCGAAGCACACATCTTCTCGGTGAACGACTTTAAGTGGCGCCAATAAGGCTACGAGGACCGCTCCGATGCGGCCACAAGTGTAAGCGCCGCACAAGACCGCACTACGGACGGGTGTAGGAAAAAGCTCGATGAGGTACAGGAAGTTAACCGGGATCAGGACACTAGCCAACGTCTTGGCAATGACGACGAGTCCATAGAAGACCTCAATGGGGCGAGCATAGATGGCGATGCCGCAGAGTGAGGACAGACCGCCCAGAAGTGCCGTCAACACCGTAAGAAGCTTCAGCCTTCCCATCGAGTTCAGAGCGATGTACATGGCCACGTAGCTTGGACCTAAGATGACCGTTGACACCACCCTGACCGCAAAATTCTGGAGTACGTGGGTGCTAGTAGATGTCATATAGAACGCGAACATTGCCGAAAATGTCGAAAGGAACACGCAACTTGCTCTTGTGCGAATATGGCCGGGCTCGATAACAGCCTTGAGTGTCATTGGCGCGACTAGAATGACGCTTACACCCATGTTGGCAAGGATGATATCGACTGCCTTCTGTGCATCGGCGTGTCCCAAGGAATTAATTCTGGCTGCAGTCAGTATCACAGCTTCAGCTTTCCTCATGTGGCCTGCCGACATCAACCAAATTGGTGATTCGTGGATGACAAAAGGTGCCGACAGCAGCAGGAACGTAGGCGACACAACAATCAGCTGCAGAAGAAACCACTCGAGGTGCAACGTCGTCAGTAGAAGAACGAAGACGCTCGCAGCCAGTGCACCCAGTGAGAAAGCGAAGCCAATATAGAAGGTCCTGAATTCCAGTGGGATGACTTCGAACAGCAGGATGACGGAAAGAAGGTGGATTGTGCTTGCACAGGCTGAGCTGATGAACCTACTTACTAAGTACAGCAACAAAGTCTCCGAGACACATCCTGCAATCGTAGTGAAGACAAGCACCACTACTGCTACGATGATGACAGGCTGGCGACCAGACATGTCGGCGAGGTAACCGGCGACCGGAACCAATAAGAGTGCGCCGCTCATGTAGACCGCATCCGTCAGGGGCAGAAGCCAGGACCTATGGCATACGAGGTTCCAGAAGCTGCGCACAGTTTTGTCCCTTTGCTTTTCGTCGTAATACCAGGAGTTGCATCGCGCTACTGTGGAGTCGTTTGCGTGACCAGGGTGCGTGTAGAGAAAGCACTGGCTGTATCGGCCAGACTCGTCGACAGGTATTCCCACGTTTCTCCACAGGGCGACCGAGAGGTCGGAGAAGCGCTCCGTAGGCCTGCAAAAGTGGTCCACGGGAGGGGCGATTAACGCGAAGACCTGGCTGTGGCATTGCAGGACCGCGAGAGCCACAATGTTGAAGGCGAAGATGAGCTTCTGAAAGTTACCGTGGCCGCAGGCATTTACGCCCTGCTGTAACTGCTCGTTCTCTCCTTCGGGGGACCCGACCTTTGTCAGGGTAGTCGTTCGCATTGTGCTCAGGATGTCCGATTTGGACTTCCGCTCGGAGCTTCTTCTTATTGGCGATTTAATTGACTTCTTGGCAGTTTCAGGAAAGCACAGGGCAAAACGGGGCGGCTTCTCCATCGAAACGCACTACAGCGTGATCGTATCGTGCACCAAAATTCTAAGCCGCTATACACCTCAAAGTATTTCTTCTTCTTCTGGGTCATGCTGCGCCACCTATCGCTGCATGTGTTTCGCCCACCAGTGCGCTGATTACCTCTCCTAAAGGCTTATCGGAAGTGTCGAAATATTTCCCAGAGTTCTAAAGCGATAGCGTTAAATGCGCCGTTCAGCGTAAATAACCTTGGGCGGCCGGCGCTGGTACTGTGAGCGACAAATCGCGAGCCAGGAACTTATAGCTGGCCATTGACACGGCCGAGCACTAACTGGACATCCGGTTACCGGACATTAGGTTTTTCAGGAGCTTCCAGCTAGGACCTCTCCTTTCACATGAGATAGTGATATCAGAATCAGCCTGCCAGGACTGTTGCATTCACATCTCCCCTAAGCCACGCAGACACGTTCATACGTGCCTCAGTTAAAGCAGGGCTCCTTTATATATGGACCTGTAGTCTACTCTATAGCGTCATACCCTTAAAAATGGATCTTAAGTGCCCCAAATAGTTTTGTTGTCATCTAACAAAGAAGCAGTGAAAGGACTAGAGAAACTAAAAATTATTTTTAGTACACGTTTCTTATTTTAGGGATTTCTTTTTCGTCGTGTATATCAAGTATCAATATTGAGATCAACAAAGTATTGATTAACAATCAGAAGGTCATAATCGTACTATGAAGTATCATAATAAAATAAATATTGACCCCGTTCCACTAAGAAACATTAACACCGAGCGTTCGCTTAGGGGTTTTAGAAACGATGGCATAGCGCTCTCGTGTCTGCCCGAAGGTTTTTTGGCTGGTTTGTTTGGTTGGTTCATGGGAAGGGAAAGGCGCAGTATCTGTCACACTTGCTCTGTGGACACCTGAACCGCGCCGTAAGGGAAGGGATGAAGGTGGGAGTGAAAGTGGATAGAGAGAAAGGGGGTCGTAGTGGAGGGCTACGGAGTAATTTCGACCACCTGGGGATCTTTAACGTGCGCTGACAACGCACAGCACACGGACGCCACTTCGTTTCGCCTCCATCGAAACGCAGCCGCCGAGGCCGGGATTCGATCCCGGGAACTCCGGCACAGTAGTCGGGCGTCTTACCACTGCACCACCCCGGCGGGGCACTCTGCCCGAAGGAAGCTGATTTTTTCGTTCCGGCGCGGGTTCGAGACACAGCCGCTGCAATAGTTATCACAATCTTTTTTTTATGGCAACGTCTACGGCCCTATCGGCAATGTTGTCACGCCGCTGGCAACATTGACAACATTGCAGCGGAAGACGTAAAACTTCATGAACACGACGATGCTCTCTTCACAATGTTAGGGTCTGTTGCCGTTAGAGAACTTCATGAAGGTGATATGGGCACCCACAGCGCGAGAGTGTTTGCAGTATTGCGGGAGGCGTATTCGGCTGCAGCGATAGCGCAGTGTAACATATCAGCCGTTAAACCTACCGAATCTGCGACTACCGGGCTATCGCCACGTGAGGAAGTTCCAGTGTATGATGTCGTTACCGTTTTACAGCGTGGGCCCAACTAGCCTTCACAGTCGAAGTAGCAGTCGACAGTCGCCGAGACTACGAGTCTGGTGTAGCATACGCCTGCAATTTCGCTTCGTTACTGATGACACTTTTGGTGTGCATGCCTGTGTTGTGCATTAGCCAGAAGAAAGCGAACACATTGTGGCTACGTCTTTGAGTGCCTGCACTGATGAAATCTCTAGTGCCACTTTCGGCAGGAGCTAGATGCCAGCCTGGAAGTTCAGTCCTTGAGAGAAACGGCGGTTTGTATGTGCTATGTCCAAGTGCGGTTCCGAAGCGTGGCGTGTCAGAAAGATCTGCCTCGTCTGAAGAGGGCACCGTTCCCGCAAAGCACAAGTCCTCCCCGCTGGAATGTGAACGGCAAGAAATGTCCTGGCCGCTCCAAATCGAGGAATAAGGGTGCCAGCTCCGGGCAGGTATCACCTTGTTTACTTACATCGTGTCCTTCAAGAACAGTTCTCTTTTTGACAGTTTTGTGCAAATTAAGGTCTGTCAGAGTTCTTAGAGAAAACAAAACACAAGAGCAATATTCATGATGCCTGTGTTTACATGCACTATAGCACCCAAAGTTCTGGTCATCCTAATAAGTCGCAGTCATCTTGGTTCTTCAAAGTCATTTAAAATTGCATAAAGATTCAGAATTTTAAAGCTCGGTTCTTTGCACTATGTCAGTCGTGCACGTGGTTACTTTTTAAAAGTAAGTACAAATGCGATTGAGGGGAAAAATACTGATAAAAAGAAAAACAGTTAGAAAAGAAGAAACCGCAGTAACCTGCTGAAAAAACTGCTTGCAGAAGATGCGGCGCAATATACTCGTGTGCTTTAGCATATATGGAATCTAAAGATGTTAAGTCACCGTTTTTCCTATTCCAACCTTTCATTCCTTGATAAATTTACAAAGAAGCTTAGAAAGTAAGAGATGTCCTTTTCTCTATGCCACGCTGAGCGGAGGTCGTAGGTTACTATTTTTTCACAAAAGCGTCTATCGGGGAATTACTTCAGAAGTTATCTTCTGATAGATGTTATGGCTAAACTATCACAACGCTTCTTTGAGATCATACCGAAACAAAATGAGCTCCAATAAGGTCATTGCGAAGGTGCATCGGAAAATAAAGTGAGATAGTACCACATTTGAATATTTGAAGCTATGAATATAAGATGGCCTGGGGAAAGAGGAAAAATTCTAGGAGCATTTTGGTCTTAAAGTGCGATAGGCGAAAACCTTTGTTTGAAACGCCGCCGATGCATGCTTTACTGCGTCTACTTGTGTATGCTGAGCGGTGGGGCGCCTTTATGGAAGTGACAAATGAAAGGAGCAGCACGGACGGCTGGACCGAATGCCCGGCTGGGTCAGCTTTTTATGTATGAATCGCCTGGTGATGTCATCAATAATGACCAGAAACGACGCATGATCGAATGTGCCGTCGCTTGACGCCACATCCGGTCGTGGCCGATTACGTCATCAGTTGATTACGTCACAATCGCGCGGTATCCCGCGGAATCTCGCGAAGGAATGTGACACTTCTCGTGGCCGGACGGACAGGGTCATGACCGCGAGTATGAGTCATTAAAGGTTTTTGTCTTAAAATCTCTGCCTGGTCACATATGCAGGAACAGCCCACCAGCCGCTGCCTTTATCCGTGGCCGGGCTGGATTCGCAGCAGGCATACAACATTTGACGGTTTTTGGGATCTTAACACTTTCACATACAATGTTTCGACTGATTTTTCTGCAGGGAAAAATTTGTAGCGCAAGTACGGAGGGCGCTTAAGCAGAAAAGCGAAATCAAAGGATGGGAGTGCTCACTAATAAGCTGCCCCCGCGAAGTCATGGAGTATGTGAACGTACCGCTAACTACGGGCCTGTTTGCCATGGCTTCTATCCTTAGTTCGAACAAGTTAGCGCCGCCAAGCGCCACTGTCTTGTCCCGAAATCGTCGAAATCTCTGTAGCAGCATTATTATGAACAGGCAGTATGCTTCTCTATGGTAGTAAAGATGAGAGACAGGATAATAAAAGGATGATAAATGTAAACAATGCGGAGAGAGAGGAACCCTCAACCACGTAATTTGAGAATGCGCTAGTTTCCCACAGGATACGACAAAATTAGATAGGAGAGAATCCGAGGGAAACCTTCTGCGGAGCGAGTTTTAGACTCCGCAGAAACAAGCTATCCGCCTTAGGGAATAGGCCGCGTGGAACCAAAACCTCTTTGCCTGCCTCCAATTGCGGAGATCCAGGCCCCCATCCCCTACGCCTCCGTACCATTCTGGTAGAAATAAGGTTGTTCACGCGCGCACGCGCACACACGCACGCACGCGCACGCGCGCGCGCGCGCACACGCACACACACACACACACACACACACACACACACACACACACACACACACACACACACACACACACACACACACACACACACACACACACACACACACACGCACACACACACACACACACACACACACACACACACACACACACACACACACACACACGCACACACACACACACACACACTCTCACTCACTCACTCACTCACTCACTCACTCACTCACTCACTCACTCACTCACTCACTCACTCACTCACTCACTCACTCACTCACTCACTCACTAACACGCTCTATCTCTCTCTGCGCTGCTTACCACGCTCTACACAACTGAAGCCGACACACGATGATAAAAACAATCATACTTGATGGCTTTCCGGTAGCCGGTCATAACTTGGCTGTTCGAAAAAGGTGAGATGCACAGCCAGTGATTAACATCGGTTAGTACTTGAGAATGCAAACATTATCGTCGGACATGAGCCGCGCCGGCCGAGCGGGTGCCTCTTCGCCAGTGCTGAAGCTACTTCACGAATCTGTCGATTCCTTGTGCTTACGACGAGCTCTTCAAACGTGTTAGTTCCTGCATTCAAATGACGCTGATAAATGAACGTTTGTACACAGAGACCGCAACGCCGCAACATACCTGTATTTTACGCGCCCTCACTGCAACTCGAGGCGTCCGAATCGAGAAGTGCACCGCGGCAGCGGCTCGGTTCCTGGAGCATCGCTGTTTTTCAAACTTGGCGCCGATATACAGTAGCAGAGGACAGCGCTTATTTCTATCATTTTTTTTTTGTTTTTGTTAAGAATGCGTAACCCGATTGTGTGCTCACAAAACCTGGCACCATCCAATTGCACAGGTCACGTGTACGTTGCATTTAAACAAAATGGTAAATGGTCTAGAGTAGGGCCCCTAGACTTTATATCAGTATTAATTATGGTAACGTTGACAGCATAGAGAGCCTGGTATTTAGCTGCAGTTGTCTGAGGTGTTTCGCGAACAGACACGAGAACATCCAAAAGTATCATCTACAAAGACAAACTGCGCTAAACTAGTTTTGTTTTCTTTTTCGCAATATACGAGGTTCAGCCAGGTTTACCTTTGCTTTCTTTTTCGCGTGGTCACAGCATTGCTGGTCGCTCTCCAAATCTTTAAATTGTAAAGGAGAGAGAAAAAGTTGCAAATGTTGTTTTCACCTAGCGAAAGGCAGTTATTGAGGAAGCTTGTTCAAAAACGTAACATATGTGTTGGAAACCAAACTGCATCTCAAGGGGTTGTTTATACGACTGCTAGCGAAAACAAAAATGTATGCAGGCCTGGGCGAATGAAATTGGGGCAAGAAACTGAGATGGAGTGCTCGGTGAAATAAAGCGAAACAAAAAAATGCAGTCGAGCATTTTCTTATCCGTAACTGGTTTCACGGCCGGCAGCGGGGTTTAGGAATTTATGGTCGCGAAGAAGCCTCCGTCAGCGTTGTTCTGGAAGGTTACGAGATGCGCGGATAGACAGTATTGCGCCCCTAAGCAAAGCTATAGTTTAAAAGCTTGCACGCACGAATTCCTCCTCCTCTGACGCCCGCCAAAGAAATGAAAGCTTTTTGGTAAAGGACACGGACAACCCCTCAACCCCTGTCAAAAACACACAGGAAAAAAATTTGATTTCATTTCATTTGAAAGCGAATGGCTTCTTTTCGCATTTTTTTTTTTTGTCTTCAGAGGGGCCTCAACATTCCTGCAGCGACAGCGTAAGACAAATCGTATGTACAAGGTTATTGAAATAGGAACACAGAAATATCTTTCCGGAAAAAAAAAAAAAACTGTCATCCGACCACTTGGAATTGTCGACGTGCAGTGGTAGAGTACGCGCGATTTCGTTTCGGGATTTCGGACTCTGCAGAAATATTTTGCAACTCTCACTTAATATTCTTCTACTCTTTGTCTTCTCGAGATTCTTCAGTTTACTTATGGCAGGTGCCTGAAGCTAGGCATCTGTGGAAGGCCAATCGTACGAAGTCTTCGTATGATAGAGAGAACTTTTGAACGAAGGCAATACAAACAGATATTTCTTGTCATGCGAGATTTTTATTTCTTGAAAAGAGAAGGGCATAGCTATTACGCCAGCTATTAAATAGTACTATTATCCTCCTTTCTACCGCCCCTTCTATTCGGCTTCCTGTAACGTGTGAGTACATTTAGGAGTGCTTCCTAAGATCCGCCTTTGGCTTTCATGCTGTTTCCTTACTTTCTGACTTTATGTCGGAAAAGAACATGTGGTGATTGGATAAAGCACTGCATCATTTGTATTGTTCCTACACAACAAAGTGAATTGCACTAATAAAAACGCCAAATTCATGATCTTCGAGAGCAAAACTCTGAGCTATACGAACGCGAACATGACTACCACGAAAGAATGTTCATGCTTTTGTGCATAAAAGGCCTTAGGGTATACAATATTACACGATATATTGATAAGGGTAGGATTAAGGATGTGCGAGAAGCCGTCAGCAGCTATATATTCAGACACGGCTGTAACTTAAATGCGATTAATTTGCACATAGCAAGTGATAGCTTAGGCATGTCGGAAAAGACAGAAACCAAATCTTACTGGAAACGGCAGAAATCTAGTGGAGCTGTGTCGTACAGCGTTCACCAGGTTTCGACGCCTCCTGTCGAAATTATTCTCATTTGGCGGTACCAGTTCAACGGCGAGAACGATCGATCTCATTGACGGGAGCGATGTAACCGCCGATCGAAAACAGGATGTCTGCCTGGTTCCTTCTTCGCCCATCCTCACCTTTTCTCATCTGCAGCCGTAATTATCGACAAGTCTGCGCTGGAGAAACAATTAAGTTTCTCTTCCATAATTTCCTTCGTAAAGTTTTGTGTTAAAATAAATGAGCATTTCGCTTTTACCTTGAATAAACCAAACGTAACGTCACCCATGAACGCCCAAGAACCTCAGCTAAACGTGCATGTTTCATGCAAGTACTGCATTGCTTGACTATTTCAATGTTTTCATCAGCACGACAACACACCGTCATATTGCACGCCCTCGAATGAACGTGCACGCAGTTTTTTCACCTCTTCGAACTCCCTTACTTCCAAAGAAGGTTTTCGTGAGATACGTGTACATGGGTGTGACCATGCTATTGGTCTAGTTATTCCAGGACAGAAAAATAATTTCCCTCCTGACTGCTAAAATTTAAGCCTTCAGAGCTGAGTAAAAATCAGGGCGGCGAGTGATTTACACCCTTAAGTAAATGATGCGACACCTTTGATAGGTTCCGTTTACCGTTTCCCGTCGCAGATCTTTTTTCCGCATCCATTTTGGTACCCGCGTAACTGGTACTAACTCTGCCTGTATTAAGCCCCAAGCGCTCACTACAATACAGTCATAATCAGGATACCACAATCTACAGAAGGCACCCGGCAAAAGCTGAGTTCCATGCTTTACGCAAGCCGTAAGAATTTGCCTTCATGTCCTAGGGGCGGCGGGTAAAACTCAGGATCGAAGTGTTTTGGAAGATTCAATGCCAATCTTTCCGCTCCATCTCAAAGGCGATGTCTAAAATGGCAGCGATGCCCCTTTAACTATGTTATGTGGCCTCAAAACGTTACACCACCCGACAATCAGTGAGTGCACGCTCCTTCCACCTGTCATCTGCCACCTTCCATGCTTTTCAGTTCGTTGCGAAAGCAACACTATACACCAGCCAGCCCGGCTCGTCGTGTATGCTCGTTAGGCGTAGCCGCAAATGGCAGGAGCTGCCAACTTGGGTCTTTCGTTTTGCATGAGACGGTTATGTCAGAATCAGCCTGCCAGGACTCTGGTATTCAAGTTATCCCTATAGGCCACTAAGGCACGTTCATACGGCTTGGTTAAAACGGGGCTTTATATGCGGGCTGGTAGCCTACGCTATCGCGTCATACCCTTAAAGGCGGAGCGCCAGTGTCCCCCATATTTAGATGGAATAAACGTCTTTTCGACCACCACCTATAACGCCAGTGAAATTGATGCGTTCAACGGAACGCTGGTTGTGTTCCATGCAACGCTCGGTCGCCCGCAGCAAAAGCGAGTTGTTTTCTTCTTTGGGCTCCAGCCCACAAGTCGCTCAGCGGAAACTCCCAGGCACACACTCTCGCTCGAGATCTCAGCTGCCGAGCCGAGAGTATAATCAGCCACCCTGCTTCCGCTGACACTAATATCACACGCGCTTCTCTACTCACCACTTACACGGACATACTCCAGCACTACCGACTCCAAAGGTGCACATATCCTCCCGCACACCGCGATCTAACAAGACGCGAGGCCATCAAATGGCGCAAACTACAAACTGGCAGCTACCCACACCCTCTCTTATACAGCAGGATCTTTCCGGATCAGATAGCCTCCATGTGTAAACACTGCTCAACTCCGGCCACACTCATACACATCGTGTGGACTTGTACACATTACAACACAGACAACTCAAACACCCCAGAGACGTGGGAGTCTCTCCTGTGTACTTCCGAGCCAGCAGACCAACGCTGGCTTATCCAGCGCGCGGTGGAGGCCGCGGCGTCCCAAAGGATCCCCGCCGACCGCCTCTAAGTCAGCGCAACCGGTCCTTTGACTGGTCCCATGTTTTTGGGCGCAATAAAAGAGTTCACCACCACCACCGCAGCCAAAGCTTTCGCTCCACTCTCGTATGCAGTAGCCACAAATGGCAGGCCCAACGAAACCCTCAAGGGACGGCGTGCAGAAGAAACGGATGAAGAGGGCGCTCCACACCTCGAGAAAAGAAGGAAGAGGGCAATTAACGATTTATTCGGTGAGCCTGAAAACGTCGAAGGTGGTCGCAGCGCAGACTTCGCGCAAAGAGTGGGCGAGCACGAGTCGGCCACGCGAGAGTTTCCCCGCCGCTTCACGAAGAACCCCTTTGGAAGTGTGTATTCTGTGTGCGACCGGCTGTGGAATAAAAATGATCTAAGACCGGTGAGTGAACATATGCATCCGACTGTTCCTTTGGCAAGCGTATACCCATGCAGCTGCTGCTTTCCCAATTAAACTAAGGTTAACTAGAGCTAAACCACAGCCAATGTTATTTCGCTCACAACACCAACGCGCATAACATCAAAGCCGAAGTTTCTGGAAAACTTGGCATTGAACGTTATTGCGTTTAAAAGTGCATTGACTTCATTGAAGAGATAACAGTGAGGCAACGCTTTAACTTGATGAAGGTCAGAGTAATTTTCCCCTGTGTCTTCTCTTATATTGTGCGCAGGGGAAAGAGGAACAGCAAAGGCTGAAGGGGGCGGATATATAAGCAATCGGTAATGTAAGAGCAATATATGACCTCTGTTTACGTCTGAGTGATACATGTTTTCACAGGCAGAGCCACTTTGGCCCTCACTAATCTCTTTTCTGATGAAAAGGGGAGATAGGTGGTCAACCATGAAACGGAACCGTTCTTCTACCCGTACGGGTGACAAAAGATTGCTGATATTAAGGAAAATGAAAAAGATAGGTAAGGATGAAATGAAGTAATTTTTTTACGACAGTGCCAGCTTATAGACGGACAACTGCATGACATAAAAGGGCGGCCGCTGATTTGCCACTGTAATTTTTAGTGCTTGCACCGTGGAAACAAATAGGCCAGGTACCAAACAACATCTCAAAATGCCATAACAACTATCCGAAGCTTCACACTTTCTAAGTAAGTAAGAACATAGTGTGTGACTCATTCACGCCGTACGTCGCGCACTAAACATTCCAAAGAAACGAAGCAGTGCATGGCTTGCTTTAATTGGAAGAAATTAGATGAAATGTACAGAGCAAAATCTGAATGCAATTGTTTTCAATTTAAACTGCAGAAATTCGAGCGACATAGGCTTTTAACCATTTGAAGTTTTCTAGCGGCTATCTCTTTAAGACAACAGCGGTGATAAGTAAGAAGGCGAGCAGCAAGAAGAGGATAGTTTCGAGGTAGTATTATATAAAAAGGTCGTATTACGAAAACGAAAAATTAAGACACCTAAAATTCATCTTGTGAGTTGACGGGATAGCGACTGTAACATCGTTTTTTCATTCGGCGAAACTTTGCCACTGAGACACGCGCGCAAACTTTGGCAAAGTGGTTTTATTTTCCGACCTAGAGTACAACGACGGTGACAGCAACGGCTTTTTGACTAAACGAGCTGTATACGCGCGTCACCTAAAATCAACAATGTCAGGAGCGTAATTTTAGTCTGAAGTGCCGAGTCCTTGCAACCAAAGCACTCCTCCACTCCCAGTACCCGTTCCCTACCGTTTCTTCTCCCTTTCCTTCTTACAAGGCCGTAGTTTTGTATACCTAAATAATGTAAACAAGGTTACATAAAGCATGGAAAGCAATCTAGCTCGTGAAAGGGTCGGCTCTCCGAACAGACATTATGTTTTTCTGGGAGGGTTTCCGGTAAACATATGAGATGCTAGATGCAGCGTCTATGTACATTATTCGTGGCAGTGGCGCTTATGGAATGCCTCGAAATGAAACACGGTTCCTCCTTCCAGCTCTATTCTGCCGGTATTTTATCGCATATTTGGTTTGGTTTGTGTAGGTTAACGTCCCAAAGCGATGTATTACATTTTTTGCTACTCGATTTACATAACCTGAATAAGAAAGCAAGCAGAGCTCTCTTCAGGAAGGAATGCATTATATGTCTGATATAAGATATCCTACACACACCTCGAAGACTCCCTTACCGACTGCGCTTCTCACTTTTATCGAAAGATGGTACAAAAATTTATTTAATGAAGAGCGTTAGCATTTGGGCGATACACTGCCAACCTCCGTTCAAACTTAAATGCTGTTCTCCAAGGAAATGACAAATGTTGCTTTAACTAATTGCTACAAGTCTATCTAAATTCTTTTTGAAGCCGTTCTAATCTAGGATAACGTAGTTTGAGCTCTATGGATGGATGATAAAAGAGAATATGACTGAAAAAACGTTTCAATGTTGCAAACCGACCGTGCCAAGAGATATATCGTAAAGTTGAGCTCGGAAAACGTTCATTATGGGTATCAAACTAGAACGCTGACACTTGTAAAGGTTATTCTTATTCGGAATCGTCATTTTGGATGGAATACGTGTGCGTGCGTAATTGGAAAGGAGAACAGAAACGAAAGCGTTCACAAAACGAAATTTTATATTGATAATAAGAGCGCCTAGTTATAGTTTTCTCGTTTTATTTAGGTACGAAGAGAAAACAAGCGAGAGAAACGGGATCAGAAAGAGTGCACGTGCTCTCTTTCTGATGCTGCATGCGTTGCACAGCTGTGCTCGAGAACAATGCGCCAACTCACCCAACAGTGTCTCGCTCTGATAGGAATGTTCTTGGCTCGCAATTTCGCTTAGGAAAATTTTCCATCAGAAATGGCACTAATTAAATTTTTCAATTTTAGTAGCATAATAATTTAAATATGGGGTTATTTCTAAATAAATTATTTGTATTCAGGATATAGTATTATAGAAATGTGATAAATTACTTCGAAAATAATTTTCAGCTCAAGTAGTTCATTAACTTCCAAACTGCACTTGCTTCATCACTGCTCTTATTGCCAGTAAGCCCTCAGTCTATGGATTGCTTGCAAGTTTGGATGCCTCGAAAACAAGGGTGACGCGTTGAAGACCTACGCCCGCAAGCTATCGAATTTTCCCTCGCAAACGACAAGTACCGATAAGCGCGCAGACTTGAGCTACACACACTAGGGCCATTTTTTAACCTGCACCAGCAACACCAGTGCAGCAAATCTCCTATGCGTCCAATAGTTTTTTGCTTCACTAGGGTAGCTGGTATAGGTTCAAAAAATGGTCCCATTACCACCGTTTACACAATAGTGGAAAAGCTGCGTAGCTTCTGGCACTGACCTTGCACCCACTTACGCACCAATTCAGACATCACCAGGGTCGCTCACTCTAAGTGCAAAGACGCGAGCATGCAGTGCTCTCTTCAAAGCGCCATAGCGTTCGCTGCGGCTGCACACTGAAAGAAAGCGGTGCATGCAGAGGTACCAGGCGGCGGTTCTTCGCATGGCCTACCTCCTTCTGGCAATGAGCGGTTGGGTCGGAAGCTACGTCGCACGAGAGCAGGTCGTCGCAGTCTTTAAAGACTGCGACGACCTGCTCTCGTGTTTACACTGTGAGCACGACCGTGTGCATGCGCGCACATACTCACACACGGGCAAGCAAAGTACTGTCTCACGCTCACGAAAACCTTCACGTGATTTTACGAATGTAAAGTTTTAACCAATGCCAAAAGATGTTTTCATCGTGTACTTAAGCGCGTTTCCCTGAACTGCATATATAACACAAGCGTGCTTTCGAAATCCAGAATCTAAGAAAAAACTGTTTTCTTTAGTTATCAATCGTTGCCATAATGTAAAGTTGTAATTTGTTTCAGGGTAATAATTTGTAATTTAAATTTATTATATTTTCGCGAATAGCAGAAAATAAATGAGTAACCGAACCTAATAACCTTTTATTTACTAAAATTAATTTTGCCACGCATGATGTGCACCTGGAAGGGCGAACAAGATTCAGGGACTAGATGTTGGGGAGGAGAGTGGAAACTTCATGAATAACACATGCACTCAAGAGGGCCTAAGCAAAGCGCATAAACAGCCACTCGACTTACATTACTGCAGACGCAGGGACAGCTGCCGGCATCTTTCAGGAGAGTGAATGGTGAGGTCACGATCATGGGATTACCGACCCTAGCATCGATCTAGTGTCTGGAAGGCGGAAGCAACGAAAAAAAAAAAAGCAGACCATATAAACGTTCTCTGTGTGCTACTATAGCGGCGATGTATCGCACACAGAGAAGCTGTAGTATTAGAACTCTCAAGACTACACTGCTTATTTTGGAGGTCAAATCCATGTAGATTTCCGAGAACTACAAAAGATGGGATTCAATGACAATACCGGCTGGCTATTTAGGTTTTGTTCTATTTCACTCGCAGGCGGTCATATCGCTTTCTATGTCCGCGCAAAGATGACGACATGTAAGGTCCATTTGTACTGAACCGAGGGCGGCAGCTTATCTAATACTGTGTCCACCAGAAGGGCACTTCCCTGCTTCTTGAATTGCTGTTAAATTCTTAGTTACTAAATTAGCTTGCCTGGCGGAAAAATTAGTCCATTTTTGGGGCTAATCACGCTGTCGACGTATTTTAGTGCAAAGCATTTAGATATTCACATCCGGCTAGAACACTGCGAACAAACTAGACATATGACATCTCAAGACGTAGACCACAAATGTTTGAAGACGTGCCGGAGCTGATTTGTGAAGCTTCACCTCTTGTCGAGCTAGCTTATGGCGCATCGCTCCCTTCACCTACTCGTCGTTGTGCTCTAACTTAATTTTGTACTTCTAAACTATACTCCCATCATTTTATTGGAACCTTAGACCCATTCCACTCCTCCCTTCTTTCTAGTAATCTGATCGTGTCTAAAAGCACACGCTGCATTTGCCTCTTTTTACTTCCTTTCATATGATCGACAATAAATGAGGAACAGCGAGCACACACACACAAAAAAAGCCTTAGCTTTCCTTTTGAGGGCACTTTTTAAAATAATTACTGACTGTCATCGCAATGATGTGAAATACAATTTTAGAGGCAACGCTTTCCAGGAAAGCATTCACCTGAGTTTCATCCCTCAACAAAACACATTAGCGTCCACAGCACGCACGTGCTACCGATAACAACCACCTACTTTCAGCGGAGCGAGCGAAAGAGATGGGTAAGCAAGTCTTTAAGTGTTAAGTCTGGCTCAGATCGATAAACTACAGACGTGACAAAGACTACGTAGAACGTCGGATAGCGTTCAAACCGGAACGAAGGCAGCCAGAAGAGCAGAGGCAAAAATGCAGACATGTACCGCATCCGCCCAAAGAATGACAACAAATCCTGACGTTTACTGCTTTGTGAGCACAAGCTGTCATGACAGCTCCAGGACCATCGCCGAGGGATTTACGATGGTAACCTCAGGAGATTAGAGGTCGGTACAAAACGCTAAGGCACATGAAAAGTAAAATTACCAACCGTTTTTTGTCCCCAGAGGCATTCGGTGTCACGACATTTCCCCATGAAGATTAGAATTTGAAAGTCACTGCAAGAAGGACGACAAAGAGGTCAAAAAATAAGTATCGTGGACAAAAGAAGACATTCTTTCCGGGGCCATTCTATGTGGCATAGTAAGGATTGAAAAATAAGAGAGCAGCTGGTCTTAGGCAAGACATGGGTGGCTATTCTGACAAAGCTGCATCCATACCTCCTTAACTGAAACGGCGTTTCAGTGCTTCTTGCACGTCGTGGGTCACCTTTGCTGGCAATGACTATAGTAATATAAGAACTTAGGCGCTGTTTTTCCAGAAGCCAAAATTATATTACCAATCATGTGGTGTTCGGCTAACTTACGGCAAATATATTTATTTACCTAAAAATACAAATTTTGTTACCATCGCCTCCTGAAAAGCACTGCCACATGCTGTGAAAAAGGTAACCTTAATGTTAGCGGCTTGGAATGGGGAGTTTAACTTTCCAAAGCGACTCAGGCTTTGAGAGACGCCTTAGTGGAGGGCTCTGGAAATTTCCACCACCTGGGGTTCTTTGACAAGAACATACATCGCACAGCATACGGGCGTTTCTCCTGCTACCGAGGACGGGATTTGATCCCGCGCCCTAAGCACTGCACTGAAATGTCAGTGCAATGAACGTCACAAGTATAGCGGAATAGAAATTAGAGCAGAAATAACACATGAAGCTAAAGCTGAATACATGTGCTTAAAAAATGTTCGGGGTTTTGTTATCGCTGGTGCCGGCGCGATAGGCTCGACGGTTGTGCTGACGATATATTTCTATATTCTTCTGGGTACTATTATCTGCGGGCCAGAAAATTTCTTGACGTTTAAAATATACACCAGAAAATGACTTAGATAAAGACGACATGGGTACGAGCTGCGAAATCAACAATCGAATATATTCGTAAAAGTATACGAATAGCATTTATTAAAACAAACTTTCTCTCAGTCTACCAAGTCAGCAGGCAAGCGATTCACTTCCACTTTGTTGCTAGTTAGCCGCAAGCCATATGAGTGTGCATAATGGCTAGCGCACGATCGTTGTCGTTGTTGTTGTTGTCCAAATAACTTATGGCACATACCCACAGAGGGGGATCGGCCAAGAATTGCGTAGCAAAGAAAATTTGCTCCCATCACCGGTATGCCTCTTTCTTTTCATAATATTTTCATGATATATTAATGGAAGGGTTTCATCTATTTGACTGCATGGAACAGAAGCAGTATTCCTGTTTGTGTTTTAGTGCTACTAAATATATTATATTCGTATAAAGGATGTTGAGGTTTAAGCAAAGCGTCTAAAAAACAAAATATTTTTTAAAGGTATTTTTCATTACCTCTAAAAAATCATCTGCCAACAGTGCCAAACGGTCGTTTTTTTTTTTCGTAAATAGAGGTACCGAAAAACAAAAGTAGCACCAAGCTACCTAAGGCGCCTCATTTTGGTGGCTGATATATGAGTTAGCTGGGGAGAGGGCTTTGGGATGAAAGATGGGAGGGACAGCGCAATTATAACCATACATTTCTCAGGATTATTTCATCAAAAATGAGGTTCAGCATAGATTTCTTGTGCAATTGCAGTCTTGAACGAAACGATTACCTCCCTCCCCATCCCCCCTTGGCCCGATGTGCGTCTGGCTCTGCCACTTTGTTTCGAGAAAGCGCAAAATCAAGTTGCGTTTAGCAATACAACTCAAGTATTCTCATCGCTGCGTCAAATGCAAAAGAAACACAAAGCGTCTGCACCACGAGCATCTGGGGCTTACAGTAAAAACAATACATCGATTGTGCGGCCTATTTTTTGGAAGTCGCCAGGAGAAACCATTTCCTTGAACTGTATACTTTTTGGTGCGCAAACACAACGCTTAGCTTTGTATTGTTTTTAGAAAGCTCTCAGGTAGCGTCGTTCGGATTATTAACGGTGTTTGTTTCCTAGAAAAAATGAAGGGTTGCTCAGCCTAATTGTTTCATTAGAATTGAGGGATAACTTTTTCGCTGTAAACGAATTCAATTCCATGACACTGGATTTTCACGATACAATCGTTACCATGTGCCTTGCTGAGAACTGTCATTGTTTTAGAGCGCAGCTCTTTGGCGTCCGTTCCTGGGTTTCGCGTCGCCGTCGGCGTCGGCGTCGTCGTCGGCCTCGTAACCAGCTCCGCCCCCCTTTCATCCCCCCAGCGCTAGCAGCGACCGACTGATACCGCTGGATGCCGCTGACGCCGCCAGAGAGTCAAGATAACGGGACTGCATAGAACACCGTCGCCGCCATGCAGAAAGAGGAGGGGAGGGTCCCCCGCCCCTGTTCCTGTGTGGCGGATAGGGTGCTCTTCAGTTGCCGACGCGCCGGTTATTTCACGTAGGCCCCGGCACGTCGACGAATACGTGACCACCTTCCCACGGCTATACCTGGTTCCTGGCGCCGCGGAAGCGAGGGTATCATATTGTTTGCGTCGGCATCGGCGGCGTTGTCCCTGAAACCAATTCCGCAGCTGGGGTTGACTCACTATCGGCGTCAGCAGCATCAGTCAGTCGCTGCTATCTCTTCCCTTCTCCCTTTATCGCGTTGTCCGCTTGCTGCGCGCGCTTCTGCCCCCATCGTTTGCCGCTGGGTGTACACGCCACCCCCCTCCCCCCTCTTCCTGCGAGTCTCTGGTTGTCAAAGCGCCGGCTCGAACTTAATTCCTTTCTTCGCTCCTTTCCAATGCAACCCCTGTGCGGTGACAACAGAGCGGCGGGAGTCGCTATCTACTTGCGCACAGGTCTCTCTGCAATACCAGTCGAAATGTTTGGCACGTCACATGAAGTTGGCGAACTGTGCGCCGCAAAGTTGCCCAATGGCTTGCTGGTAGTAGCTGCCTACTTCGCCCCTACGGCACTCACGAAAGACGTCGTGCACTTCCTGCAACTCGCATTAACCGTCCATCGATCCACACCGATGTTAGTAGTGGGGACTTTAATGTTGACATAAAGACAAACAGGAATTTCTTCACACTTATGCGGGAGAACATCCCGTTCCTCTCGCTCGTAACGCGTCCCACGGCTGTGACAACCTCGCGAGGCACTTGTATAGATCTCGTCTTTGAGAATCAAGCATTGGTGTACCAAGTCGAACATATATATATATCAGTCTATTTCTCCGACCACAAAGGTTCCTTCATGACAGTCAAGAACTGTTAGTGGGGTCTTTGTTAAAGGAATACGTGTGAAAAATAAAAAAAAATTCTGTGGTAGCGCATACTTGTGTTGCTCGATTTCGTTGCCTCAATCTATCGAAAAGGTGAAACAGCTTATTTGCTGCGCTGAAATTTCGCATTAGGAAGTAACGTAATCGTCGGTAATTTTTTCGTTTCTGATATAATCTGCCTAGCTCTAAATCCCCGACTCCAAACACGCACATAAGAAAACATCACATCCCCATAGGTGATGTCACATCCTCTGAGAGGATGTGAGGTCACTTATCTGCAATCAGCTACAGAGCTTTGGGGAACGAGCGCGCTGGGCAGCGCTTCTTTCCATCCTCAACTGACAGATGCACAGATGCCGCGCCTTTCCTTTCCTATAAACGGATTATAGAACGCAGGTGGACTTAGACGCTCACGACATGGTAACCAATAAGAAGCCTCTAGCGAACGACTCCCCTGATGGGGCTGGGACAGGTGGGTCACCGCCGCTTGCGGCGGGGGCCAGCCTGCCAATGAATTTTTATCTGTTGTAGGCCGTCATTGCACCCGCGACCGCTTCGGTGGTGGACAACGGCTGTTGTTGCGGCGCGCGTCTTTCTCTCCAGCTTCCTTTTCTTTCTTCTCTATTTTCTCTTTTGTCTGCACGAGGCAGCGGAGGTGGCTCAGCTACAGAGCCAATAGCAGGCCCGTACATTTTCTTTCCTTTTTCCTACAGCCACAACAACAACAACGGTGCAGAAGGCTGGAGAAATTAACTTCTTCTGACCTTGAGGTAATCACTGCTTTTCGCTACGTATATCCAGGCGTAGCAGAGCTAAGCCATCTTTCATTTTTTTATTGAGAAACAAAAAAAAACATTTAGCAGTTTCCTCCACAAGAATTAAAAAAGTATTGGTCGCCCTATTACGCCGTCTTGCAGTTAACGGTATCAATACAAGCAAATTCAAATATATTTCAATTAATTGTTTATACTTCGCAAAAGTGCTTCGTGAAACGTTTTAACAGTGCCTCCTAGAAGAACTGGTTTTACTCGTCGACCGACGTCAGTTGATGCCATGTAGGTGGCGCTCCATCAGCTCGAACCATTGGGTGCCTCGATGCGCGCGCCTGTTTTTGCGGCGGCTGTTGCGTGGCGTTCCTTGGCGCGCGCGTTGAAGTTTGGTATTGCAGATGGCAGGAACGCTCTTGAAGCGCTACAAGAAGGGTGGGCCCAAATATGGCGTTGTTGTCTCCACCCTAGGAGAGGGCGCGCTCGGCGCGCTCATCGAGGCACCCTATTGCGCCAGTGTTTGTTTCTAGCGTGCGCGCAAGTGTATTCAGATTCGTAATCCGCGTTCCACTGGCACCGCGTTCCTCGTGCTCCGGCTGGAATACTGAATCATTTAGACAGCGGCTACTTCTGATTCTGAAGACGATCGTCAAGCTGGTGTTTATTTCATCAACATTTTGCGCTTTGTGTTGGCAGAAACATTCTGTCTGAGAAGTTTCAGATATGGCATCGGTGGCAGGAACTACTGTGGCTCTTAGGCCTAATGTTTTTTATGGGATCGCCAATGATGTAGACTATCATCGGACACGTTATTTAAGGCCCTGGTCTTCGAGAGTCTACTGTGATCGGGTGTGCTCGCACATTGTGATGCTCCCCTGCTGCCACGTCACCTGCCCCGACGCTCTGTCGCAGAGCCGCTACTGCACCTATTGCGACGTTTTGTTCTCGGACATGGTGATGCTGCCCTGCTGCGACGTTCTCTGTGCCGAGACCCTGTCGCAGAGCCGCTACAGCACCTATTGCGGCCGTGTGTGCTCGCACATTGTGACGCTCCCCTGCTGTCACGTAATCTGCCCCGACGCCCTGTCGCAGAGCCGCTACTGCACCTATTGCTATGTTTTGTTCTCGGACGTGGTAATGCTGCTCTGCGGCCACGTCATCTGCACCGATTCTTTGTCGCAGAGCCGCTACTGCACCTATTGCAGCCATGGGTGCTCGCACATGGGGATGCTCCCCTGCTGCCACGCCATCTGCACCGAGCCCCTGTCGCCGTGCCGCTACTGTATTTATTGCGGCCAAGTGGGCTCACACAGGGCGATGTTCCCGGCTACACTCAGTGGAGCAAGCGGAACTATGTCTGCGTGCTGGACGCCCATGGCTACTGCCACCATGGTATAACGGTGGACGGCCACTCCAGCAAGGATCAGGCCGCACAGCACGTAAGTGAGCAACGATACTTGTTTTAATATGGACGCGTCGAATAATGAATCAATAAGAGTTGTAACGACGACATGTCAGTGCACGTTAAAGATCCCCAGGTGGTCGAAATTTCCGGAGTCCTCCACTACGGCGTCTCTCATAGCCTGAGTCGCTTTGGGACTTTAAACTCCAAACCCAAACCAAACCAAGCAGCTGCTTTAAAACGAGAAGCGAATTAAGCATACAACAAAGGCTGAGACAAAAGATTCACGAGGAATATGTGAACGCCCATGATATGGCTTCCTTATTTCTGGCGAGATCAATAGTACTACAGTTCGTGCACCACATACGAAATAATATTGTCACGTAGCGTTTTGAACTCGTAACTAGAACGTTTAATGGGGGGTTAATTCTGAAGTCACAGGAGAGCAGGTCAAGAGCACCCAGAAACTGTCGGCACCACAATTTCAGCCTCTTCTAATCGAGCGACACGGGGGCCACTTCTTCAAGTCAGCGCATGCTGTTGCACACGCTACAATATGACGACTTCGGTGTAGTAAAACCAGAGTGTAAAAGCGGGCGTTCTTGTCACTACGCCGTTGGCGTCACAAGTATTCACATCGCCACTGTGAGACTAATCGCGGATGTTTCTGTTCTGCAGATCTGCCGCAACTTAATCTAATATGTCTCGCTCAGAGACATTTCAGCTGGCAAAACCTTGAATCAAGCGATCAGCTTCATTGCTGCACACGGGGAATAAAACCTGCGTGCGTGGACCTTGAGACGCTGGACCGCAGTTCGTGCAGTGCTCGTTGGGATGGGATGCGTAGGGTGTAAGCCTGCGTCCTATTCGAGCACAGTGCGCAGAGAAGCAAGGCTTCACATTTGTGTTACTAGGGACGAATTACGCTGCAATGACATCACAAAACTGTCACAAATATGTCATGATCCAGCCAGGCAGCCCCGCTCCTATTGATAGATTCCGACCGGTGGGCATGTCGACCAATAGAAGCGGGGCATATTGACAGGTCTTTGTTCTATGATGTGATCGTAGCTTTATTCTGCCCCTGCTTTGTAGGAATGTAACTGCGAAAAGTTCAGTGAAAGAGTACGAGACTATTGCAATGCTCCGTTGTCCCAGTTGTTCGGCCACGGGCGTTTTGCTTCACTCTGATAGCTTTAAGAACAAAGCGGGTGAGCCCGGTTTTAATATGTATCTTCAGACGTTTGGTTCTGTTTGGTTTGTGAGGTGAAACACCCCGGAGCGGCTCAGGCAATGAGAGTTGGCGTAGAGACTCCGGACATTTCTACAATCTGTTGTTCTTTAACGTGGACTGGCATTGCACACACATGGACGCCGCTCCGTTCCTCCCTCATCAGCCGCCAGCAGTCTTCTGATAGCGCTTGCCTTTTTGAAATTTAAATAAATTAGCAAAATCGGTTGTCATTGTCATCGTCTTCGTGTTAAACCCTGATTAATACACAAAAAAATAAAGCCCAGTGGCACGGAGTTGACGCGTCATGGGCCCCAGGTTACACTTAAGGCTAGGATGAGGAGGGGGAGGACGTTTGAATACGGAGGCATATACAAAAAGGACCTATTTTAAAGTTATAGCTTTAACATTCCCTTGCAGTAGGAGCTGCAGTTGGAGCTGCAGTAGGACCTAGGAGCTGCAGTTGGAGTTCCGGGGAAATGTGATTTGGCCGCTAAGGTTATGACGTCAGCTGCTGAATTCAAAGAGAAAAAATTTGGAGGACGCTTAAGCTTCGCCTTCAAGAGTGGAACGCGATAGCGTTATTGCACCTCGTTCGCACCGCCCACTCATTCGCTCGGTATGCTCTTGAGTCACACAGACATATGGCGATTTCCACTGGTCGCTACGGAGCACGTTTTCTTGCTCCGGGACGACGATTTCGATTTCCACTGGTCGACCAAGATAGGTTGCGCGTATTCCACTGGTCGTTTGGGGCAGCTCGGGACGCTCCAGCTCGATCCGCCGACCGAAGTCGGATCTCGCCGAAAGTCCTAGTCGCTGACGCGGTCACTTCCGGATGCTGCTGGATTCTTTTGGCTGTTTTTGACCGTTTCAGCGACATCGGCAGAGGACGCTGGATGGCACCGTATTTTGCGCGAATATGTCGAAGTGCGTCTATCGAAAAACATCTGCAGCGTTAAAAAAATGAGAAAGCAAGTTGTTGAGGGCCGATGCGGCTACAACTTTCGAAACCGGCTCAGCTTTACTTCCGCCGCGCGCTCTACATGTTCCGCTGGTCGACCAAGGCTGATCCGCTCTGTAACGCTTTAGGTCGGCTCGGACGCCCAGCTCCGATCGACCAGTGGAAATCGCCAATAGTTTTCATACTCAACACTTCTAAGTGCACTGTACAACTTTTTTCTAATTATTTGTCGAAACAAGTGCTTCTCACAATCTACATTATCGCACTGTGTTGTGCACACTATAACGTTTCCTGCTCCCGTGTTCCTTTACCGTTCACACGCACTGAGTATGTCGGTCAGTCACACATCGCAGGGGACGCTTCCCCAGCAGAAGCGCTACGCGCAGCGATCACGTCAGAGGCGTCCGGCATCAGACGCTGCACCTAGCAATCGCGCTGTGAGCGAAAAGAGGAGCCGCGTCGCCTAAACACCACTGTTCGAGTGACGCACGCTGGATGTTGGAAGGGGAGAGAGCGAGAAAACTTATTAAACGGTATTGGGGCATCCTCGCACCGGTACCCGCGCGGCCCGAAGGGGAGAAGCGGGTGAGCGAAGATAGTGATCTAAAGAAAGGAAAGACGCTTGATTCTACAACCCGTGAGGGTGCACGGCGAAACATAGGGGCGAGTGGCGCGCCACGTGTCGGGGCAGCGCCGCACATTGCGAGGAGGGGTTCTTCTGTGTTTGCCGCAAGATGGCTCTGCATGTGCGCAGAGCGCAGAAATGTAGCAGAAACGTATTTCGCTACTCGTGTAACTCCGACTTCTGTAAATAACATGCTCATAATTACCGATATACACCGCAGTATAACGTTCTACGGCACGTTTCTAAGGCAACACCGCATTCACTAGAAGCGCTTTTGTACCGCTTACAAGCATCGAACTCGTGGCTGAGTGATAGCGTCTCCGTCTCACACTCCGGAGACCCTGGTTCGATTCCCACCCAGCCCATCTTGGAGGTTGCTTTTTATTCATGAAGTGCATGCCGGGATTTATCGCTCACGGCCAACGCCGCCGACGCCGACGACACCGGCTTTTCTGCGACACGAGCTCCTTAACGCTACCGCGTTAATATTTACGCCCTGCTGCGGTGGTGCAGTGGTAAGACGCCTGATTACTGTGCCGGCCGGAGTACCCGGGTCCGATCCCGACCGCGAAGGCTGCGTTTCGATGGAGGCGAAACGAAGAGGCGTCCGTGTGCTGTGCGACGTCAGCACACATTAAAGCCCCCAGGTGGTCGAAATTACTCCATAGCCTTCCACTACGGCTCCTCTTTCTCTCCACTCCCCGCCGGGGTGGCGCAGTGGTTACGGCGCTCGACTACTGTTCCCAAGGACGCGGGATCGAATCCCGGCCTCGGCGGCCGCTTTTCGATGGAGGCGAAAAGCAAGGTGCCCGTGTGCTGTGCGATGTCAGTGCACGTTAAAGAACCCCAGGTGGTCGAAATTTCCGGAGTCCTCTACCACGGCGTCTCTCATAGCCTGAGTCGCTTTGGGACGTTAAACCCCCCCAAACCAAACCATCTTTCTCTCCACTTTTTCTCCCACCTTCCTGCTTTCCCTTACGGCGCGGTTCAGGTGTCCACAGAAGCAACTGTGACAGATACAGCGCATTTCCGTTCCTGTGAGCCAGTTATACACTACCGTGATATGACCCATGGGCAGAACATAAGCGCCACCAAATTTTAAAATGAAAATGGCTCATAGTGTCGTGGACAAAGTGTATCCCGCCTTTGCGGCGGCTGTCGCGTGGCGTTCCTTGGCGTGCGTTCAAGTGTGGGTTTGCAAATGGCAGGAACGCGTAGATAAGATGAGACTTCTCAGGCTTTCGCCTTTCGCTACTTTAGTCGCTAAAGTCTCTCGTAATTTTTTGAAGCGAAATCTTTACTACGCCAGGTTTTCAAGTCAGCAGCATTGAAGCAAATATGACCTTGAAAAACTTTGATGGTCAAAAAAAATTAGAGGGTCTCCTAAATGTCTCTTAAGAGGAAAATGGCGAAAGACTATACCCTTCCTATCGTATACTTTGCTCACATCGGTAGCCTCCTGTCAGCATTCGTTGCAGTGCTACATATAAATATAATTGGTTTACAGGAAAGTAAAGGCGCAGTATCTATCACACGTGAGTTTGGATGGTACACCATCGCTCATGTCGCGTGGCGTTCCATGGCGCGCGTTCAAGTGTGGCATTGCAGATGACAGGGACACATCCCGACTCGGCCAATCAGAACGCCACAAAAGCGGGACAACCTTTGTCCAGGACAGCATGAGCCATTGAAGGCTTTCGCCTTAATAAAGAGTTGCCATGCAGTGCCGGTACAGGTTTCTATAAAACAGGTGGGACAGATACTGTGCCTTTCCTTTCCTGTCAACCAAATATAAGAAAAGTTATGAAAAGACCGCGGATAGAAAAGGAAGAGTTACAAAGGCGATCGTTGTGAAGCTCAAAGCTTTCCCTCTCACTATATTCAAGCCGTACCAAAATCCTCCCCCCCCCCCCCAATTTTGAATTCTTAGCTTCACTAAACGAAATAAATTTCAGGTATCGTATGCTTTTGATGACCGTCAAAATTCTCGGATGTCAAGCTGAAACTTATCCACAACCACTCTGGGTAGCATGTTCCCACAAAAGATCGAGGTCAAAGTCAATGTCAAAGATCAGCTGATGTGGGATGTAAATTTCATCTATGTTTGGTTTTTTAAAAGAAGTAAAGCTAATAAACTTGAGTTATTTTTAACAAGAACTGCTTTACCCTGAGTTGGGCGCATGATGGCCTTAGTTGCCTATGTGCCATAAAACCCAACACAACAAACAACCATTGCTTGCTCGGTCGAAAATTTCTTCTGAGGAAAATTAGATTTTTAGGGCTTGCATCGTAAGATTCAGAACAGTGGATGTGCGTTTTCATGTTTAATGAAGGCTCAGTGCGTCCTGAAAGGTAATGCTACAGGAAGGACGCACAGAATGCAAACATTTCGCGGTCACATTATAAAATGACACCTTAGGGTAACACTTTGTTGAGCCAGTGCAGATGAAGTACTCCATAGGAGTGCGCAGCACGACCGCCAAAACATGAGTTATAATTACATAGTCTGTACCCGACGACTCATAATACATTCATCATCATCATGACTAGATGGCGGGGCATCGTGAATGCCTACGCAGTATAAGCCGCCGCAGTTATGATAAAGCGGCCGGTGGTTCTCAGGACTGCCATTTGCGCGGGTAATATCTATGAATGTAGTCGACGCGCGTATGTGGGAGGTGCAGCCCTAATTTTGCGACGAGTCAGGGCAAATTATTTCTCCTTGAGTGTACGAACGGTGCCTTGTAATAAGGCTTACATTATGATATTCAAGCCTGACAAAAGCGTTGCTCATAAACTGCCGCGATGGGTCTGATAGGGCCACTAGGCTAATGAGCGGGAGGGCCCAGGCCGGAGTCACATCACGGCGGCCGCGTTTCCATATCTAAGACAACACCTGCTTGTGCTGTGCGATGTCAGTGCACGTTAAAGGTACAAAAGCGGTTGGAAGTATTACAGAGCCCTCCACTGCGCCGCTTCTCCTCGCCCGAGCCACCTTAGCACGTCAAACAACGTAAAAGAAAGAGGACGAAAAAATGATCACACTATAAAGCGTTCGGTATAGCACAGCTAAGTCAAGTCATCGTCCCACATTAATTCGTGGCAGCAGAGTTCAGCGCAAAGGCAGCAATTTCAGAAGACACGTCATCAACATTGCCTGTTTCTATAAACGCCACAACATTGAAGTCCACGTTCTGCAGAACATATGGCGTCGGTGGTTTTCGGCATTGCGAGCAAAAAATCACGGGTATGTCTTCGGCATGTGGTAGTTGGCAGGTGCCATGGCCGAGCACTGATCCGTCAGAGGGATGTGTGATGTAACGACTTCACATCGTCTCGAAGTTCGGTGGAGCTGTTGCATGTCTGTTGGATTCAAAGTCGAGCCATGCAGGCTCACACTCGTATGCATCGTCGTAATAGCAGTCGCTTACGACCCGTAGCTGGATAACACAGTAGTTTTGGAATCTCTGCTAATAAAAATGCTTGAGATAGCAGAGGCAAAAAAAATTACCGACGATTACGTTACTTCCTAATGCGAAATTTGAGCGCAGCAAATAAGCTGTTTCACCTTTTCGATAGATTGAGGCAAATCCGCCGCCACCGATCTGGCTCTCTGATTGCCACCGCACAGTTGTTGCATTGGAGGAGGAGCGAAGAAAGGAATTAAGTTCGAGCCAGCGCTTTGAAAACCGGAGACTCGCAGGAAGAGGGGGGAGGGGGGCGGTGTGTACACCCAGCGGCAAACGATGGGGGCAGAAGCGCGCGCAGCAAGCGGACAACGCGATAAAGGGAGGAGGGAAGAGATAGCAGCGACTGACTGATGCTGCTGACGCCGATAGTGAGTCAACCCCAGCTGCGGAGTTGGTTTCAGGGACAACGCCGTCGATGCCGACGCAAACAATATGATACCCTCGCTTCCGCAGCGCCAAGGACCAGGTCTAGCCGTGGGAAGGTGGTCACGTATTCGTCGACGTGCCGGGGCCTACGTGAAATAACCGGCGCGTCGGCAACTGAAGAGCACCCTATCCGCCACACAAAAACAGGGGGGGGGGGGGACCCTCCCCTCCTCTTTCTGCATGGCGGCGACGGTGTTCTATGCAGTCACGTTATCTTGACTCTCTAGCGGCGTCAGCGGCATCCAGCGGTATCAGTCGGTCGCTGCTAGCGCTGGGGGGATGAAAGGGGGGCGGAGCTGGTTACGAGGCCGACGACGACGCCGACGCGAAACCCAGGAACGGACGCCAAAGAGCTGCGCTCTAAAACAAGGGATGGGTAATTAAATGAGCTTAGTCTATTGCACGTGAACGATGAACCGCTAGGAGAACCGCAGGTAGCCCCCATAGAGATAACCGTGTCCCGTACTTCAAAAACTTAGTTTAAGTGTCCTTCATAATATTTTCATGGATTCATTCACCTCCTATAAGAGTTGGGTGCTCACTTGTCTCTCCCTTTTCACATTCTCACAGGGGGCTGGCAGGTTAATCATGTCATAGATTTTCAAGTGACCTCCGAACCACATATATGTCCTTCAACATGACACAAGAATTGCTTTATTTTGGGGATATCTATTTTAGGACATAGAATACAAAATAGACGATTACCATATCTCAATGCTCAATAAATCAGAGAAATGTGAAAACATTATACGCAGTGCGGGATCAGTCTTACTTTTCCACTGCCTAAAAAGGAATCATTCTGTCTAAAACAAAACGACACGCTTCCCTGTGTTTTGCTGTTTGCAGGTAAAGAGGGAGAATGCCGAGAGAGGCTACAAGGTCTCTGTTCTACCTTTCGAGATCATGGAGAGTTATTTGGAGTGCTACCAGCAAGAGCGCCTACTGGTTCTCTCTATGCATCTACGAGGTCTGGCATGATCAGATCACCACTCATGCTGTGTCGAGCTACAGTTCATACAGGACCTTGGAGCCCTTGTTCGATTTCCTGGACTCTGGAGTGTCCACTTCAACGAGCGCGGGTGATATCTCACCGCTATTTACCGGCCGTCTAATGATGGTATATGATTATCGCTGCAGATGTAGATATTAATAAACTAATTATTACCGGCGAAAAAAGTAGAGCACTAAAACATTATTGACAAAAACACCATATTCTTGGCGATTGATCAAGCAGGCAGATGCTCATTACTCATAGCAACGAAGGGGAATTTTACTTGTTTAGATTATTCGTTTAGATGGCATTATAAAGCAGCCATGCAGCCTGGCATAATAACCACTGCTAACTACACGTTCCAGTAAATACAATCTTGTCTAAAACGATCTACTTCGCTCCGTGAGAGGTAGCCCAAAAGCCAGTTTTTACCACGTCTGGCGTTGGGAAAGAAACAGTCCAATTTCTCGCAGGCAGGTTTGTAAGGTTCGTATCTAGCAAACGTGCCACTCAATATGAATTTCAGTCGTGAACAAAGTGAGAGGTGGTGTGGGGATGGCAACCGCAGGCTAGCAGCAACAAATAAATATTACAACGTTCCCCCAAACTCCTCTATACCCAACTTGAACCAATTTCAACGCCACCTCATCCACTCTTCTCCATTGCCTCTTGAAACGGCTTCATCCTGTGTACTCCTTTCCTCAACCCCGCCCCTATTGTTGGAAGGCCGCTATTCTGACAACAGAGCCCAACGACCACCATTCAAGCGGAGCGTACCAAAAAGAGGTGGCAGGGAGCTGCTGAAATAAGGGGCTGTCCAGGCAGTGAGTGGCTAATAATTTCTTCTTCCGCCTTCTTCACGCACTGAATCAGATAGCTTAAACCCATTCAGAAGCTTCGCGCGTCCCTTTTTTATCACTGCCTCCTCTCCCCCCCCCCCCCCCCCCTGCCGCCCCTGCCTATGTGGTACCCTCATTGTTTTTTTCTACATCCCTCTATACGAGCGAACCGCCGTCCGTGCTCTCTCAACCACATACCCCCCCTTATCTACACATTCGTCTCCGCCACAACAGCCCTTCTCAACAGCATCTGGTCTTTCTTCCTCGCCAAATCTTATTCAATTGCGCTTTCCTCCATTCCACTTCGACATAATTCCCCTCTTTGACTTCACCTCTTCATTCCGAGGAGCACGTACGTATTACCTCGTTATGATCTCAGCTCAGCATCCTTCCTGTTTCAGAGCTGATAAAATTTAACCATGTTGATTTTCATGTCAGAGGTCTGCGATAGCATTCTGGGGATTCTATCCGACAAATCATTGATGTTTTGAAAACGCCGTCATGTGTGCCTGAGTTTCTTTAATAAATGTGTTGCCTGTAAACTATTTCATGTATCACAATTCAGCTAGTCGGTATTGCTTTGTGAAATAGAAAGGTTGGCGCAACGTAGTGTTTAGAGCACGCCCAACTGAAACACGGAATGATTATGGTTCGAATCATGGCATCGCCATGCTTTTTTTTTCTTATTAATGACTGACAGCTGGTGTGGACGCGCCGTGGTGACTGACTCTGCTGAAGCGCTCTGTCCACACGTCCAGTACGCGCCACTCAGGAGACGAGAAATCTTTTCACTTTAAAATTGTCATAGAGCAAGTATTAGAAACCATCTGCTCCGATACAGAAACAATTACATGAATATTGAGCGCGTCTCCGTGCAGTGTGCGATGTCTCGGCAAGTTATGATATATCAGATGATCGAAATTATTCGACGCCCTCCACCGCAGCTTTCCTCATACTTGAGTCTCACGAAAAACAATTGGCTAGACCGGACAGTATATAATTTTGACTTCTACAAATACGATTTTACTGTTCATGAGACGATCGGCGCAGGCATGTTTCTCTTTAACCTGTTCAATGTCGTCAGTCTGCTTTTCCGCCACCTTGTGCACATTTATGTTTTACTGATACCATCCACGACGTATGGCATTGATTTGCGAAGACATCCACTGCCATCATCGGTAAAGCGGTGCCGCTTCTCGACCTCTCCGCTCCTGTTTCTCATGTTCTACTGACGACGGCGTAGCGTGAGGTGCTTTTTGTTCAACTTCTGCTTTGTCCCTGGCAATTTATTTCCTTACTTCTCCGGGAATTCGCTTGAATTATTTGGTTCTTAATGTATACGAAGCTTTCGGGATATCGGTCTCTATTTGCGATTATCTGGTTAGAGATGCTCTGCCCTGATGGGGCTGGTGCAGGTGGGTCACCGCTGCTTGCGGCGGGGCTGGCCTGCACCGAATTTTTATCTGTTGTAGGCCGTCATTGCACACGCCACCGCAGGCGGTGGACGACGGCTGTTGCGGCGCGCGTCTTTCTTTCCCTCTTGCTTTCCTTTCTTCTCTATATTCTCTTCTATCTGCACGAGACGGCGGAGGGGGCTCGGCTACAGAGCCAGTAGCAGGCCCGTGCATTTTCTTTTCCTTCTTCCTACAGCCACAACAACATCTGGTTCTAACAGAATAGCCAACTAGTACACGGAAAGAGAGCCCATCGGTAAGTGTACAGGATGTTATCGACAATGATTTCTTGTTCTCGTTTCTTTTACTTAACCAGCAAATGTAGCCTTATATAAGGTATATGTAAGGGGAAAAAAGAAGGCTGATCGACCACGAATGGAGTCATTTCATAAGACGACTGAATGAAAATGTATTGCTATTCGGTCCAGGTTGAACGGTCCCGAATGAATGCCACGCAGGCTAACTTAATCTGCTCATAACAGTATTCTTGTCACCCTTCTGCCCTCCTATTTTTTAAATAAATGAAGCTTTTGAAAATAATGTTCACTGCCTATCAGTGGCTCGGTTAGCGCATCCGTTTGACATTAAATACTAGGGCAGCCTCAATGCCTAGCTGTCATACATACAAGGGGGGACAACAATCTGTGGACCACGCAAAGTGCAACCAAAGCGCATAACTTTTGTATCGAAGAGTAGTCTCGGACCATATTAGGCAATGGAAAAGTTCGACTTAAGGTATTTCGTCTCTGCTGTATAAACAATGTTTACATTATACTTTTAGTCCAAACTCGCCAGACATGCGGTCCAGAGACTTTTGTACGCGATAGTACCTTGTCTGTTTAATTTCCCTCCGCCACACATGCAATATTGCCATAAATCAATGAAGTGTGATGCTTAATCCTTAATTGTTGATGCCTTCTTTCGCGTTGAAATGCATGCTTCAAAAAGAACTGATGGAAAGGTCTACAGGCGACATCAGTATTTCTGTGAACTTTGGTTTGCAGGGAAAGTACTCAAGAAAAAGACCTTCGACATATGAAACTATCCGCAGATTCTGCCAGCTTTCTTGGTTTCCCGGAATTGACCACAAACTATTGTAGAGGTGTCTACGAAATACGATACGCAGTGACTGGAGCAGCCAGTCAGAAATTAAATATACGCGGAGAGGAAGCAACGCCCTCTTGAACAGCATGCTTGATCTTGTTTCACGTAGCCGGCGAATAGTTAAAAGGTGGGTAAAGGGTACTTTAAATACATGTTACAGTGAGAGAAGATGCATAATGCGTGCCCCATACAAGATATGCGTTTCCTCAACATATACATAGAACTTAATAAGCGAGCTGTAAAGGCTGGTGAAGTTCTACTTTGCTCCATATGAAGGGCTTACTTACGCCTGCTTTTTGCAATTCACTAAAGCCACAGTCACTCACTCTCTCTCTCTCTCTCTCGGAGTAACACTTAAAGGATGATGAAACTATATTTACTAAGGCTACAAAATCTGCCCAGATGATCGGAATTCCCTAACTTTTTTTGCGGAACGCAAACATCTATGTGGTGTTTCATTCATCCCAAATTTATCAGTTCAGTTCAGTCGTTCAGTCGTGTCCGACTCTTCGTGACCCTATGGACCATGTCACGCCACGCTTTCCGGTCTCACACTATCTTCTAACATCACACAACTTCATCTGCAGTGCCTCGAGGATGCCATCTAACCATCGCGTTCGCTGCCTACCCCTTCTCCGGCGACCCTCAACCTTTCCCAACATCAAATCTTTCTCCAGCGACTCCTCTCTTCTCATCAGATGACCAAAGTAGCTGAGCTTTAACTTTAGAATTTGACCCTTCAATGAGCAGTCAGGGTTTATGGTCGACAATATCGACTGATTTGATCTTCTGGCAGTCCAAGGAACTCTCAAGAGTCTTCGCCAGCATCACAATTCAAACGCGTTAATTCTTCGGCGGTCAGCCTTATTTACAGTCCAACTCTCGCATCCATACATCACAACTGGAAAGACCATAGCACGAGTTATACGGATCTTGGTTGGCAGACTAATGTCTCTGCTCTTTACTAGGCGGTCAAGGCTAACCATTGCTTTCTTTCCCAGAAATAGGCGTCTCCTAATTTCATGGCTGCAGCCTCCTTCCGAGGTAATCTTGGAGCCCAAGAAGAGAAAATCTGTCACAGCTTCCACTTCTTGTCCCTTGATGCTCCAGGACTTGATAAGGCAAGACGCCATGATCTTTGTCTTTTTAATGTTCAGTTTAAGCCCAAATTTCTCACTCTCTTCTTGTACGCGCATCAGAAGTCTCTTGAGTTCCACTTCACTTTCTGCCATTAAAGTGGTATCATCTGCATATCTAAGGTTGTTGATACTTTTTCCAGCCATCCACTCCAGCTGAAGACTCGTCCACGGCCTTCCTCATGATGCACTCTGCATATAGGTTAAATAGGCAGGGCGACAGTATGCAGCTTTGCCTCACTCCTTTCTCAATAGGAAACCAATCAGTAAGACCATGCCCAGTTCTAACTGTGGCCTCTTGCCCTTCATACAGGCTCCTGAGGAGACAGATGAAGGTATAGCCGATATAGGTGTAGCCGATAAGAATGATGCTGCTTCTTTTCCCACCCAAGCAAACACACGGCGATGCATGCGCAAAATAAAACGAAATGAAGAAACAAAGCCTTATTAATGATGGAGGTGGCCGGTTTAAAAACGTCATTGAAATGCTTATCCACAATCTCCAAGACAAAGCATGTTTAGCGGTTGAGAACGATAAACAACTTTCCTAAAACCTGCGATAAATTAGTTAGCGTTCAAGCCATTTTGTGGTGCTGGACAGTGTGTTAAATAAGACTACGTTTCAATAATAACTAAATCAGTTCGGCTATTTTAAAGTATATATAAATAATGTAGCGATAGTTTAGTCAAAAGCCTGAAGTCATGCTACTTCGGTTTATAAGAATTATGCACAGCCTTGCCCTGCAGTCACACGTGAGAGCTCATGTGACCGTTCATTATGATTGTTCATTGCTTTAAATTCAATCAGCCTCACAGGCTTGCCAAAATACATAGCAGGCATGACGTTCAGAAGTTCTCATCTAAGAGGTCTGTACTGTTTCAGCAAGCAATTATGAAGTTTCATCCCAAATTTCCAGAAGACGAAATGTGTTGCCTAAAACGAAATGTAGTCCCTTAGTACATCTGCCTCTCATGCAACCAGAAAGTGCCTTGCGTTCAAGCATGTTTAGATTAAATGCTTTTATTAAAGCTCCTTTTCGTCGCTAACTAGGTGCTGCTGGAACTTTAGCACGTGAGCGAAATTTGTGTTATCGTTAACGAGTGAAGTTTTTTTCTTTCTTAAACCTGGCACCGAAGGATTAAAGTTTCCAGCTTTCCTCCGCAGGGGATGGATGTTTATTGCTTCACGCACGGAAGAGGCTGCCTTCACAGCTTGATTCGGGGATGCTGCGCTACCAGCGCTTCTTCGGGGCCGAAGATTTTGTCCTGAGCCGAGGCTTCTCTAACGAGAACTTAAACGAGCCCACACGGCCGTATTCTTTAACCAGGAGCTTAAGGTGTGCGCCGAAGCGCATCATTGTTCCTCTATCGTAGTCACCTTTAAAGCTACGACGTCTAAAACAGTGCTGTTTGATGTTCCCGTTCATCATTCTGCACCTCCTATAAATGCGCCTACTTTTAAAAGGCGAATTCTGGAAGGCTCTTAAACAGTGCGGTGAAAGATAATGGCCTGAGCTGTGAAGGTTGATTCAACTAGAGGATAATGCAAGAATGTTCATGATAAAGTTGTGGATTTAGAAAGAGATATTCGGCAATATTTCTGTTATGCGAGCATTAAAGCAAAAAGGACAGCTTGTTTAAAGCTTAAATTACTCATTACTGTAATATAAAAGCAGAAGGATGGCCGTTACTCGCCCTACGTGGCTGGTACTGGTAGGTCAACGCCGCTTGCCCAAGCCTGCCACTGGATTGTTGTCTGTTGTATGCCGTCATTGCACTACTGGCCCTACGTGGCAGGTACTGGTTGGTCAATGCCGCTTGCCCAAGCCTGCCACCGGATTGTTTTCTGTTGTATGCCGTCATTGCACCCGCCACCGCTTAGGTGGTGGATGACGGCTGTTGTTGCGGCGCGTGTCCTTCTCTCCCTCTTCTTTTACTTTCTTCTCTGTTTTCTTTTCTGTCCTGCCCCGCCGGGGTGGTGCAGTGGTAAGACGCCCGACTACTGTGCCGGAGTACCCGGGTTCGAACCCGACCTCGGCGGCGGCGTTTCGATGGAGCAGACACGAAGAGGCGTTCGTGTGCTGTGCGATGTCAGCGCACGTTAAAGATCCCCAGGTGGTCGAAATTACTTCGTAGCCCTCCACTACGGCTCCTCTTTCTCTCTTTCCACTTTCTCTCCCACCTTCTTCCCTTTCATTACGGCGCAGTTGAGTTGTCTACAGGAAACAAGTGAGACAGTTACCGTGCCTTTCCCATCCTATAAATTAATCCGTTTTAATCAGTTTCAGGCAGCGGAAGTGGCTCAGCTACAGAGCCAGTAGCAGGCCCGTGCATTTTCTTTACCTCCTTCCTACAGCCACAACAAGCAGGAACGAGTGCGCTCCAACGCCACCGGGCGGCGCTTCTTGCCTTCCGCGAGTGAGAGATGCTGCGCCTTTCCTTTGCTGTAAACGAATTATGGAACGCCGCTGAACTTAGACGCGCTCGACATGGAAGCGAATGAGACGTTTGCTGCTGGCGAACGGCCCAGGAAACTGGGGAAATTAACTTCTTTTGATTCCTAGGTGGTCACTGCTTTTCGCTACGTATATCCACGCATAACAAACCTAGTTAAGCCATCTTTCATTTTTTAAGTGCTTTCCCTAATTAAAACCATTCTGTTCCTTCTTCGTAGTAATCCTTTAAGTAATACAAAGAACAAACCATTTCTGGAAGCCACCAAGTGAGCTTGCACGCTTTGTCCAACTCTAAGAAAATAAAAGCAGGTTTCCCTAGAATTGTTACATAAAAAGCGGTCTTCTTATCTAATCCGCAGAAAATTCAATTCTAAGCGGAAGGATAACAACTGCTCGTTGTCTCTTTTCTTTCGCAGCCGAGGAAATGAAGTTTGCGTTTCGTCTTGCAGTCGTTTCTTTTAGCTGTAGGCCTGCAGACAATGAACAGAACCACATATTCGTTCGTTCTAAAGGTCTCTTCGCGGGCAGTCTTTTTTTTTTTCGCCTCCGCCGTGCCTGATTTCTCCAGAGACTAAAAAGTATGGGCCGCACTTCGCTTTCAAGAATTTTACACGAAACGCTTCCTTCAAAAACTAAACGTTAATCTTTTTATTTTTCTTCTATTTCTTTCTTCCAATACTAATCGGAATAATCTCACTGAAGGGGGAAAACCAAAGTGAAAAAAATAAAGTACGGAAGCTCTAAAAGGCCTCTGCACATCACTGGTTGAATTAACGTCGTTGAGAAGTGACGTCCTTCAAACAGCGTTTTGGGCGCATTGTAACCTCGTTAGGCAGTTGAAAGGAAAAATCTTTTTGAAATATAGACCACATGAACCAATCACGTGCGACTTTCAGGCAACTTACTTTAATATTGGCTCCGTAAGTATTATTAATAGGGTAAAAAATTATAAAAAAAACACTAAGACTGAGCTTTCGTTTTTATCTTTGTTCTTATACTTGAAACCTTTATGGAGTGATATATAAAATTCAAGCACTTAGTGCACACATTACATTGTGCTTGGAGCATGAATTTAGAATATCGTGTCTGTTGCAAACACCACTTTTTGTTTCTGATTCTACATACATGTCTTGCTCGAATTATTTGCCTCAATCTATCGAAAACCTGAAACAGCTGATGAGCAGCGCTCAAGTTTCGCATTAGGAAGTAACGAAATCGCTGGCAATGTGTTATGCCCTCTGTGTTACTTTTTGAGCATCGTCACTTCCATTGCTTGAGCGCAAGATCCGTAGTTATAATCAGGATTTTAAAACTAAAGTTATGGTAGTTCAAGTGCTTTCACGCACGCACGGTTCAATGTGAACTTCTTGTTTATTTCCACAGCTTGATATTTCGTTATGATGTAATTTTCCATGAAAACAAAATACTTCGATAGTCTACTATGTCAACAACCGCTGTCGAACATAAAGGAGATATGGCGGCAAAAGGTGAAGCCTAAATAGTTTCCGAAGCTAACGGTGTTCGTTTCCCAGAGAGAATCCTAGGCGGATTTTGCGCAAGGACCGAAAAAAGCTCGAGGGAGTAGGAATTCTGATTTAACTGATTTAACTGATTTATTTATAGGAAGGGAAAGGCGCGGTAACTGTCTCACTTGTTTTCTGTTAACACCGCAACCGTGCTGTAAGGGAAGGGAGGAAGGTGGGAGTGAAAGTGGAAAGAGAGAAAGAGGAGCCGTAGTGGAGGGCTACGGAGTAATTTCGACCACCTGGGGATCTTTAACGTACGCTGACATCGCACAGCACACGCACGCCTCTTCGTTTCGCCTCCATAGTAGGAACTCAATTATCGCAACAAAGTGCAAAGGGAGTCGAGGCACGCAAGCACGTCTTGCGAGAGACATACAGAATAGCGGATTGAATATACGTCATGCCAAGCATAGAACGCTGTGAGAAACGCCTGGAGTGCTTGAGGTCTCCCAGTCCTCCCAGGTGCGGAGAGGCACCGGCCCAGCGGGGGGAGGAGACGCCGGGCAGGATAAAAGAATGTTGGCAAAGGTGGCCTTGGGGTGCGAGCACAAAGTGCATATGGGTGATACGGGCTTAAATTTTGAAAGTAGAGCTGGTGTCTGCAGCGTTCGTGTCTGCAGGCGACGCAACATTGACTGTTCTTGGGGATGGGTGGGGTGACGGATAGATGAGGCGCTCAGCGCGGGAGTATATAGGCACTATAGCGGGAGTTTGCAGTGGGTTCGTGCGGAAACCCAGGAGCCCTGCGTGCCTCGACTTCTTCGTAAAATAAAGTTTTTCCTTCTCCTTATCCTATGTAGAAGAGAAGTTTCTGAATGCTGTGGGCCCCGCCGGGGTGGTGCAGTGGTAAGACGCCCGACTACTGTGCCGGAGTACCCGGGTTCGAACCCGACCTCTGCGGCTGCGTTTCGATGGAGGCGAAACGAAGAGGCGTCGTGTGCTGTGCGATGTCAGCGCACGTTAAAGATCCCCAGGTGGTCGAAATTACTCCGTAGCCCTCCACTACGGCTCCTCTTTCTCTCTTTCCACTTTCACTCCCATCTTCCTCCCTTCCCTTACGGCGCGGTTGCGGTGTCCACAGAAATCAAGTGAGACAGTTACCGCGCCTTTCCCTTCCTATAAATAAATCAGTGAATGCTGTGGAACGTAATGAATGCTTGCCTGCCCAACAATACATCACAACCTGACAATTGCTGAGCCACTTTTTTCCTACTGCGCTCCGCAGCCAGCTAATTTCTTTCTTTATTTCTGTCCTTGTGCTTTCATATGCGGACGTAAGCAATCGACGCATCCTGCATGCTATCCCTTGGGAAAAGAAAAATAATGAAACTAGCTAGACTAGCAATATTGGTTAGCTTTCATGAAGCAAGAGAGAGTGTGTGTGTGTGTGTGTGTGTGTGTGTGTGTGTGTGTGTGTGTGTGTGTGTGTGTGTGTGTGTGTGTGTGTGTGTGTGTGTGTGTGTGTGTGTGCGTGTGTGCGTGTGTGTGTGTGTGTGTGTGTGCGCGTGTGTGTGTGTGTGTGTGTGTGTGTGTGTGTGTGTGTGTGTGTGTGTGTGTGTGTGTGTGTGTGTGTGTGCGTGCGTGCGTGCGTGTGTGTGTGTGTGGGGGGGGGGGGGGTTAACGTCCCAAAGCAACTCAGGCTATGAGAGACGCCGTAGTGGAGGACTCCGGAAATTTCTACCACCTGGGGTTCTTTAACGTGCGCTGACATCGCACAGCACACGGACGCCACTTCGTTTCGCCTCCATCGAAACGCAGCCGCCGTGGTCGGGATTCGATCCCGGGAACTCCGGCACAGGGATCGAATCCCGACCACGGCGGCTGCGTTTCGATGGAGGCGAAACGAAGTGGCGTCCAGCGCACGTTAACGTGTGTGTGTGTGTGTGTGTGTGTGTGCGTGCGTGCGTGCGTGTGTGTGTGTGTGTGTGTGTGTGTGTGTGTGTGTGTGTGTGTGTGTGTGTGTGTGTGTGTGTGTGTGTGTGTGTGCGTGTGTGTGTGTGTGTGTGTGTGTGTGTGCGGGCGTGTGTGTGTGTGTGTGTGTGCGTGCGTGCGTGCGCGCGCACTGATCTCTCGCGTAGCAAGCAAAAAAGAACAAAAAACTGGGCGACTAAATTCAAGCGTTCCGCTCAAATGATAGGGCAAAACAAATTCTGAGCAAACCGCTTCAACTGTGCCGTTTCTACTCCCAATCGTAGCTTAGGAGCAAAGAAATAACAGACGTAGCAAGAAGTGTATGGAGTGAAGTGTAGCCTTGTTGCGCGAACCGTGACTTAAGACCGAGTACATGGGACTCATTACCCGAATCCAATAGCAGATGCGCACAGTAAATATTAGAAAAAGAAAAAGATGAAGGCAATACAGTGATTCGTAGCTTTAATAGCTGTCCTTTGTCATTCTTTTTACTTTATTTATTTAGGTTGCATCAACAGCACGTGAATTTGGCTCTATCGCCAGAAGGTGTGAGAGAATTTCAGGAAGATAGAAATACCACCACAGCAAACGTGGTTCATTGCAGGCCTTCAAAGACAGCGCCCTTTGGCAGACTGCGAAGTAGGGGTAAGACTAATGCAGTGCGTCGCGTCGATAAATCCGGATTTTTCCAGGTGGCAAATTGGTTTCTATCTGACCTCAGGAAATCACGCCATCTCTATCTTCATCCTGTTTTCAGACTGGCGCAGAGTTACGTTGTGCCGACGAAGTGCACCTTTAGAACTTGAAAATGAATGTGTTCTCTCTGTGCGGGTTGTCTATCATCGGGTTGTCTATCATTTCGGGTTGTCTATCATCGCCTGCCACATGAATTCCTCTGAATAAATGGGCTCGTAATTGCTTTCAAAACGCTGTTCCTCTTCTTCCTTTTCCTTCCTCTTGCTCACATGACCTCTTTCTACATGAAAGGCTCCATGTGAGGCCTCGAAGGCTGAGCTCCGTATCAAACAAGGGAGGAGACTAGCCTAGCTTCACTGGATTGGTATCAATGAATTTATTACAATATCAGGAGACTTAAGGCCTGAAGCCGTCCAGGGTTCAGAGTCGCTGGTAAAGCGTACAGCTGAATGCACATATTTACCGCACATGATCCTTCACCGCGCAACACAATGCCTGTACTGCGTTTATGCATTTCTGAGACACATGGAAATACAAACATGAATGCAAATACAAGCCGCTCACTGAAATTGATAAGGCGGAAACTTGGGCGAGTTGGAAAGCATTTGAAATCACATTTTCTAGCGCTTCTTTAACACACAAGGGACATTAGACGAAGGAGGAACACATAAGAACAGGACCGACGCTAGTCTTCAACTGTCGTTTATTGAAGCAACATGTCATATACGATCTCAAAGTGCACATCACACATGCGTAGTGAGGGTGCCACGCTTAGAGTATGATAGCTCTTTATCTGATAGATACACAGATGGAGTGCTGACGCAGTTTTGGCCTTCCTTATTTATACACAGGGCTTCGAAGATTTCCCTTTCTAATTGAGCCTTATTTGTTGCCAGTACGTGCGTGTTCGCTCTTGTAATGACTGCCCCAAGGAAACTTGTGCGGCTGTGCCCTCTTGTGAACGGTGCGGCAAGACAGCCAATTTGTGTTAAAAACCACCAAACGCAGTTCGTCCCGTGCAAAGTCGGTGTCGTGTACGAAATCCCACTCACTTGTGGTAAGGTATATATTGGACAGTCAGGTACATGCCTAAATGAAATGTTTAGAGAGCATCGTTTGGCTGCGGGATCTATATATCAGCTGGGGGGGGGGGGGGGGGGGATTTTGCTGATCACTGCAAGCGGTGCCTCATCAAAAAACACCTCGGTGACCCAAACCCCGTACCCTGCACACCGATACTTCAGAACACGCGCGAACTGGCAGCAAATAAGGCTCAATCAGAAAGGGAAATCTTCGAAGCCCTGTGTATAAATAAGGAAGGCCAAAACTGTGTCAGCACTCCATCTGTGTATCTATCTGATAAATAGCTATCGTACCTTAAGCGTGGCACCCTCACTACGCGTATGTAATTACCATTTTGAGATCGTATATATGACATGTTGCTTCAATAAACGACAGTTGAAGACTAGTGTCCGCCCTGTTCTTATGTGTTCCTGCTTCGTCTGATGTCCCTTGTGTGTTAAAAAAGCGCTGCAAATATGATTTCAAACACTGAAATTGCTTTTGTCAAGAAGGTAGTCACATGATTTTGATAATTGTAGCAACCAAGAAAAGTGTCGTCATTGAAGCCATGAAATCTTCTCATGGTAATTATTGTCCAGTTGGACGCGCACAACTTTATAGAATGATTTGACCAGTACTGTTTTTTATATTTATGCTAGGTGACGTCGTTTCATTTCAGGTCCAACTGTGTGCTCATACAGAACTCGCATTACTGCACAGGCGATCACCCGCTGGCACTGCTTGGTTCTGGTCATCGCTTTTTTCTTACGCTCCTGTATTTTTTTCCGGTTCTTCTAGAGAGGCCATCAGGGTTTGATATACATCTCGCAGGTTAGCTTGACCCCATTCGGGGTTCTGTTTTTGTGTTACATGTAGCCTGTTTAATGAAAATGTTTCAGCACAGAGCATTCCCAGGTCATGTCTTGTTTCAATGGTGACTGATTCTGCACAAATAAAAACGACACTGAAGCGAGTTTGGAGCGGGGAGCACGGCTTCTCGTGTTTTGTAAATAAATAATTTATATTTTAATTTTGTTTCGTGTGACATTGTTTTCATTCCTATCTTATTAAACTTGCACACAAAGATTTTGTTCCACCCCAAAGCGCACAAACGTCATTTCCTGCATAGAGATTCGCCGTGCCTTTGTGGAAAGGGCTTGATTAACGCCTTCCTTTAGAAAGCGGAGCGCTTGTTTTTGGGATTTTATGAATCACAATCTTAATGAGAGTAGGGATGCCAGTCAATTTCTTTTTCTTTACTTTGCGCTCTTCTGTATATATATCAGATGAAAATAGCCATTCTATTTACAGTGAGCAAAAGGAGAAATCGCACTACCAGAGTGTAACGACATAAAAGTGTTCTTTCATCATTCACTAATTGTATCACCCTAATTTATTTGTGTCTGAACTTTATCGTAAGAATAAATAAAACCAAGTTATTGTGGCTACACCGTTCACCTTGTAAAAAAAGGACAAGGCTAGTACCGAAAAAAAAAATCATTATTGCCACACGTCTCGGGTTTCATGCATGGGTATGCTGCAAGAGGCGCAAAAAAAAAAGTATCTTTGTGCGGAACTCAAGGAAAGCTGTATTAAGGTGCTGATGAAAACATCGGGACAAAATGCACGAAACACAGAGTAATCAGTGGTACATTCAAAGTCCAACCACAAAGAGTCAGCATTCTACATATGTCATAAGTGTGCGACGTGCCGTGGTGACTGGCATTACTTTTTTGGTCTGATCACAAGTTACCGTCTACAGCACGTGGTGACACCCAATTTTGTTGTAAGCAACAACTAATTTTATGGCTCTTTATTAAGATGTTGATGCTTATGAGGCAGCGAAGGATGCATGCATTAGCGATAAAAATGCGTTTGGTTCGGTTTATAGCATTTAACATCTTAAAACGACTCAAACTATATAAAAGATGCTGTAGTGGAGGGTACCGAAAATTTGGACCACCAGGGTTCTTGACGTGCACCGGCATCGCACAGCACACAGGACCCTTGCTTTTCGCCTTCATCGAAAAGCGGCTGCCACAGCCAGTTTAAGGACTGCATTTAAAATCAAAACACAAAATCCAGATACCAGTCAGCGTCTGGCCATGCCAGCTGCTACCACCCACCAGAGCCATGCGTGCGACATTTTGTATACAACGCCGATGGCGACAATGCCAACACCAGAATATCTAGAGAGTCGAACGCATCGAACGCTACTGCATTGAAAGTTTGCGGCCGCAACGGCGTTTAGGTTGGGCCCCACCGTTCGATTTCTACTTCGTGTTTAGATCGTTTATTATTACCTCTACCCCAGTCTCAACGGCAGGCTTCTAAAGCAATTTATTGTACGTGGGCGAGCAACCTCTACACCAGCCGTCCTCTTGGCGGCGTTCATGCCTCGTTGCCACCCTAGTTTCGATCTCATCGAATACATTTATCTGCAGGTAGATGCAATAATGGACAGACATTTTTGTCACCGTGTTTTCCTGAAAACACTAACCCGTGAATGATTTGATGTCCGTTTCGCGAGACAAATTTTGATGTTTCTTTGAGACATTGTGGAACCAGCATTTTGTTTTGCGTATTTCGTTTTTACTGATATAGATCCTTTTTTCGACTAGGACAACAGATCACCCGTGCATGCTCTATTGGTGAGGTTGGTATTTTGGTGACATGATTCGGCTTGTTTTGAAAGCTGTGAGACTGCGACAAAGCGTCTACATACACAATAATCGAACAAAAAACGGCGACTTTTAACCACTAGGGTATACGTAATCAACATTCCCTGGCGGTCGATAGGCCTATTCGACCGCAGCATGGGCGCATGACTCGTTGGCACTGTACTGCTCATAGACGTCCTTACAGTGTTTGATTTCGGAGCAATCACACGCAGCTTACACAGTGCGAGAACTCTTGTGTGTCGAGCTATGTTATATTGAGTGCAAGAATCCACTATTTTTCAAATCAAACGACATTCGAATGGTGTCGTTATGCGCCTTTATGCACTGATGCTGCACTGATGCACTGGCTGCCTTCTTACGAGTTCGAAGTTTGGCCCATGTTCTATTACAGACAGCCATGCATGCGTTTCTTGATTTTTTGGGTCTCGACCGGTGGCTAGCGTAAATTTTTCCGATAACTCCAAGAAGTTCTGGAAAATAATAAACCCGAAGGAAATACGTCTTCCAACCCTCACTAACTATTCGGGTGAAAGGATGACTGATATCGAATGTGGAAACACGTTAAACACTGCGGTCTCTTCCGTTTTTACTAACGGATCCGAAACACCTTGTTTTAGTTTGCCTCTTATAGTCACCACAGCCATGAACGTGATAACCTTCAACAGTAATAGAATTTCATGAATAATTGACAAAATTAACAATTCCTTGGCCTCATGCATAAACGAAATCAATTCAAAGGTCTTGAAAAACACTGAATCAGTCTGTTCCAGCATTTCTTGTTCATTGTTCTCACAATCACTCTACAAAGGAACCGTTCCAGACGACTGGAAAGTGAGAAAGGTCGTTCCCGTCCACAAAACAGGTAGTTCTGATTTACCTCTTAATCATCGCCCCATTTCATTAATAAGTGTACCGTGCAAAATCATGGAACATGTCATAAACTCCCAAATCATTCAATTCTTGGATTCAAATAATTTCTTCCATCCATCACAGCAAGGGTTCCTCCTGCCATTTTTTTTACATGATATTAACGCCAACCTTCATATAACCCTACAAACTGACTCCATTTTCCTATATTTCGCTAAAGCATTCTACAAAGTACCTCATCAACGCTTGCTTCCTAAACTTTCCCAGTTGAACCTACATCCGAACATAATTGCATGGATTAAAGCATTCTTCAAGCATTGCTCTCAGTTCGCCGTCATTAATAACCGACCTTCCTCCGGTAACCTCCGGTGTCCCACAGGGTTCTGTTCTCGGTCCTTTATTATTCCTCATATACATTAACGATTTACCCCAGCATATATCTTGTCATATCCGCTTGTTCGCCGATGATTGTGTCATTTATCACTCAGTGACTAACCATTCTGATCAAGAATCACTTCAGGCAGATCTGTGCCGTGTGCAAGACTAGTGCTCCCAGTGGATGATGACACTCAACTCTAACAAATGTACTTAGGTATCACGATTTCTAAGGATTTATCTTGGCGTTTGTATGTGACTAACCTGATATCATCGGCTAATAAAAGACTAGGTTTTTAAAACGTCACCTGCGGGAAACCCCACAACACGTAAGACTACAAGCGTAAATCTCACTCGTTAGAACTAAACTGGAATACGCATCACCCATCTGGAGCCCCCATCAAGAATACTTAACACGCCATCGAAGCTGTACAAAACCGGGCTACCAGATTCATTCATTCCTCATACTCGTACGACATCAGCATATCATCCCTAAAATCGCAGTCAGGTCTACCCAATCTTTCTACTCGCCGTGGTATAGCTATTTCACAAGTTCTTTTATTCACCAATAAAACAAGAACTATACATCTGCGCACTTCCACAACGCAGGCCCCATCGCATCGGTAATTCTCTTCAAGTTTTACGCCCACTTGCCAGTACCTCTGTTCTTGCCAACTCATTTTTTTCTCGTGCAGCAGCTGACTGGAACGGCCTTTCCCACAAACTTGCGGCCATAATATGCTCATCATCATTTTCAAGCCCTGTTGATTTCTGTATTTTGTGAACCCCACCCCTTATGTAACACCCCGAAAAAGGGTCATTAAGGTAAATAAAGTGATGTGATGTGATATACTGAACCGGTGATTTGGCGTAAGGATGTTGCCAGGTGGGCATAATCAGTGGGCTCAGTTTGCAAAACGTGTCTTCAAGACATCTGGCGCCACAGCGAAAATCCGTCTTTCAGTGCCACTTGCATTAAATTATTACGATATGAGCGGGTAATATGCTCCTGCTGCCGACAGTATAGTGCAGAATATATCTTGTGGCCGACCTCAGGACTTGAGCAGCCTACCCTGCTACAATTAGGGAGATTATTGGTTATCCGGTACTCTATTTTCACTACATTACAGGGTGCCTAGAATTTCAGTACGTGCTCTTAACCCTGCTGATGACAAAAATCATGAATATAGGAGAGCACTGTCTGGTCTTATTGTACGGGTTATGGAGCTTGTTGTTTTTCATCCTTGTGAAGGGATGGAAGTGAAAAACAAGTGGAATTTATTTGATTATAAAATATGCAGCTGCCATAGGCGAATATCATGAGGCGATTCATGTATAGTAATGTCTTACGTATCATTCCAGAAGGTAAAACACGAACTCAAAAATAAAGTGTCTCTACTTCTTTAACGTAGTTTTACACGCTGCACCTTTACTTTCTACAGATAATTTTAGACGCTCTTTTTTTGAGAAATGTAAGGCTCGAACTTGCATACTCTATCTGCGGAGAAAAGGGGGTAACTGCAAATTTGTCAGGTGAAGTATCTTGAATACACAACGCCTATGGAACTTCAAAGGCTGGAATTACCGAAAATATATGTTTTGCAATTTCTGAAAATTGTTAGAGGACTAAAAAGGCTCAGAGTCACGACATGAAATTATTTTCGAAAAGTAAAGTAAATCCTATATAGGTTATGCTCAGAGCGCACATCCTTAGCCCCAGTTGCTTAATATGGCATATTCAATTCTCACAAAAAACTTCAAGACCCTATATGAAGCATGTTTAAAAACATGGCAACATATATAAAATAGATAAAGAAGAACCGAAAAATCAGCCATAGTGTACTGGTCTTTTAATTTGTTTGAACACCTTACAAGGTTGCAAGTAAATTTCACACTCTTAGCGTTTATGATGATCACTTAACACACAATCTGCCAAACAGTTACGCGCAAGCTTCAAAACCCCTTTTCAAAGTGTCACTTTTCATCAATACAAGGCTATGGCATTTTCTTACCACGCTAAGTAATGTGACCACATGCGATCCACACTGAGCTGCTATAGACTTCAATATCCGACGATTGACTGAGAAGATGCCATATCTGTCACCGGACAAAGCAGTTCACCCTGCCTGTGGCGCCAAAAACCGGCTGGTAAATCCCTGCGCGATGGCACTGAGACCTTACAGCTTTTTTCATTAACTGAAAATGCGCTGAATGCTTATGACTCCTCACGCTCCAATGGTCGGATGGAAAGTAAGAGGGACTCTTTTTTCGGCTTCCCATCCGACTGCGCATTTATCTGCCGCTCGATGACTTCAAGGGCAGAAACTGTTCGAAGCATGTTCGGCTGGTGACAATGCTTGCGTGTGTATTTAAAATTTAGTTCGCTTTTTTTTTTGCCGTCATATTTTCTGCAGTATTAATGGACTTTGCTGAATGTTTTCAATTCTGTGTATGCCAGGAACGATCATGAAAAGCATTTCCATTTGGGATTGCCTCGTCATCACGACCAACGAGTACAGGGCGTGACAGCCAGCCCATACGTCTACCGCAAGTTGAGGACAATGGTTTACTACTCTGTTTTATTTTTTTGCTTAACAATAAAGTGAGACCGTGATAAAGTGCCCAGAAGGGACACCATCAATTTATAGATGGCATTTCCTTAAAGTCACGAAAAAAATTATGCCTGCCATGTCGTTTATCTTCGATTCTAAGTGAGAGGTTATGCATTGTCCTGCTGCTCATTTAGCATCGCATAAGTGTCGCAGTCTCTGTCATCTTTCTTTTTTTGGGTGAGTGAGACCCGGATAATTCCGTAATCACTGACTGGAACGGGCTGGAGCAGTTTGTCAGCAGCAGATGCATCTAAGACACAACGTTCATTCCTTAGCGTGTTGTAGACAGACAACGCCGTGAGTAATTTTGCTCATGCTGGAAGCAGATATGAATAATGATTACGTGGACAGTGAATTCTTCAAAATTAAAAACTTGTGTCATAAAGATGCTGCTTTCCTTAAGAAGAAGCAAACAAAGAGAGAAAAAGTTATACTAGGTGAAGTGATCTACAATGTTTCCTTGGAGAGAAATTAGCGTTGGTACCAGCAAATGAATGAATCCTGGAAACTTGCTTTTGTTTTCTGGTACTGTTTGGACGGCAGTGTACGCATATCGCTGTGGAAGAAGCAGGTAGTAAAAGCTATTTATTTTCTTAACAAGGTCTCCAGAAATGTTTGACATGGGGCTATTAAGGTTTGGTGTAAACAAGAAGTTCATATCGAATGATACGAGGTGAATGTGAAGTGAATACTTTTCTTTAAAACTTATCCAGGTATGGCATGATCCCTACTACTGCCAGTAATCACGTATATTTTACATATATTGTAAGTGCTGCCATAGTGCAATAGTTTAGGTTTGATAATAAACAAAATGCAAGATATCTGCTAATATGCTTTAGCAGGGTGCAACTCAATGCATTACCTTTTTATATCTATATCCCAAAACCGCTGATGACTGAGACAGAAACCCAAGGAGAAGTTTTGTGAACTGCGAGGCAATTTTCGATAAATATCACTTGTCAGCTGATTCCAAGAACCAGTTCAATCAGCGTACATTTCTCGTTACTTTTTTGCTTAAAGATGTTGAATAGGGGTTATATAAATGACTGCAAGTAGTATGAAAAATGGCACCAGTGTCATCAAAAACTCGCATCACAAAATAGATTGCATTGAATTGTCTATTGGTATTGATGGAAAGACGCATATTTCAACTTAAAATTGTTCAATTAATTCTGAAGGCGTAGTAATACATACCTGAGATCAAGACAGCTTCCCTCTACCTCTTCTACCTCTACCTTGCGTGCTTGTGTAGGCTACATGTTACGTCATTTTTTTTTTTCTTTACCTTATTTGGCTTCGTCGTTGAAGCAATCAGCATCTCAGGACTCCTCTCCTCCACATTCGTGAATGAAGGCCTTACTACTCAGAAGGGGAAATTATGTCGAAGTCACAACCTATTGTGAGTCTGGCGGACACATCTCGCGAATTGGAGATCATCCCCTTTACACAGCCTAGAAAGCCTTAAGGACAGTCAGGCGAAAGCTTGGATGATTGAAATAATGCAGGTAAAGTTAGCGTCAGCCGGCCCTGTAATTTATCTCAGGGGAAGAGTTGAGATCTAATCCAGCTGGCAACACTGAGGGCTTCAAAAAGGGCTGAAGGCGAGTAGTATAGAAAAGACAACTTATTCTTAAAATAGCGCATCTTATTTATGAAGTTTTTACCAGCCACCTGCGCATCATTGCTGGTTAACGCAGCAACAGCGCAGAGTTTCAGCGTGCATATGTCAACATTGCAGTAGTTTTGATGCCATAGATCTATGAGTACGGCATAGCAACATTCAAAATAATAGAGTAATACATCAAAAAATAGGTATGAAGCTCTAGAAAAGCCTTAATGGGAGAAGATATTAATAAATGGTATAGGATCGGAAGCGAACTATGATGAACATAGGAAAGCGAACAAGAGAGAATGGAGACTGCACTGCCCTGCTTTTTGTATTTCCTTTTTTCTGTCCCCCTCACTCTTCCGAGGCATCTTGCATCCTGTACTGTTCCCTTTCGATGAGTTAACAGACATGCTACAGTCACCGTCTTAATGCTTCGTCTAGACAGTTCGCGCTCTATGGAGAGAACTTTGCAGTTTATGCTGGTGTGTTTCGTAATTACATTCTGCATTCATTGAATGAGCGCATATATGGCTATCCCCTTCATGGATCACTGCCTTGTCGTGGCGGAGGGGCTTGCGAAACTCGATGAAGTCGTGAGCTCTGCTGTGTAGGGCCACCCAAGATAGACAGGTCACGGCAGAGAGTTCTGACAAAATGTGATTCACTGGAGAAGGTAATGGCAACCCACTCCAGTATTTCCTGCCAAGAAAACCCTATGGCCAGTCACAATACCATTATCGATATGGCGCCGGAAGATGAGCCCGCCAGGTTGGAAGGCGTCCCACATGTTACTGGGGATGAACAAAGGACGATTCCTAGTAGCTCCAGGACGAATGAAGCGGCTGGGCTAAAGCCAAAAGGACGCTCAGTTGTGGATGTGTCGGGAAGCGACCGGAAAGTCCGATGTTGCAAGGAGATATATCACATAGCAACATGGAATGTAAGATCTATGACGCAAGGTAAACTGAATATCGTCAAGCGAGAAATGGACAGATTGAACATTGATATCTTGGGTATCAGCGAGCTCAAGTGGACCGGAATGGGAGAATTTAACTCCGGCGACCATTATGTCTTTTATTGTGGGCACGAATCCAAGAGAAGGAATGGGGTCGCTCTCATAGTAAACAGAAGAATGGGCAAAGCAGTGCTAGGGTACAACCCCAAAAACGACCGAATGATTTCACTTCGGATCCAAGGTCACCCTTTCAACATAACAGTTATCCAAGTCTATGCACCGACCACTGCTGCTGAAGAAGCTGACGTTGAGAGATTTTATGCGGACCTACAATGCCTTTTAGACCGCACCCCATCATCAGACGTCGTTTTTCTCATAGGATACTGGAATGCTAAGGTCCGGAGTGAAGAAATATCTGGAATTACAGGCAAGTTCGGTCTTGGTGAGCCAAATGAAGCTGGGCAGAGGCTAGTAGAGTTCTGTCAAGAAAACAACCTGACCATAGCGAATACTCATTTTCAACAGCACAAGAGGCGCCTGTACACATGGATTTCACCGGACGGTCTGTACAGGAATCAGATCGATTATATTATTTGCCAGCAGAGATGGAGAAGCGCTATACAAGCAGTAAAAACAAGGCCTGGGGCCGATTGTGGCACCGATCATCAGCTTCTTGTTGCCAAAATTAAGCTTCGATTGAGGAAAACGCAGAAAACTAGAAGGCCTTTCAGGTATGATCTGGATCAGATTCCATTAGAATATGCTGTGGAAGTGAGGAATCGATTTCAAGAATTAGATCTAGAAGACAAAGAGCCCGAAGAGATGTGGACTGATGTTCGTGATATAATACAAGAAGTTGCTACTAAGGTAGTTCCAAAGCAAAAGAAATGCAAAAAAGCAAACTGGTTATCTGAAGAGGCTTTGCAAATAGCTGAGGAAAGGAGGATGGCAAAAGGTATGGGGGAAAGAGAAAGATACAAGGTTCTCAATGCGAATTTTCAGAAAATAGCAAGGAGAGATAAGAATGCCTTCCTGAACATACAGTGTCAAGCAGTTGAGGACAACAGCCAATTAAGGAACACAAGAGCTCTGTATAAGACAATCAAAGATATCAAAGGAAGCTTCTGTGCTAAGCTGGGCGTGATAAAGGACAAACGAGGCAAGGACCTCACTGAAGCCTCAGAGATAAAGAAGAGGTGGCAGGAATACACAGAAGAACTGTACAAGAAGGACCCGGATGTGCAAACCCAACATAGGACGGTTGTGATTACTGATCTCGAGCCGGGCATCCTGAAGAGTGAAGTTGAATGGGCCTTAGCCAGCCTTGCTAAGAACAAAGCTAGCGGAATTGATGGTATTCCAGCTGAGTTGCTTCAAAACCTCAACCACGACGCTGTTAACACACTGCATACATTATGTCAAAAGATTTGGACAACCCTGCAGTGGCCACAGGATTGGAGGAGGTCAGTTTACATCCCCATTCCAAAGAAAGGCAGTGCCAAAGATTGTTCCAACTACCGCACGAACGCACTTATTTCGCATGCTAGCAAGGTGATGTTAAAAATCCTGCAAGGTAGGCTGCAGCAGTATGTGGATCGGGAGCTTCCGGACGTGCAAGCTGGGTTTCGCAAGGGCATAGGAACTAGAGACCAAATTGCCAACCTTCGCTGGATCATGGAAAAAGCAAGAGAGTTCCAGAAACCCATTTACTTCTGCTTTATTGATTATGCGAAAGCGTTTGACTGCGTAGATCACAGCAGATTGTGGCAAGCTCTCCAAGAGATGGGAGTTCCAATTCACCTCATCTGTCTCCTCAGGAACATTTATGAAGGGCAAGAGGCCACAGTCAGAACTGGGCATGGTCTTACTGATTGGTTTCCGATTGAGAAAGGGGTGAGGCAAGGCTGCATACTGTCGCCCTGCCTATTTAACCTATATGCAGAGTGCATCATGAGGAAGGCTGGTCTGGACGAGTCTTCAGCTGGAGTGAAGATTGCTGGAAAAGGTATCAACAACCTTAGATATGCGGATGATACCACTTTAATGGCAGAAAGTGAAGTGGAACTCAAGAGACTTCTGATGCGCGTACAAGAAGAGAGTGAGACGTTTGGGCTTAAACTGAACATTAAAAAGACGAAGATCATGGCGTCTTGCCCTATCAAGTCCTGGAGCATCAATGGACAAGAAGTGGAAGCTGTGACAGATTTTCTGTTCTTGGGCGCCAAGATTACCTCGGAAGGAGACTGCAGCCACGAAATTAGGAGACGCCTGCTTCTGGGAAAGAGAGCAATGGTTAGCCTTGACCGCCTAGTAAAGAGCAGAGACATTAGTCTGCCAACCAAGATCCGTATAACCCGTGCTATGGTCTTTCCAGTTGTGACGTATGGATGCGAGAGTTGGACTGTGAAAAAGGCTGACCGCCGAAGAATTGACGCGTTTGAATTGTGGTGCTGGCGAAGACTCTTGAGAGTTCCTTGGACTGCCAGAAGATCAAATCAGTCGATATTGTCGACCATAAACCCTGACTGCTCATTGGAGGGTCAAATTCTAAAGTTAAAGCTCAGCTACTTTGGTCATCTGATGAGAAGAGAAGAGTCGCTGGAGAAAGATTTGATGTTGGGAAAGGTTGAGGGTCGCCGGAGAAGGGGTAGGCAGCGAACGCGATGGTTAGATGGCATTCTCGAGGCATTGCAGATGAAGCTATGTGATGTTAAGAAGATAGTGAGAGACCGGAAAGCGTGGCGTGACATGGTCTATAGGGTCACGAAGAGTCGGACACGACTGAACGCCTGAACTGAACTGAACTGATATATGGCTATAATGCAGTGATTTCGCAATAACGGTGGACAGTTCTACTCCCCAGTGCCTCTTTAACTATTTTCTCAAACATATAGCAAATCTGAAGTTTTTTTTTTTTATTAAGGCCAGTTATTTTCCTCAAAACAAAACCTATGCAGTCTCAATGACATTAGAGTATGCTACGGTTTATGGAGTGTAACGCTCCAAAACGACTCAGGCTATGAGAGATGCCGTATTGAAGGGCTTCAGAAATTTGGATCACCTGGAGTTCTTTAACGTGCACTGACATCGCACAGCATACAGCATACGGGCGCCTTGCATTTCGCCTCCGCCGAAAAGCGGCCTCCGCGGTCGGGTATCGATCCCATGTGCTTAGGTATAGCAGTCGAGCTCCATAACTATTATGCTACTTTAGTGGGTCTGACATTAGAGTAAGCAGCAAATTAATCTTAAACCGAACTTCAGCCATATTAAAAGTCTGCCAAACGATATTTCTCAACAACGAGTAATCAAGCGTATTTTTATAAAATGCAATAAATAAAGACAACTTTTTCTAAATAAAACTATTATTTAAAAACCGTTTAGCGTCACTGCTTTTACAGACGTGGCGATCAGAACGTTCCCTCAATGCAGCTCTAAATTGTTGCCACGCCACTCCCAACTTTCCTTCACAACGGACAAGATAAGCTGCGGAGTCAAATGACTGCACGATAGTGCTAAATAAATAAATTCATGAAATATAGTTAGCTAACTAGATAAAGTATTTAAGTGCCGTCCACGCTACTGCACCTCAGACAGTTTCAGGGCCACATTTCGAGATGAATTCTTGTGAGGTCGGATTGGTTTGGCCCGTCATTTCCCACATGCTCATTTAGATGCAGTCGTATGCAACTCAAATATATGAACGGCCAGTCGACATAGATAGGAAGCCCCGATTTCACTAAGCCGAACTAGCATACGTGCCTGCGTAGTCTACGAGTAACATGCCTCAGTTAGGTTCTATGGGTCGCTGTAGGTTCGCTTCCCACCTCACCCTTCCATATTTCAAAGCCATATACTCAAGTTGGCAGCTCCTGCCATGTTATGCGGTCTCGTGATGTAGCACATCCAGCCAAGTAATTAGTGCTCGGACGTAGCACCTACGAAGTACCACCTGTCAGAGCTAGGCCCGAGATTTTGCGCTCCTAACGTCAACAGGGAAGATTTTGTACAAAACAGAAGGCCTTTAACTTTATAGCTTTAAGGATATGCAAAAACATTTCGAAGCTGATATCTCATTGGGGAGTTGTGATTTAAAAACCAACCCAAAACAGGCGCTCGGTAAGCTGGGTGCAAGACAAATAGCAAGACCTTGTGATGGAGTCCGGCATACTGCAGCATGCACTACAACTTCTCACTGACAAGGCTTTAAACTGGGATAACATAGCAAGCTGTGCTTGAACAGCAGTTCTCAAATGGCATGGTACTCGAACGAAAGTGAACAACGCATTGTAGCAGATGATGGCACAGATGCTACCTCACTGCTTAGCGCCGAACCACATGTTTACAAACATGCATTATAGATCGATATCCGTACTGACTGAACAACTTATCGAGGTGATTTCTTGCAAATACACGTTAATATATAGAGTAGTTATGGCATTGCTTCTATGTCGTACCATCAACTAACATTAGGTGTCTATGGGCTCAGGGATGCATTTGCGGAACTTTTTTTGCCAAACTTGGTTCTGTTATGCGACGACCGATGGGATACGGAAGAGAAGTAACCTAACAATAACGGCGATCAATAAAGGGCGTTGGATTTGCAGCCGATCTACCAGGTACTTCTGGTCAAAACATCTTCTCAGTATAATATTGGTATTATCTGACTGCAGGTTAGAAATATGATTGCTAATGTTTGTGCTGCTGAACCTTAGGCTTCAGTTTTGAGGTTTAATATAAATGGGCAGAAAAGGAGTTTACAAAATGCTACAGAAAAAGACACAGAAAATTCAGTGCATGGGCACTTTCATGCCCCTGGCGTTCCCTGATTTCCAACGCAAGACTGCAGATGACAGCAACGGCACTGCGAAGCCAAGCGTAAAAGCACCCGTTGACGCTTCCCTGCATCTCATCTCTTCAAAACTGATTGTGAGACCGCTGTCACGAACGCACTCTTCCTGCTATGTCAAAACACCCTTCAACCGAGACCGAGTGATTTCTTTCCGCAGGATTCAGCGAACACGCAGAGCACCCCGTATATTTATTCATGCTTGCGCGGTTGACTCGCACTCAATCGTCTTCTACCTTTACGGCTTTCCTTCATGCGCCTGCATGGTTTCGTTTTCTTTACGTCGAAGGCAGCGCTATCAATTTGGCTTTTGTTACTTTAGGAAAAACTCTTAGTTGATCTGTCACGTACAACCCTCTAATTTTCTGTTCGAAATATTTGCTCATCGTGCGGTAAAGGCGTATCTCTCTTTTTCTGGATTTTGTTTTCTCTTTCCTCAGCGGATTTTGTTTTCTCTTTCCTCACTGTTTGCTGTATGTTTCGGATGCAATCAAAGTCTGCACTTCTGAAGAGCCTCTGCTCGCAAACACCCACGACGTGGCTTTCGGAGAGAGGTATTCCACCAGCGCATCTTCCTATTTTGGCTGTCTTATTCGTCCAGTATTTACCGGTTTCTGAAGTCCAATTCCAAATTTATTGAAGTGCATATTGCATTTCTGTTTGCTTTTAAATTTTTGTTTTTATTGGCAGCGAGCCAAACATCTCGTTTTAATTCCTCTATATCGTTCCGCAGCACGCGTCTGTGTGTATTTCTAGAATCTATCGTGTTTTATGCGTGGTATGAAAATACATTCCATATGCACGTCCTATCCCTCACTTTCCAAATATGAAAGGGAATTCCTTGTGCGACTGTTAAAATAGCTTTCGAAAGGCAATTTCATTTCAAATATTTAAAGCCGACTGACTGTCTTTTTCGCTCTGTAACTTTTTCAGGTTTAATTTAACGAACCCGCAAGCTTGTGATGTTTATTTCATCATGGCTGTTCTAACCTTTATTTATGTTTCACGCAAGTTTGGTGCTCTGAGGTCTCCTGTTATTTCACTTATCTACGACTTGAACGGAACCCCTTCTTGTATGACGTTTTTTCTATCCAACATAGCTTCTTCTAATGTTGCGTTGGTCATGCTAAGAGAACCGCCTGTATCTTTTGAAAGCTCTTTGGTGCTTCTTAGTTTTGTTTTTCGAAGCAGCAGACAGAAACAGCCAAAGGAAGACACAATCAATCTCCTGTTTTTCCGATCAGTGCACACACTGTCAGCGTGTACTGACGCACTTAAAGCTGCATATGGTCACCTTTGAAACTTCCAGAGGACGAAATTTACGAGCGCCGAAGGATATATTGCAGTCTTAGGATATTCAATAATCCAATGGATAATCTTTGAAGAGATGCTGAGAGTGCTTGCAGAAGGTACACCATCGCTTTGGCTAACGGCGTATTATCTGTTGGCGAAAAAGAGGAACGAACATTGTATACGTAGTCGTGTACATGTGTGTGAATGAAGTAATGACCAAGATGGCAAAGCCATGATGAATTCTGGTTCAATAAGAGAGGTTGTTCAACAAGCTTTTGGTGTTCTTCTGCATCCCCTTACTGTATACCATTGCAGCGCCTCTGACAGCGCTGATATGTGCACAAGAGCCGACCCATGCTCGTAGCGTTACCAGGAACCCGTTGTTTTCACATATGCAACAATAGGCTGGCAAACACTACTAGCCTTCAAAGACGTCGGTGTCTCTCATAGTCTTAGTCAAGTTAGGACGTTAAATCCCAAAAAACCATACCACACCAAACGAAACCAAACGAAACAAAACCGAGCCGGTCACTTCACATCCACGCGCCGTATTCCTAGTGTGGCGTCGAAATTCCTTACCAGTTTGAAGGTCATCCTTGTATGGGTAGACGGGCTTGAAAAAGAGCATATATAGAGAGAAAAGAAACAAAGAGAACTTCAAGAAAGTACTGTGTGTAAGAATAAAAATGCTCCGAATACAATCCGTCTCTTAACTCAATTTCCATCGAAGGCGCTGCGTTGTGTTTGCCTGTCTCCTTTCGTCTCTGTGTAATTTAATGACTACGCTTTTTTCTGTGCTGTGGTGATCGGTCAAGAAACGCTTGAAGACATGTTTCGAAATATTATATGACCGCTCTGGAATAAGAGCAGTTACCTCGGAACCTTATCTGAATCAATAACGGAAGTTAAGCCTAGCCCATTGACAAGTTATGTACGCAGTTGTTCGCAACGTGAACTCTGCTTTTTGTTACTGGGCTTCCCTGGCAATGACATCTTTGTTGCGGCTGATATTTTTAAATAAAGAGGGTTTTCAATGCCACTTAAAATGCTGTTAATCATACTTTGCGAAAAACTTAGCTGGGCATCTTTTCCAAATTCAAGCGGACTTCAGAAGAAAAACTGTTTCCATGATCTTTAGAGCGTTCATTTGATATTTTACATGTTAGATGCTGGCAACTTCACCAAATGTTAGATGCTGCTAATATTTAAATGGTGCTAACTTCCTCAAATATTACATATTATAAAACATTTTGGCGTGCCCGCTCAAAACACTTAGCGTTTCGCGCTGCAAAGCTAACAAAAGTTTTCTCTTAATGCCTCGAAGCCAAAATATAGTATTATCCAGAGAAATACTTATTTGCGATGGAATAAAGTGGTGCCTGAAATAGTGAATTATTAATTTATTATTTGTTAAGGCGAAAGCCTTTGTAAGCCTACGTGTGTGGTCAGGATTTGTGCATCCGCGGAGGGTGTGATACCGTCATTGTCGAGAAATTAATGGATTAATAAGTAAAAGAATAGAGATAATGGGTGAAAAAATATCTTTGTGCAAACGTTCGTCGATGTGGAATAAGCAGTGAATTAATAAGAGCAAAAATGTAAACGTCAAAATAGTCACCGACGTCGACATAGCGTGCAGATGCAGCAACTGTGAAAAAACGTGGGTATTTAAAGAAATTAAAAAGGAGCAGAGGAGAAAGAAAAGAAGCAAATGATTGAACAAGAATCAAATCGGTGGAAAGAGTCACAAGAGAGCATTTCACGTTACCGTACTTAAGAGGGATCTAAGTGCCTTCAATTAATTTCTTTTTTGAGACCGGTAGCCCGATTTTTATGTTTGGAAAAAATATATCAAACACAGGTGTAAGCGCCAAAACAATTATCTCTGAATTGCCCATTCCTTCATGGTCTACATATGGTACTTGGTCAGCTATCATATGAGGTTTAGAACTGAGGAAGATGTGCTTTGAAGTAGTGCAGAAGGACTCTTGTAGCATATGTTGAAGTCCTTAACTTTCTTAGGAGTAGGGCGAGGAGGAAAATATAACCATTTACCATGCAGAGAATTGGAACACTAGGAGAGTATATACCGAGCCACGCGGGATGAAAATCTTGTATAAGAGCACACAAACGAAGACAGACAGCCTGACAGTACAAAACACAAACGTTACTGCAGTAGAACACTAACTTCCACAGCGGTCTATTCACGCGGTGTGACTCAAGCGGGGATACCCTTGGCCTTCACACGTTTGGAGATGTGTGTAAATAGTACTCTAAGTACTATATTGCAGTGCCAGCGCAGTGCACGCCGCAGAGTGTGAGGTATTTACTTTCGTCACGATGACAGAGATGAATAAGTAACACATAAGTTAAGTACAATGTGCAAGTTTCAAATACTTGATTTCTTAGAAAGCAGCCACACTTCAACATGCGTAGATTGAGCGGATAGAACATGAAATTAAAATTTGCTATACCCAAATAATACTTTCCCTTGGGCGAGTTGGTTCACTTGGGTGGAGTTAAGGGAGGGACGTTTTCTCTCGTCTATGTTTTAATTCCCGCGCATAGTGTCGCATAAGGGGTTTTCTGCTTATGAAACGCCGTCCTAGCCTTATCATTGCCTCGCACACGCTTGCACCAAAATGCGCGGAGCGAACTTTCATTGCCGCATAATCCCAATGGAGCTTCAGGCTTCCAGCTTAAGACAAATACGTTGGCAGCAGGAACTTTCCACGTTTTCGGGGCATTAGAAACCCGAGGCCTGACGTTTATCCTCTTTTGTCATAGGTAGTTTATTTTGACTTATATTGTGCAGCAAATTATAGCAGGAGGTCGGTGTGGTGCCTCTTCGCTTATTAACCTATCACGTTATTTTAACTTTGTCAATGCAGCTGTCAATGCCCAAGCAGGCGTTTCACTGTCTAAAGTCTGGAGCTATGTTGATCGACTTAGAAAAAAAGGTGTCGAGAGAGTAGTTCTGGTTGAATTCCCCAGTTAAAGAACTTCACCAGACGTGCACGATCTATCTCACGGCACACGTTCGTTAATTGAATAATTCGTTGTCCATATATGTATATATTGTAGTTTCTGTACTTTACTAACAATTCTTATGATTTTGTTATGTGCCAAGTAATTCAGTGGGACTTTCTAAGCATGTATACTTGGCTTTCTTTTTAAAAAGTAAATGCTTGTAGTCGTTTGCTCTTTTTATCTCCCGCCTACATTTTATGTGTCTGATATTTACGCTGGCTGCGAGGTGGTGATGTGTCAGGACAATTGAAGCACTGCTTTAATAAGGGACGCCAATAAGTAGGAATGATAATCGTGATCACAAGGAAGCTTTCGTCGATACCTAAGTTTAAGTACTCGGTCATCCGTGCATTTATATTCTGAAGCAATGCTTCCATTTTCTCAGCCTTTAACGCTTATCGACACTCTGAAGAGCTTCGACAGTGCGGTGTGTGTATCACCGTTGATGGCAAGCAGGGAGCCTGCAACTGAAGTCGCTAGAATTGCTTAAACTTTGAAGCAATAGCCGCTTTGTATGGGCTGCACATTTCTGCGAAGACTTAATAAGCAAAGCACATAAAGAAACACCCGATATCGACAACAAACGCTCTGTATTAAATATATCTGATGAGTATTTCTTTACCTCAGAACATTTATATGCAGTCGTGAATTATGAAGTTCATATTATGAAAAAAAAAAAATATCAGCCTAATTATACATTTCTTCCCCTTTTGAAAATTTTCCAGAATGTTTCTTAAATCACTCGATCCATACAAAGGCCTCAAGCTTCTATCATCTGCAAGAGTTTGAATGCTCTCATTAGTACTGGAAATAACAACTTTGTGCGTTGTTATTTTCGCAAGCAATATCTGAAGTGCGATCGTACAAATCTGTTGAGGAACTTCCTTTAGACAACAGGCATTGTGCACAAAGCACAAAATAGGCAACTCAGAGTAGCTGTCCATTCAATCGCATATATTGTAAATTTTGAGGGCGTGCCCTTTCATGCACTAGATGCGGCTAGGAATTGCCGATTTCAGCACTTCAACAATTTTTTGAACTTTTTACTTTCTGAAACCTGTTGCTGTACTACTCAGAAAACCGACAATGCAGCTATATAGTGCCACTAAAATACACCTCAATTATCATCCAAGCCTTAGGTTAAGGATTGGAAATTATGAACGTAATTGTAGTAGCAGGCTTCCACGTGATAATCTGGCTCTGCCATCGCATGCTGGCTTTCAGCGAACATTTCGACTTGCGTTGGTTCTCGCGAATGCTTGTGCAAAATACAGACTGTACAAGATTAAAACTCGCGCTTTCCATGCTTCAGTGTGAACTATGAAATGCTCCCATAAAGAAGCCAGGTCATACCACTAGTGCAAGGTTGCAACAAAGCAGAAGCTATCTTGCTGATGTTTTTAGCCTTTTTTGAGAAATCATATCCCAACTTGCCGTCGCTCCGAGACATGTTCAGCTTTGAATTATTATCATGAGAGTTTGCATTTTATCCATTTGCATATTTAGAGGTTATGTTGTTTCTGGATTCTTCAAAATTCGGAGCAGCGCCTTGGCTCTAACTGCATGGGTTCTGGCTAGGATGGATGATATTGTGCATACGTGCTTCCGTTTTCAGCGTGACATGCGAAATGGAAAACCTTCTCGGTGTAGACACAGCAGGTTCGGAGCAGATTGGTTTGCTTCCTGGACATTTTCAGTCTAGGAAAAGCCAGACGTTTTTGCTGCTCTCACTACGAAAACGCCGCTCTATATGGCCGGAGCCTCCGTGGTGGCAACGTCCCCAACTGCACAATTTCTCTTTCTTCGTTTTGAGGTTTCTTCACTCTCTGACGTCTATCATGAAAGTCGCAAAAAAAAAAAAAAAAGGAACCAGACGCATAATAGTTGCGATGTATAGATGTCACTAAGTAATTATATGACATTTCTCAATAGGTAATGCGCATCTCGAGAGGGCACAGGACACATACGTGCCCACATCACAGGTATATGTAGTAATACAACATTTCCTATTTGAACAAAAATAATATCTATGCAAGTTTTTTTTTTTTATTGCCCATTGTGTTCCTAATTATGTACCAGAAGTGTTCTTTAGCTCGTGCCAACGGGAAATATAACAATGAAGACATGCTGCCTTTCTCGTAGTACGTAAATCCTCCATGTCAATTAGGATGTGTACTTAGTGCCCTGTGCTACGTTTACAGCGCTCCGGCAGGACTGAGCGTGCTGTGGAGCCCGGAGAACGACGTTAGAGCAGAGAGAAGCGGCAAACAGGGGAACAGAAATAGGCTTTCTCTTTTAGCTGTTCCCTAACATTTGACAGAAAATTACGTCACAGTCATGGTGTTGGCGCGCTTAGGAGCTTGACCGGCCTTTTTCATGAGCGCAGAAAAGAGAAAAAGTGGTTGCAAGAGCGTAAAGCCGTTGCGAAGTCACTTGCCCATACGACACAACAGGCGGATTCTTTTTATCGAAAGCGACGTTAAACCTGAAATACGGGGTGCCGTTACATTTATGACGGCATAGGAGCTCAATAGAGGCCGGAAACCTTGTTAGTGGGGGCGGGTTTGGTGTCCCGGCTTAAGCGGTGTTGCCACTGACGTATAGAGAGCTTGCACGTAGATAGCTAGTAAATGTGTTACTCCCTGTGTATGCGCACGCACTTTATTGGTAAGCAATCCAGTGTGTATTTTGTTATGACACGAGCAAGTGCTGAACTATAAATGGAATCCCTGGGAAGAAAAGATTAGCGAAGGCAACGATGCAATATTTTATTTTTTATTTACGCTCTAGAACGTAGCATCTAAGCCTTCGATCACTGCTTTACTGTCTCATGTTCGGCCGATATAGTGTCTTTGCTGCATTCTCCAGGAAAGATTTGGCATAATTCTGTAACTCTGCGCGTACAACTACCCACTACAAACATTAAAATTTAGCCGTTTAACGTTCTGATTTGCCGAGGTAAAAACCAGATTGAACTTATTCATAAGCCAATAAGCCATGGCATACATTGTGATCAAAATTTATACGGCAGAAATTTCTACATTTCATATAATGGGCCATCAGAAGTGCCTTTTAACTGGCACATTGACTAGCCATAGATAGGCCGGTGCGCAGTCAAACTAGAAATACCAGCCGCCACAGATCAGAGAGGAAGAGTTTTCAACTCGCGACTGTGACGATGCCAGAAATCGGCTACATCAAATATTTTTACTGCCGCGTAACGTAATAAAGCTCCGCTTGAAGAGCGTCTAGGCCCCATTAGGACACTTGGAGCGTCGTATCTGCTGAGCAGTTACAAAAGCCTAACAGGCCTAGCGGATGCAAAAAAATGTAGCTGGGAGCATCGCACAGTTTGTCTGTTCCGTATTATTGTCTGTCCTTCCTCGGTCCTGTGTTGCTGTAGCTTCTCGGTCATCATAACATATTTGTGTAAGTCACAGCCATACGGCGCGTCCCAGCGTGCTCTGGATTCATGTTAAAAGATTGTCACTCATATGCCTCTTGCAGAATATTACGGGACTGAGAACACCATTTTTCTCCCAAAGTTATGCTGTCACAGATGGACAAATCGTATAGTAAGAAGCAAACTGGTATTTATCTGCCTTATCTTTCTTTTCTTCGCTGATACATCAGCGTCATGTACGCAGTGACGCTTTGTTCAGTTAAGAGCCAGTGTGGACTAGAGGTCATAATTCAGCCCTTATAGTTAGCCTTAGTGAAACTGGGAAGGGTGTTTTCTATGCTTTAGTTGACGTCTCGTGCTTTTCCTTCATTCAGTTGTGCATGTTCAATCTCTTTATATGCCGCGCGTATTTTCCTGCTCTCGCGCTTACGCTTTCTTTGAGATATTTAAGAGCAGTTTGATGACGTTATTGTAAAATTCCTATTGCTTTCTGGTGACGTCGAGAGCAATCCTCCCCGTCCATGCAAAATTTTAGGAAAACATTATCGCCGTGTATTCTGCCCAGCCTAATGATATTCTTGAACGCTCTAAAATGCCGACTGAAGGAAAAAATTTATCAGCAATTCTTTTGTTCCCGTTTCCTCCTGTTTTCCCGTTTTTTACGCAGTGGGTTTATTTGCATCATTGTGCCGCTGCTTTAACTGTTCTCACTTCACAGGTGTCATTTATTCATTGAGCTGAGTAAATCTTTTCAAAACGCTTATTTATTTGATTTATTGCGAAAGCCAAAGCGAGACCTCGGGTGGCCGCAGCTACGCAGTGAGCAGGTGCAGCGTCGTGTAGAGGCATAGCTACGGTCTCCTCATAAAAACATTAGTTCTGGTTTAGGTGTGGTTAACGCTAGTTGAATTGCGAAAGCAACGGCGTAAGCTTCTTTTACCCGCTACATTATTCTCTATCAAGGCCTATCAGTGTAAGGTGCTACATTGTTGGGGACACTTAACTCATCCTTTAAGGGTATGACGCGAGAGCGTAAGCTAAAACATATAAACATATAAAACATATAAAGTCACGCTTCAACCAAGCCGTATGAACGTGCCTGCGTGTCGTAGGGGTAACGACAATGCAAACTGTTCTGACAGGTTGATTATTATATCGCCGTCCCATATGAAAGGAGCGACTCGAGTTGGCAGCTCTTGCCCGTGGCATAGGGGCAACGTGAATTCAAATGTCATGGCAGGCCAATTTTCTTTTTTTTTTTGTGAGGAAACCGTTTTTCACGGCGTAGCTGCTGCCACCCAAGGTCTCGCTTTGGCTGTCGTATTGCTTTCACAATGAAAATCAGCCTGCCATGACATTTGAATTCACGTTACCCCTATGCCACAGGCAAGAGCTGCAACTCAGGTCTCTCCTTTCATATGGGAGGGTGATATCAGAATCAGCCTGCCAGAACCGTTTGCATTCTCGTTATTCCTACGACACGCAAGCACGTCAATACGGCTTGGCTGAAGCGTGACTTTATATGTGGATTGGTAGCTTACGCTTTCGCATCATACCTTAAAGGATGAGCTTAAGTGTCCCCAATAATGCAGCACCTTATACTGATAGGGCGTGATAGAGGAATAATGTAGCAGACAAAAGAAGCTTCCGCCGTCACTTTCGCAATTCCACTAGGGCTAACTAGAGCTAAACCAAAACAATTTTTTCTTCTTTGTGTACAAATAAGAACAATTATTTGCTCTTTACTGAAGTGTTTAGTATTTTTGTTAAAAGTTATGTAGACCAACCAAGCAGCTGTAAAGACATGAATTTAATATTACATGACGTAGAATTATGCGTTTTGTTCTGTTTTATGCCGCGCAAGTAAATGCGGCAAGAGGGAGAAGAGGCGTTATTATTATGCACCAGACGCAAGGAAATTGTTTTAAAGATATCATATTTGTTTACAATTCTTGTTTTCATTTTGGAAACAAAAAACAAAGGGATCTTGTACAAGTGAATTATATACATGCTACCAAGTAGAAAGCTCGGTTTTAAAGAGATGTATTTGCTTTAGAACAGGGTATAGCATTTATAACACTTCGAGTTCACTATATGTGATTACAAAGATTGTTCCTTCCAGTTTACTTTCATAATTAAAGTGTAAGATTTTATCTTGTTTTGTGGTTAAGACGTGATTAGTGAGATGTGTTTCAGGTATGAAGATAGCATTAAATGGCTTAAATCAACTTCTTTGGGCGTGGGCATAACTTCAGTACTTCTGTGCTAGATTTTACCAGGGGTAATATATTGTTTACTTTATTTTCCTTTTGTTCAAGGCCTACGCTTTCAGCTTACTTTGTACTGCCTTGTTCTAGCCGCAACGGTTGATAAGAAGAAGCATTTTACTTATTATCGTCTTCTGAGATTACGTAGCACATACATCAGTTCTCCTTACAACTTACGGGCGCCGTACTTGACAACCACCAGTCTCCGATTCCGCCGATTGATGTCCGAAGCCTGCTTGACCTAGAAAGCGAAGTCTCTAGCAGAAACTGGAATGAAAGTGTAAGGGCGGCTGATTGACGTATGGCCCAACAAGGCTAAATCTTAGCTCATGTTTTGCGCAGCTCAAGTCTCGATGAATGACACGTATATCTCAGATACATGTTTAGAGCGTTAGCCTTAGCTGCGATCATTTGGGAGTTTGAATTAAACTCAGTTGATTGATGATTGACATTCAGATGAGCCCACGGCTAGACTGCTGCTTTCATGCACAACACCAATGCTAAACTTTGTATTCTGCATCTTTGGTATGATATGGCATAACATATGGTACTCTACGATTCGGCATGGAACATTATTCTTCTATAGTGATTTCTCTATTTGCAGCCACGCACTTAATACAGGGGTGCACCTAGAGCAGTGAAAGAAAAAGGACTAATGATACCCAAATAAGAGAATAATAACAAAAGTGAAAGTAAAACGATGGAGACAAATACAATAACAGTGAACGATCGAATAGTTTGACAGGGTAAAGTAAGCGTTAACAGGGTAGAGCAATAAGGCAGTAATCGTGAGATGGCTTCTAGTAAGCGCCAAGCAAAGCCGCAACCGATGACACAAAATTCCTTTGCACCGCAGGACCATGAGTTACTTTGCAACGTTGAAGCCCGTAAACACCATCTAATCTCTTGTGTGTATTCTGTATGGTCCTCTATGAAATTCTAATCTGACTTCCCCAGTTGTAATAGTGTTGGGCAGTGAGCAAGATAGAAGGAAAGGCGCCTTCCTCGCACCGCGCTTAAGGGCAATGGTGGTGTCAAGCATCTTCGGCGTTTTCAACCAGCTACAGCATAAAGGATGGAGGAGAAATGAGTTAGCCGTCCCCACGCTGCAGTGGCTCAAGGCAGCTGTAGTGTTAACCAGCCTCTGTTCCCAGGAAAAGATAAAATGGAAGGCTCTTTTGCTAGTCAAGGACGGCACTGTCCGCCGCCTGGAGTATGGATGATTCATCCGACCATTTCTTTCATCAGTGATATCAGTGCTACAAATATACCATTTATCATTTAGAAGTTAAGAGATTATCAGTGCCAGTGCCTTTCCAAAGCTTGTCTTCTGAGCCAACATATCATAGTTGCAAGCTAAACCTAAGCGGCGTGTGAAACAGCGAACGTGCCCACTGCTGTACGTGCCCGATGGGACACGTCGCGAAAAGACTGGACTTATTCCTGGGCCACTGCATCAGAGCATCCATTAATGAGTACGATCGACCCCCGATCGATGCTCTCAATTACGGTACGCATCGGCGGCCTAGAGAGCAAACCGGTGCACTTGCTTGTGTCATTCCTCCCATCCTTCCTTCCACTCTTCCCGGCGTGCTTTCGCTGCGTCCTCTTTTTCAGCTATACCCTGGCCCATGTCACCGGCGTTATTGAAGAGTTTGTGTTTCGGTTCACTGGCCACTCAGTCTCTAGTTTGCACAAATCTGGCATCTCACGAAACATGTCTGAAAAAAGCGGGAAATAAAAATAAAAAAGCGCGCGAGATGGGAGGCTGGCGCTGACGCCCCGAAGCTGTTACCAGTACGCGTCAGCGCCACGTTTTTTACATGCCATGCTTGCCGTCCTAGTACTGGTAGTAGAAGCCTCATTTTAAATTTGTTGCAGCCCTCCATGATAGGCACACCGTGGTATCTACCTGCTGTCCTGTCGGCGCCTTCCATTTCCTGTAAAACTTTACCTATCATGCGATTGCGATGAATTCACTGGTCAACCTTAGAGTTCATATTATGAGTACAACATGATGAAGCCTCAACGCGCTGTCTTCAAAATATGCTTTTGTCAATACGTTGAAAAAAATTGGTCTGTTTTTACGACTCCTACTAATCGTTTCTGCAGTATTATACGTACGCGTAAAAAATAAAAGAAAGCGGTTACTCCTGTTCCACACGGCTACGTCTAAACAACAGGTTTATTCTATATTTAAAAAGAAGCATTGGTTATTTGTTTCCAGAAAAGCTAATAAAAATATAGGGAAAAACTATGCTTGTGTAAACACTTGCGGCTTATATTGCATAATCTGGAAGCTAGAACTTCAAACGACTAAATTCACCAAAATAAAAGGAAACAGCTAGCGGAAAGGAAACTAAGTGCTAGCAACGATGTTTGTTTAGCTACAATTCAACGTCTTGCGCAAATCCAATGCTTTAAAGTTAAACATTATCAGAATCAATTAGGAACGCGTAGAATCAACACACAAAAAAAAAATGTTATGAAAACGCGTGTTGTAGTTAACGGCGCTTGGATTACGTTCAGGCAGTTAAACTGTCGTACGCAGAAGCATATTACAGAGGGGGAAATGTAGCTAACCTCAATAAAGCCACCTTTACTGAAGAAGAAGATTTGCCCTTTTACCAGAAAGCATCAAACCTCTAAAAACGCGAGGAAAAGAATTGTTAATGTCTCTTAAGATATGGCAACCTTCAGTGATATTAATAAAAACTTGGGGGACGTTAATGGACGGCTGCTGTTTAGCGCTGCGCGGTTGCGTGGGAGCTGAACACGGTGGTGCATCTATATTTAAACGAACTAGTGTACTCACTTCGCATCTCAACAGTTTTAACTGGTCGTTCATTGTGCTAATTAGCTACTATCAGATTCCGGGCCTACCTTGTTACTCGATTATCAATATGTGTAATATAGGAAGATATATAATATTGGCATGAATATTGAGTACTGCCATACCGTTTTCCTCGATCATGTCCTGCTGCTTTGCAGAAATTCATCTAATGAACACTCACCTGGTTGAATTTGGCTAGGTCAATGGCCTAAATAGTTTTTGGCGAGCAGGATCAGCGTTTTAAACAAAAAAGGCTTGATAAAATTTATATCGATGCAGCTCATTAAACCTCAACCCTTGCCGGAATATTTACGCTACACGTGTAACGAAAACACTTTTGGCGGGAATACGTCTTATTGAGTTCTCGAAACACACCAAAATAGGGAACGTTACGTAAACAAAAAAAAATATTCTAACCCAACATTTCGGGTCAACTTAGTCCCTTCACCAGGGACGACTGATGTGCATGCCAGCTGCCGCAGGCAGCGTTCTTTGCGTCCTTTTCCCAACATGTGGTGCAGTCCATCGGTGTAAGCGGAGGGTAACGTTCGCGGATTCCTAATTACTGTAACCGCTGTGAGTTTAATGAGCCGGGACTGAGATTAGCTTTTTGAAAATATTGGGGTTCATGGCCAGGACTCTAGTCTTCCTTAAGGTGACTTCCATCTCTGCACATTCGCAGTCGTTGCGAAGGGGTTCCTTTCCGAGTTTATTAAGCGGAGGTCCTTGTTGTGCTGCCTGACTCGCTTAGCAAGGTGTTTTGTTTCGCTAATATATGAGCAGTAGCACTCGGAGCATTTCGTAAACGACACCAGGTTGTTTTTTTTCTGGAATCGTGCTTTTTTGGGCGTGGTACAAATCGGCCGAGTGTTTAAACGGATTTGTGAGCCACGCAGATGTCGTGTTTTCGTAGAATGCATGCAAGCACCTCAGTAGCGACCCTCACGAACGGCAACACAATGAGAGGGCGCTTATTGTTCTTGTGTTGACAGGTCCCCTTGTCTTCTGAGCCTGACAGTGGAGAACCTGCTGAACAAACTGGCGTGTGTTAACATTTTTCTTCAGATCGGCGAACATGGTAGCTCCTGCCGTTCTTCGCACCGCTTTGGTGGAGCATTTGGTCTTTGCAGTCCTCAGAAGGGAGGCAGCTACAGGGGCCTCGTGCCTATTGGCGTGGTTGAATCAAAATTCAAGTACCACCTGGTATGAGTAGCTTCCTATAATCAGTGAACTTAGATCTCCCATCTGCCTCGTTTTCACTCCGTGAAGAAATGTTGAGATGTCATTTTCCCGTTCCATTGTAAACTGGATAGAGGGCTGCAGTGAATTCAGCTGTGCAGAGAAGTTATCAATTTCTGTTATTTTAGAGCGCAAAATTAGTCGTCGATGTAACAAATGAAAACTTTTGATTTCTCTTAGAATGTCTGCAGCGCTTTTTCTTCAGTGACTTCCATCTTTAAGTTGGCAGCAGTGACCGATATCGCAGCGCCCATAGCCGTGCTGCTAGAGTTTATGTAAAGTTACTCTTTTAAGGAGAAGGCATTCACCCATAAGTCCAAGAGCCTGCTTAAGTTCTCGAGTTCCAGCCTGTCCTGGAGTCGAGTTTAGCGTTCGCATCATGGGCTTGTTTTGTTGCGGAGACTGTAAAGGGCACAGGAACGCTGCTAAAGAGCAAGACCAGGTCGAATGAAACCATGCACTAAATCGCTTCCAGTTGTAATTAGGAAACAAGTTCGACGAGGTGAATGGAGGAGTTGCGCATGTGCGTGGATGTGTTGCCTGTTAGGGGGTAGAGGACGCGATGTAGGTAGGCTGGCTGGGCTCGGAGCAGTGAGGTGAAGTAAGCGATGGGGCACAGCGAAATAACAGGTTTATGAAATTTGGGAAGTGCGTATAAGGAAAGGTGCCGGGCTGTTGTGGTATTTTGGGCGCATGTAAAGATGTTTTGATTGAGGGTAGTGGTTGAAGAGGCAAGCTAAACGTTTCTTCATTCTCGTGTAGAGTTGAGAAGTCGAATCCTTAATCCACGTTTTGAGTGGAATCTCACTACGTCATGTTTCTCCAAAGTCATGGGGTATAATTGCACCTCAGGTGCGGCGTGAAGAGTCGTTCTTCTTCTTCTTCGTGGAACTGTCAAACTTTATCCTTACCGGTACATATTTCCACAAGTATAAAACATTATCTAGCACAATGTCTCACAGCTTTCAAGTCCTTTACTTACCGTTTCCCTCCAACGCCAACGCTACCCATCTGGTTCGCCTTCTGAGACCTCCCCGTCAAAATGCCCTAGACGCAATCGTGTCGTCTACAGTCGACTGATGTCCTTGAAATTTGCGGACACAATGAAGGAGCCGCACGCTGGAACCAGTGCTGTGGCTACGTTTCCCTGACATTTGCGGGTATCCATGGGGGACTTAAACCACAGCAAACTGTGTCTGACCGTGCTTAATTAAGCTTCCAACTTCCGCTCTGTAAACTGCGTTAGGGGGTTGAACCCCAAACTATTTATTTTTGGCTGCCGAAAACAGTTTGGAATTTTTTGCTCGTAATTTTCGCGGACGATGACCATGGTTGAATTTTCTTTGCCGGGTAAACGACGATTTTTTCGCATCCGCGAAGTTGTCTGAGCGCTGATAATTCTCCTTCGGCGAAATTCCCCGGTTCAACACCACGTTAGTAAGCCGCCTCTCGCTTGGACAGGATCCCGGTCGCTTTGAACCGGACATCTTCAGGAGCGGCAGGCTCAACATGCTTCATGCAGTCCTCCACGGCAGCCGCTAGTTTTTCGAGAGGCAGAATATTACCGTGGTGTTGAACCGGTGGCCGTTCGCCAAAGGCGGAAGGCGAAAGGCCACCGGTTCAACATCCTTTTTAGCATCCTTTTCGAAACCCTTTTTAAACGCTTTTCAAAACCCAAAGGTCCAACATTCAAAGTTCTTTTGCAGATAGCGGTCTCGATGAAAGGTTGTTGAAAATGTTCGCAGCAAAACTAGGAGGCGTATTTGCTTCGTCCTTCTCCCCTCGCAACTTGCTGAGTTTCACTGCGTTAGATCATGCCTGTGTTTCTGCGGTGAAAGAAGAGATATTTTCTGTGAACGCGTTGAGTAAGTAGATTACAACCGGGAGTCGATGCTTAACTTGCCGGCGCAAAAAAAAATAATAATAACACGTCCAAAAGACAGCATTCCCAGAGAAAGACAAGCAGCTGTCGTTTACAGAATCCCGTGCTCCGAGTGCCTGGATTATTATATCAGCGATACAAAATACCTCACTGAGGGGTTCAAGCAGCTTAGAAAGGACGTCCGGCTAATGAAGTCAGAAAGCAACCTCCTTGCCGAGACTGTGAACGCCCCGACCAAAAATCGTGTTCAACTGAGGAGCGTCATGGCCGTGCCGCCAAGTTCTTTCTAAATACGTCTGCAGTCGCTGTTCATCCAACTTACAGCAGCTGCATTGAATAGGAATCTGGAAACGGTATACCTTACACCTATGAACTACGCCATGTTTTAAGAAAGGGAAAGTGAAGGCAGCTGGCTGCTGCGGCTGGCATGCCCATCTGACGCCCCTGATGAAGGGGCTGAGTTTGGTCCCGAAACATTGTTTTAGAATAAGATATTTTTGTCATTTAGTTTTCTAATTGCTCTACATATGAAAAAAGAAACATTTATATCATGATTAAATGGGCAGGTGCACATAGCACACATGTGCCTCTTAGCATTTAGAGCACACTGCCTAATTGATATTGGCAGCTGTGGCATATGCAGGCAGGTAGTAGACGCCGCTGTGATTTCTCGTGGACAAGTAAATTTTCTCTATGTCCTATAAAGACGGCGTGGTTACGAATGGCGAGCTCCGTTTACTTATGTCCGCGCCTGTACGTGAAGACGCCAGCACGTCGAAAAAGAAAGAAGTCCGGCTTGTTTGGGCTTTGACCACGTACAGTAGTTTTCCACAATGAGCTCTCGGTGAGCTGGAAAGTATATGTTTACCCACAGTTATCGTTATGCCTGCATCCTTCCTCGTGGCCTAGTAAGAGTTTCTGGGCGGAAGCACTTTCACGTCTTAATTCCTACCCTAACATATTCGCGTTGTAGTTCCTCACGAGAATATATAAAAATTGTTTCAACTCCAAGTGAGCTTGTTCATTCCTACATAAGATGGATTGGCATTCTTTATATTTGCTTGTGCTAAACAACATTTTACATTTTTGGTGTCGTAGACACCTAGTCAGAATACTGTCACTATGGTGACTTTTATTCGTACCTCCTGGCGAGATACCTTAGATATTCCATAAAAGCAAGCGGCCTGACAGTGTCTCTAAGCGCGACTTTGTGTTATAGCTGTACTCAGCATCGTACTGCCCCTGGAAGAGTTGCAGCCATGAATGGCCTGCCTTTGAGTTTTTCATCTCTCTTACTCACCGCATCTCACGCTATAGTAAATACCACATTTCTGATGTCGTACCTAGACACTGGAGGAACAGGCTTTGCAATACACTGTGTGGAGTTGTATACAAAGCGCTGCGTTGCTGGTTTACCGGCCGTATATTTAAAAAGATTGTGTTTCAGATATATTCAGGCTTCTTGCGAATGCTCGACGAAATGTACTGAGGTTCGAGGAGATTCTGTAGAAAATAATGGCGCTGTATGTTTCGATCAGTTATTCAGTTCAGTTCAGTCGTTCAGTCATGTCCGACTCTTCGTGACCCTATGGACCATATCACGCCACGCTTTCCCGTCCCTCTCTATCTTCCTAACATCACATAACTTCATCTGCAGCGCCTCGAGGATGCCATCTAACCATCGCGTTCGCTGCCTACCCCTTTTCCGGTGACCCTCAACCTTTCCCAACATCAAATCTTTCTCCAGCGACTCCTCTCTTCTCACCAGATGACCAAAGCAGCTGAGTTTTAACTTTAGAATTTGACCCTCCAATGAGCAATCAGGGTTTATGGTCGAAAGTTATTAAAGTATTATAAAACTTAAGGTTTTCTTTTGAGTGACCCTCAAAACACAAAGCACTGATGCAACTAGGGCTTGTGGGCAATGATTTTTTACGCCCAAGATTGGCGTACAGGAAACTTCACTGTTACGAGATACCCAACGCTGTGAGCCGCTTGAGATTGTCTCCTCTTTTCTTTATACGCTTGTTTATTTACCTGTCAAGTACACGTCCACCTCTGGAAGAACGTTTTGTCAGCCGGTAATCTATGGCAGTGAAACGACATGCCATAGTGGTGTTGCAGGCGAGCTTGTGTGCTCAGAAATTAGAAGCGCTGAGGGAATTGCACATAAAAGCGGCGCTAGTTGGTGCTTACTTGGGTTGCGATTACGTTTAAAACTTCGTCTTGTTATCGGTGGCGGCTACATGCATATGTTTACGTAATAGGGCCACGCGCGTGATACGCCGCCAGTGATGCGCATAGCGTGCATATAAAGTGAACAGGAAAATAAAAAGCAAAGCATCTTTGATGATTACTACACCAATGCGTGAGCGAGAATAAATTGACATGAGTACATGCTTGTTTGTTTTAGAATGCAGCAGGTGCTTCCTATTACCACCCGCTTTATCGTTCACTCTCTTTGTGCCTCTCATTTTGTCAGGGCAAGCTGGTCTCTCAGTCAAGCAGTGTTTCATGACAGACGCCAGGAATTTCGTTTCGCAGTTGTGGTACGAGCGAAAATAAACCGCCTGTGTCGTCGCCGTCATCGGTGAGTGTGAAAGAAAAAAAAAAAAGAAAAAATGCGAAAGAAGAGAACAGGAAAAAGACGTGGGAGAAGGGAAACGGCCGAGAGCGACGGCGATGGTTGGGAACAAGCGAGACACGGGGATTAATCTAACCGCCTCGGCGCGCAATGAGAGCTAACATCGATCACGCCGGGATGCAGATCCGCGAGCGAGTCGTGCAGAGCGTCGGCGCCCCGAAGATTTAGATCGACCGTGCATCTGAACAGATAACCACTTGTTCGCATTGTTACAGACATGACACAAACAAAAGGTGCAATAAAACTTCGCAACACTCCTATTTGCTCTTTGGAGCGGCGGTGATATCCGCTTCCGCGGATGAACAAATAACAGCTGATGTGTCTCGATGCAGAGCAGTACGGATGTTCCCAAGGGGAAATTGGCAGCACGGCAACGAGTGTGTCGGTGGGAAAAGAACTGAGGCTGGTTGCCGCGATTTTTTGCTTTACTGATTCAGGAGCTGGGAATGCTGTATTTAGCCATTCTTGGTTATTTACCCTTGATGTTGATCGCGAGATCAATATGCGATGATGTGATGCGCAACAATCGTCAATTCGAAGCTCTTCCCGCTTTTATTCCCGTTACTAGGGGAAATGTTGTGCAAAATGGGAAGTCTTTACAAAAGTTGGGGAGTCTATGGGCTGGCTCTGTTTTGTGATCCTTTTTTATTTTAATACATATTGATATTTTTTATCCTGATTGTTATTATATCCCTTTATCGATTTTCCTATTGAGATCTGGTTTCTTCCTTTTCTCATCAATGTCAGATAAACATATGGTTGTTTTTCACAAATATATAATAACTTTGAAAATTGCTATGTGCAAGCTGTTTTCAATGGTGGTAACCCTTTACGCGATATAACTTTGTGACCATGTGCTGTACTGACTGGATATTTCGCATTTGTCAGTCGCATTGTTCCCCACATGTCATATCATATCATATCGTTTATTCCAACATCGATATTACAGATGCTGAGGACCGTGAACAAAACGCCTCTAACTGAGCATGGCGGGGTTCCCGGGCCCTAAACATGACATTGGTAACAAACTAAACATGAAAGAATCTGGTACCAAATCAAGACAGTTACAAGATAAACAAAGTGTTTAATGACGTATGGAGCGTGCATTATTCCAAGTGGCCTTGTGTGCGCCTGGCCCTGATGCCGCTTTCACCACAGAAGCACTGCAGCCGAGTTGTGCCCTCAGCTCATGCGGATACGAAGGGGTGCTCATGTTTTCTGCGCACCACGAAGGAGCTTCAGTCCACATTTCCACGGCATATCTCGTATACTTAAAAAATGAGCACATCGTGTGGAGAACATTGAATTCAAGACACGTCATCAGGCGGTCTGTCGCGACTCAAGTAAACTATTCCTTGTGGCTGGTTCTGAAAACCGCAGTGTGGGGTCTCACCGGCTCACGCGCGCGTTTGTCGTCCGCGCTATGTCCTGAACACGCAGCTGAGATTTTTTTTTTTTTTTTTTTCTAATGAAGGATGTTTGTATAACTGGAAACATAAAAGGCAGAGACGAACTGTGGTTGGACGAGAGTGGTCGCAGCCTCTACGTCGCTGCAGCATAAAAATCTTGTGCGCGTATGCGTTAACTGTTTTTGGCAAGAGAAACGACGGCTACACAACGGCAACAGATTACGATCACTTGTTTCTCGAACTCTTTCGAAGCGCAATAATTAAAGAATTGATAATTAACAAATTGATAATTATTATTTATTTATTTATTCAATTAATATTTAATATTTGTTTATTTACTCTCATCTCCGCAGACATTACAAGAGGGTAGGGTACAAGTTAATGCAAGTGAACAACAAATGCAGTATCACCGTATAAATAGAACCTACACAATGTTACCTAAAGAATTTCAGTACCATTGGTTATCATCAATTTAAACAATTTCACTGGGACGGTGAATCAAATATCAAGATGTAATAAGAATAAATGACGAAAAAAAAAGAATGTTTTGTTACAATGATCGATACCGACTTAGAAAATGTGAACATTGCAATGACAGCGAACCAGTGGTCCTGCAATGAACACGCTGTGAAATACAGGACGGTAAAGAAGCCTATGAAATAAAGTTAAGCGCAATGATTTATGGTGAGATGGTATAGACGGTAGCGCAAGCTAATTTTATAGTTGATATGCTATCTGTTTGGTTGTAATTAAGAAGAATAAATCGAGGGGAGTTATCTTGAACACGTTTTAGAGAATTTGTTAGGTTAACGTCGGCAGGATCTCATACTGAAGACGTGCACTCGAGTTTAGGTGATATTATTGTTTTTAAGAGCAAGATGTTTAAGGGAAGGTAAAGCGAGGCAAAACTTATGACGAAGGTAATCCCGCATGCAGTAAGCCTTATAAATTATATAATCAACGTGACTTGTACCAATTAAGCTCGCTGTTGTTTAAACAACAAAGCATTTGTACGAATTACCGAAATCTAAAGGAATGCTATTTAGGTAGTAGGACGATAAAATGAAATGTGTCTGTGACACATGCATGACTTTACTCTTTTTAGTGTTTAGTTCTATTTGCCATGCACTACAACAATTTTCTATAGCAAATAGATCTTTTTGCAAAATAGTTTGTGGGCACCATTTTTAGATATCTCCCGAAAAATAACAGTCATGAGCGAAAACGAAGATTGTTAAACCTTAGTGTTGATTGAAGGTAATTTATGTAAATTAGGAATAAAATTAACCCAAAAACAAACCCTTCGGCAATCCAAAGCACACCTGCATAGGCGAGAAGTTATGCGCGTTAGCTGTAACAAAATTTGAACGATTGGTAAAGAAACACTCAATCCATTTTAGAAGAATGCAATCAATACCTTATTGTTTTAGCTTGTGAGTAGGACCTTTTGGGCAACCTTGTCGAATGCCTTCGAGTAGTCCAACACAGTACAATCAGAACGGAACGAACAATCTAAAATGAAAAGCAGTTTATGTGCGAGCGGTGTGCTCCTAAATCGTGACTTTTCTAGCCAAGCAACCGGGCGCCAAGGAGCTGCTACGCATACAGACATGCCACCATCCTCATGTTACAACAAAGCCTTGTGAAGTATTTATGCAAGCTGGATCTTCCCAAATCCTAGGCAATAGAAACTTTTAGCTCAATATTGGCACTGTTTCGACAATGTCGGTGCCGCATATGATCAGTGCACTACCATGATACTCAACTACTAGGCCGCTGGTTTGTGCTGATTTGGTTAGACGCAATTAGTCAAGAGTTCTGAGAAAATGTTCGGACGCTTGATGCAATTATATTCCTTAACACCACCGTAATCAGTTCATTACTCTCGCTGGAGCGGACTCACCTAATCGAGGCGAAGGGAAATCATCTCCTTTAAGCGGCTTTTAGGAAAAGCAGCACCGGAAGCAGTAAACGTTACTGCAATATTGCAGCGCCAGACAACATCACTATCGAACACTTTCGAAGCATCTTGTGTTTCTTCTTATTTGTTGCCCCACCAGGAATTAGACTCCATGTCGTAGAGAAACTCACAGTCTACTAGGGTGCAGGTAATATTGCCAGCATAAGATCTATTGTAGCCTTTATCGCACTTCTTGACTGAGGAATATTGCGGGACGTTTGCTTTACGCCTTTAAAAGTAAAACACGCGTTGATTGCTCCTGACAGAGGTTCTCCCTACGGATCTTTTTTCGAGCTCATAAACTTTGCTACTTGCTTCATTACTAACGCCTTAATGTGTGTTTCTGTTTTCTCATACGCATTTATTAGCCTACAGTAGGAAGATACCACTTTATATAAAGTGATATCAGCTTTAAACCGTGCTGCACGAAAGTGCCTGTTTGGCCTAGGGTCGCGTGCTGTACACGGAACCGAACGCTCTCGAGTTCGACTCCCATCTCAAAGGAGCTACACGAATAGGCAGCTCCTGCCAATTCCGCCGCACAAATTCTTCTCGTGACATCACACAACACGACGGCCAAGGCAAACTTTAGAAAAAAGAAATAACTGAATTGGTGCTCACCCCATGTAAAGTATTATTCGTCAGTAATGGCGTCCTCCACGCTGCCCCTCTTCCACAATGAGACGAAAGTTTGTGATGTGGATGGTCAGCACACAACATAGCATTACCTACATTTCTTGTAGGACTTCTCGTTTTATATTTCGTTTGAAAAGGACGTGATTATTATTCTTTTTTTGTGATCTAGCATTGTGTGCTAATTTCTTTTTTTTTTTTTTCTTGCTGCTTTCAGTTCAGCCCTAACAGTTAATCAAGCGTGCGATGCTAGAGTTGCACATGAATCTTTGCCGTTGTTTCCCTGGGGTTTTAGGGCAGCCTTAAGAGAGCGGCAGTTCTTTTAGACCGACCTTGTATGACAGCACTTTGCCGCGGACATAAAATGACTCTAAGTTCCATTTAATGCGGGATACTAATGCGTTTCATGAAAAGTCTGCCGCCGGATGGAAGTAAAGTTTTTCTGCTTGCTCTTGTGCTTCATATTTCGATAAAATATTGAGATCATAAGTCAGGGTTTTGGAAGAATTCAAAATTATTGCCGAGAAAGAAATTCAGGCCTTGCCTTCTAAATGATCCGTCTGGTGTTATAACTTCGCGGCTCTCCAAGCAATGCGAGCCCGTATCCTTGAGATGTAATGAGAAATCATAGCGCAGTAGCTACAGAAGATGAGGCGAGGACAGGAAGAGCGCTGCAATCAACAAAGATACAATGCGGTTCCGGAGCATATAGTTTGTTATGGTGGAATTCAAACTGTATTGTCTCGTATTAGTTCATGTTCGATGCCCGGTTCTTTATCTACACTTTCAGCGTCGTCGGTGTCAGACCGACCAAGTAACTTCGCCTTCCAGCTCAGTGCCAGCACAGTACGCCTCATAACAATATATGCCACTCTGGTTCCAGAGGGGAAGAGAGAAAAGAAAACACCTATGTGGCATATTCGTCGTTGTTATTTCCTTCTTTCCCCTTGCGAACCTGCAATATATATATATATATATACTCCGGCATCACAATAAACCTTTGCTGACTCTTGCTCATGTCTTGTCGTGGCCTCGTCGTCTGTAGTTACGATGACATGTTTTCTTTGTGACGTCTTCTTGAGTTGATATGTTCCGTCTCCTTCACGTCTTCTTGAGTTGATATTCTGCGCTCTATTAACAGCACAGAGTGCTACACGAGATGTTATTTTCGCAGTACAAAATTTCGAATGGTCTGATTATTTTCCTTCTACAAGTAGGCACTATTTTCTTTAAGGTGTAACCGTGGTTTCTCATTATCTGCTCTAAAGGAAAAGGAAGGCTGCCGCTATGATGCCTATGATGCCAATGGTGGTTATATTGGCAGCATCGCTTCTGCAAAAAGTGGTTACTGGTATCTGTGATCAGTGTCAACGCTTTAATCTTACTCATAGCACTTTGCAACCTTTTTAGTGCTCTCAAAGGTAGACTGAGCACTATTTGTGCATCATGGTTAACGGCACGTTCAGTAACGTCACTGCACGTCGCATAGGTGATGCATTAGACATCGTGTGAAACGGAACTGCGTATAATTACTATACTATAATGGCATTTTATATCTTTGATGCAAGAATTCACGGGCGCTGTATCACAGAACCAATCAGGTTACGATAGGGAGAAATTTGGTTTTAAGCTGTTCTGCTGTGTTTCTCTTCGCCAGTGCAGGTTATTAAATATTATCGACAAGTACATTTTGATTAATTTCAGAAGAAATCAGGGGCAGATATAGAGAAAAATGGATACACTTTATGAGAGAGAACCGAGCAACGATTAAGAAAGCAGCCTCAAAGGGCTAGCCAATGTTTTGACAAGAAAACTAGTCTGTCTGGATAGCGAAATCATCACTGGCCGAGTTTATATACGCTTTTGATTCAGGTGAAAAAGAGCGGAAGAGTTGGGAGAACAGGAGCAGGGAAAGCATGAAGGAATTTTTGCTTGAGGATCGATTTCCCTTACCTTGAAGCAGCTGATCTCATGATCGAAAAAAGAAAATACAAAGTCGGCTGCAAAAGGAAAAAGTACAATGAGAGATACAAGATGAGTCGAAGCAGTCAAATGCATATTATAGTAACCACAAGAAGCAGTTCCGATGTTTGCGTTTTTATTTAAGCGGACGTAAATTACTAAGGAACCTAATAAGCAATGTTACCACAGCATAACACCTGTCTAGACCTCTCCGGGAGTGGAGAAATGCCAGTATACGCTAAGAATGGTTTGTTCGATTTATGGTGTTCAACATTTCAGTGCGACTCAGGCTATGGGAGACGCCGTAGTGGAGGGCTCCGGAAATTTCGATGACCTGGGGCTCTTTAAAGTGCACTTACATTATACACCACGAGGGCACCTTGCTTTTGCTGCCACCAAAAAGCGTCCGCCGAGGCATGGATTTGACCTCGCATTTTTGGGCACAATATTCGAGCGCCCTAACCACTGCGGAACCCCGCCAGGGCCCTAACAATGTTACACGGCGAGAAATACTATGGCAAAAAAGTTTTAAAGGACAATCAATAAGTGGTATTGTGTATTCGTTTACTTTTATTTATTTGCCCTTCCTGTCTTTTCTTTACAAGAGCACTTCAACGGAAGCAAATCAGTTGAAACCGAGAAATCGAAGAGGAAGAAATAATGATCTGAAGGAAGCGGAACTAACGTTAGAAATGTGTTTACTCCGTCTCAGAAGACTGTTGTAGTCTTGAAAGAGCTGGGGCGATCTGATCCTATAATGACTGTGAGTACTACAATAGATAATTGTGCTCCTACATGCATATAGCCCCTCAGTACAATTACATATAATGA